>NW_005054325.1:5345391-5392825 GCF_000277835.1 Geospiza fortis | reverse complement strand
GAAATATTCCTACATTTATCAGTAGCCAAATGCTGACTGTAACACAGGAAGGAGGACAAACTGGCAGTGAGGAGGGGAAAAGCAGATTGAAAGCCAGCATGTATGAATTGGGCTATCACATCCCAAACCCTACACCACAGTCCTTGCACCTCTTCCCTTTGGTTCCCCATCCATGCACCAACCAAAATGAAATTCCAAACAATGCATACAGCACCTCCATGCTGCCTCTGCTTATTTGATCTAGCAGCAGGCAGGTGTTTTCTAGGTCAATTCCCCACTACCAAACTGCCAAAGAGGCAGCAGCGTTTTTTCAAGGCCTCGGCTTTCATAACCTGCAATCACGCAGGGAAAGCAACACATGGGAAAATGCATAGCTGGAATACATGGGGCAGGCAGCATTCTTCCAGCTGACCCATCCTGCAGGGACATCCTGTTGAAAGAAATCTGGGAGGCTGAATATGGGTTGCAGAACCACATAAATATTGAGAAAAAGCTGACAAAGGAGAAGCATATGCAGGTTTGTCTGAAAACATCTCTCTACAAATGCCTGTATATCCATACAGTTATCTGCTCAACAGGCTCTCTTTCAGATTGTGGTAGGAAATAACAACTACAGCCTGCTATCAGCATTTTCATCAACAGCACGGCAGGAATTAAAATATCTATTCAGATTTTAAACTTGAACTTTTCCAACTATAAACACACAAAACAAGCAGAGTTCTTTGCCATGAGAATCAAAAATGTAACCCACAATTTTAAAATTACTCAGTGGTGAATAAATTCCTTCTAAGTGCATGTCAGACTTTAGTTTCCAAAAGGAGATTTTATGGATGAGGCCAAAAATCATTTCTAATATGAATTTCAAAGGATATCACTGCAAAAATCAATTATGAAGTCAATGCACAGAAGCAGACATGTTGGTTCTACAGTATTTCCATTACCTTCCTCTATACTAAAATACAGAACATACAGAAAAACTGTAGATTTTCCTGGATTTCAGTCCCTCTAGGCCAGTGCTTCACCAGACAGTGCAGGAGCCAAACACAGTTGTTTTACTTTGGCAATACCATAAAACAAGATGCAGGAGCTCTTTCACTACCTAACTGGAAGAAGTGGTGGGCCAAACCACCCGCACTGCAACACAAACTTCATGGGATGGCTCCTTGGAAAAGGACAACAAAATGGAGTGGCATTGCAGTCCACATAAAATAAACTACATTTAAGTGAGATTGAGCTGTATTCATTGGATACTGACCCCAAAGCCTTCACTGTTCACATGGACTTCCTGCACTCATCTGAATGAAGCTCCAGAGTTTCTGCCTGGGGTTTCAGCCAGTCAGGGAGGGAAGCACCATCCCCTGGCCACCTCCTGATCAGAGCAGTTAACACCACCACTTATTAGCCCATAAAAGCCCAGACCTCTAACACAAAACCTGCAACCTGAATAGAACTTGGTAAAGCAACTAGGGACAAATGCCAAATCTCCAAGTCACAAGAAAGATGGGGGGGGGGACGTAGCCCCTGCAGAGTCCTTGAGAGAGGGACGGAAGAAAGAATCCAAACCATTTTGCAGTCAGAAGGAATGTACCTGCAGGTAAATACTGAGATATGAACTGATGTAGGGATTGCTTCAAGGATGTAAAACTGTACCAAAAGTGACCTGGGTTTCTAAAGTAAGGATTACTAGGAATAAACTGTTTGGCTAAGTAACAAGGCAAAATAAAGAAAAATGGAAAATAGGAAACACTGACATGTCAAATGACAGGTGTTACCACATGCTCTGCCAAAATTACTTTCTGAATCAGCTGGATTCAGAGGGCGTGACCTGCCCTCTCCGGCACATACATTGCAATTCCTTTTCCCCCAAATCATAAATCAGACAGGGGGGAAAAAAAATCACTCTAGGTGACTGCTGTGTCTCCAACAGAGAAACCCAGTGGATTTGTGAAGCAAGCCAAGCTGTCCTTCAAGCACAAAGCAAAGGTTTAATCAAATATAAGGTGTGCCAACTTGGTAGAAGCAGCTCTTCACTGAGATTACATAAACTTTTTAAAACATATATGGAAAACACCTCAGAAGACTTAGAGGATTTGTACGTTGAATGCCTGATGATACCCTCAAGGGAAGGAGGACTTAAGAGATAAGATGTGGGGTTGACCTTACACCAAAGGCATCCTCCGGCAGAACAGAAAGCACCATATTTGAGAGAGAGCAAAGGCAACAGTATCCCCAACATTCTGCCATCAACTGGGATTAGTATCACAATGGGTTCCATTTACTTGCAGACTTATAGCACAGAGAAATACAGGCATGTCAATTCAATCATATCCAATAAAGAGTGAAAGACATCACCTTAGATGCCCTAGGCAGGAGCCCTCTCTAACCTCTTGCTCTTGAGTGAGTTGGCCTACCCACACCTCCACACCTTGTGATGCAGGACCTGCCAGGAGCAGAGCAGGAGTCTTCCAGCGGGGATCAGCACAGCCAAACCATCTCCCTACCTGTGCCCCAGACAGTATTTATAACCAGAACACAGCACCTCAATGGCAGGCTTTACCATTCAAAACATGTAATACTTTCTCAACGGAGATGAATTCAAGTGTCAGATGTTTCAGTGTCTTGTCTCCTGCCAAGAGTGACTTGCAAATGCTGTCTCTACTTACTGAAGAGATTAAAAAAAAAAAAGCTCTTTTAAGGCTGTCTTACTATACATCCAAATTCTCCTTGGACAAGGCAAAACCAGCACTTCTCATCTCAAATCTTAGACAATGTCCCCAGGTTTTTCTTAGGAGAAAAAAGCCTGAGTGAAAGTAGAAGTATGCATAAATCCAAAAGTCACAAAGGGTCACTTTTCAAGTAAGCTAAGCAAAGCTGTATTTACAAAGTAACATGGAAACTAGGGATTTTAAACACTAGAGCAGACTGACCACAAGTATTAATAAAGTTTGTGTTCTGCCAATATTCCCCTTATAAAACTTGTATTTTCAGGGCTATGTTCCATGTCAAGCACATGGTTCATGATTTCACATCACAGGGCATCCATGCAATGATGCTTCAGGGTAGCAAGGAATAAATATTTCCCAATTAAAAAAAAAAAGAGATTAATAATCCTTACCAACTTTTCTGAATGCCCAAGTCCTCACTATTTAACTTAACTATGGTTGCTACAATATTTTCAGAGCTGAAATCTGACCTCAAAATAAAGGTTTAAGGATAGCAAAATGTTGACTTTTGAAATGTAATGATTTTTGTTGGAGGCTAAACCTGCAGATCAGCTGTTCTGATACTACACTACTCGGCCAGTAGCAAACTGTTGAAAAGGCAAAACAGTATTTTTAGTCCATCTGGAAAGATACAAGAGAACAAACAAGCAATATTCCAAGAAATACTAAATATTTTCTGGTATAATGAGATGATATAATCCTTGCTGTTTTTCTTTTAAAATACCTGAAAGGTGGAAACATTTGCGTTCTTTGGACAAAAGAACGTACAGGATTTATATTGCCAGATGCATCAATTATTTTTATTTTAAAAGAGGAATTTACTGAGGACACAAAATTTTCCCATTTAACATTTATCAAGCACCATACATAAGGGTATTTCTGAAATACTCAAAATACTTCTTCCAAGTACTTCTCCTTTTAATCAGTATACACTTGTACTGGCTATTGAAGTCAGAGGTCTGGAGCCAATACACAAGGTCATGAACAAGTTGTAATTGTTCTCTCAAAATGAGACAATCCAAGGCCTTTTAAAATTAGCCAATACTTTTTAAAATAACCTACATGTCTTGCAGCCTCTTGCACAGAAAAAAGGAAAAGTTAAAAATTAAGCTGATGGGAGAAAACTGGAGAAAGATTTGTCAATTGTATCAGTTTCAAAGGGAAATGACAGGAGGTAGCTTCTGCTGAGTTCAGTGAAAAATTGCACAACAGGAAGCATGCATTCAAGTTGCAGTATTTAAAACTAACAAACAAGAAGACCCACCTAAAAATGCCCTAAAACAAACTCCAAACAAAAAGACTGAACCAATAAACAAAAACACAGATGAGGACCCTTAACATGACGATATATACATGATTTATACCGACTCAAGAATTGCCATGAAATACCCTTTTCATCCAAAACCACACCTGAATTATTCTGTGGAAAATAACAATTATTGATGACTCCCACTCATCACTCCTTTCAGGCACAGCCCCTCTTCCCCAGCTGTGCCCTGTTTCTGAGCGAGGTGGCGAACACATGGACAGAAGGAAGATTAATTCATCAAAACCTGGTTTGCATCACAGGGATCTGCAGAGGCGGTGTGAGAGAACTCAGAAACCACAAACACTTTTGGATGGGTGGGGTTTTTTCTGAAATGCATGCTGAAGCCTACACTAAACCTCCTCGTTAATTTACTGAGAACATGTTTTGGAGTTTCCTTGTAACACAGATTTGTGCATTACACCATTCACAGATTTCTCACAGGAGTAGCTGTGTATTAGCTCACTGTGAAACCCAGGCTGCCTAACTCAGATGCAGAAGTCTGAATTTCCTTTGTGTCCTGTCATCAACCACAAAATGTCCAAGGGCTCTGTAACATGCTGATGACGTGGAGAACATTCCTTTTTACATATAAAGACGTTGCGTTCTTTTCACTTTTCCCCCCCCTTCCATATTTCTTAATATGGGACATATGAACAGCATATTTGAGAAGACTTTTGCTATTAAATAAAAAATTAAAGTAAATATAAAAATTTAGGGTCTCTTCATTAAAGAAGCCCCAGGAATTTGAGCTATTTAGCTTCCCAAGAGATAAAAGAAATCTCCACCATTTCAAATTGTAACTTGACAATACTGAACTCTCATAGACACATCGAAAGGATTTATTCCTTTTGAAAGGGCCTTCACTAAACATACCATCTAAACAGTGACTCAGAAGCCCTGCAGTGACTTGGAGGCATGTCAGCTTAATCTTGCGACAACGTGAGCAGCTATTCTTGCTCTCAAGGTGCAACAAGTCCTTTATGATTCCCAGCATGAACAAAAGGAGCTGTCTCTGCTGCAGCACCAGCTGGAAGTAAAGCCAGCTTCAACAGTCCCAGCCAAATTCAGTGCACAGTGCCCCTAATTACCACTGTTTTCCTCCAGCTACATCCCCTTAGGGTTTGTTTTTCTGAAATCAAGAAACACAATGGGAACCAGAGTGAAACAAAACCCTGTCCAGCCCTGTTTCTGCAGTATACCAAGCTGCTGCAGTGAAGTGTGTATCAATAATTGGAACGTGAAAGTATTTTTGAATCTGCCATTTATCTGTTTAGATTTGGAGGCAGGAGTTTGCCTGCTGTGACTGTCTGATGGGTTGCCTTGACCACAGGACTCCATCAAGGATGCATGAAATTTAAAAGTCATGCCGAATATCTTGCACAGGCATTTCCAGCTTCAGTGTTCAGCTGCAAGTTGTTTGCTTTGTCTGTTCAAGTGAAAAATTATCCCTTGTCTGAGAAGCTGACAAAACTATTTTTCTTATTTGTAGCTTTTGCTCTCTTCTTCCATCAAGTTTTACACCTTTTGATAAGCCTGTTGTGTTTTACAAAGACTTGTGCAGGATTCCTCCAAATCAGAAAAGAGGCTCTTTAATAAATACAGTTTCAAAATCTAAATGAGCCAAATTTACTTCTGGATAATGGAATTTTTATGTGTAAATTTTTAGCAAGACTTCAGTCCTGGGATTAAACTGAAATTTATGTCGATAATTACCATCACTGGAGAAAAATACAGGATAATCCACATCTAACAGCTTCCTCTTATAATTGTAAATACTGGCCACTGTATCATATCAAGAGCCGGCCACACAAGTGGATAACTCAACCATTCCTGTACTAGTGCAGGATGTATGCAAGGTGGTATTAATGAGAGCAAGGGCTTGCCTGAAGTAGAGCTCACCAGACCAAATAACCTCCTGACCACACAAGTAGAAAATAATTAAAACAACACACCGCTCTCATTTGGTTTTTAGGACCAGATGGCGGATGTTCAGGCAGCCAGTGAGTGAGACAGCAGCGATGCTGTGACACAGGAGGGAAGAGGAAAGGTAGCCTAGTCCAGGCTGGGCATATGTAAATATGGATAGGCTGGAGGAAGCAGAGTCCTCCTGAGCACAAAACCTTGGAGCAGAAGCCTATGTCAGGGCAATCGATTTCACTCAGACATGCCAAGGTGGGAGCTGCCTGCCTGTTGAAGCCAAGCCACGAGATCTTAAAGTGAGGAGAGAAATGCATGTCCTACTTCTGAGTTGGTGCCTTTAGAGCTGAGTATTTAGTGACATACAGTTAAGCACAACGATGAGGACAAGGGTGGTTTTGAGGAAAAAAAACACGAACCTGCTTATTCTGAAAAATCATTTAAGAGTAGAAGGGCATCCCTTAAGCAGAGCAGGAGGAGTAGGGTCAGGCTCAGCCTCTGCATCGGGGCTGCGTGACCCTTCCACACCCGCTCCTGCAGGAGGCTCATAACATGGGGAGAGGAAATCAAAATGGTAGTGTGACCTTCACAGGCTACAGACAGCTTGAATGCAGTTTAACCCCAGCATTAAGGATGAAAGCCTAGGCTCATGAAAGGCAGGCATTAACTAATCTGCTTAGCCATACGAAAGGGAAAAAAAAGCCACGTACACACCAAAAAGCACACTATGGTTTACGGTAAGCCTGCCAAGAATGTAGCAGTATAATCATAACATAGTTTACTTCAACACATCATCGCAACCATGCCTAAACGCTGCTCTTTGTACAGGAGCAGGCATGCTGTCTGTCAGTTATCCCGCTAATGCCGATCTGGGAGGCGCCGCTTCCACAGCCACTGCGCTCCATCCTGTGCTCCACTGAGCCTGGCCAGTGCCAGGCACTGTGCTCCCCTCCCAGAGCCTGCCTTGCAGCATCAATCAGAGGCAGGAGCCATCTACGACAGAAAGCTGCGGGTGGGGAGGAGGGATTACCAAAACAAAAATTAAAGAGCATTTGCTTGTACGTGTCTGCCAACTCAGTCAGCTGAAGGAGCAGGAAGAAAACAAGGCATGACAGGAGGAGAGGCAATCATTCTTCTTCCCTTCACAACTATTTTCCTTCCTGTAAGCGACCGTGTTCCTTCCCTGCCTTTCGACTCTTTTGCATCCTACATCCCTGACATCCCAACTGGAACCCAGTTTTTACTGAAAGATTTTGGCATTGAAATATTTTGACTATAGACATGGCATAAACATATTAAATAATGTTTCCTTATCTTTCTCACATAGAAATCCCTCATCCTCAGTCTCTTCAGTCCCTAAATGAATTTGCTTTCGTCTATTCAGCAATGCTTTTTGGCTTGAGTTTAATTAAAATTTCAACCAGCCTATATGAGTGAGATGGTATCTTTCCTTTCAGAGACAGAAGACAATATCCTCTAAGTATTTCATATCCTCATTTCTTAAAATCAGCTCATCAGAAAACCACACTCCTCAGCAACAAGTGTTAGATTATCTTTAGCCACCAGCATCAGCGTGCTGAAAGACTGAAGTAATTTTATTGCCTCACTGAGATATTATTGTACATTTCTCTTCTCTGGCAGATTTCTCCGCCTTTCTTTTTTCAATGTTATTTCACTACACCAGTTACCCTGTGCAAAGGATTCCTTAACTATGGACAAGGTTCAAAAACTAATACTGTATCTCCAGATTTCACAAAGACCAAAAAATTAAAATATTCTGGGCTTTGCTCTCTGTGTGTGTTGTTTTTTCCACCATTTTGTTCAGCCACAGAGTTGACATTTTCCAAACTTCCCCCTACCACCACATGATCAGGTAATGCTGATTTCAAAATGAAATCTGATTTATCCACACAAGTGAAGAATTTTCAAGTTGATCAAGAAGATTCTGAAAATATCCATACAAATACCATGCAAATAGCTGAAACTGTATTCCCACTAAGCAATTTTGCCTCTGCCCAGAAAAACCTGGTTAGGGTATACCAAGGTGCAAGGGTGGGTGCCAGGTCTGAGGAATTCTCTCAATTAAACCCTAGCTTTCTTTGCTATCTTTTCCTGCATCCGAGGGCACATCTGTTCCACTTCAGAGAAACTCCAGGATCCACTCCTGAGCCACTGCAGCAGGGCACACGTCTCTAAGGGAAGAGAAGGAATAAAGGCCAATAAAACCATTTACATAATCTAACTGGATGGGAACATACCAACTTAGAGGATATGCTGGAATCCAAATCCAAATGCCTGTCTCCAGTTGCAAGTGACTCGTCAGGAGAGAGCTCCGGTTAGTATGTCCAAGCTCCAGAAAGAACTACATAACTAAAAAACCCTGGCTTTTAAAGTTAAACCACCCAACTCACTTTTGTCATTAAGTGCACTTAAATTTGGGATGGAAGGACTCAATGGATGGACTCACTCAAGTTCAATGAGGATCTTCTACA
The DNA here is from genome assembly GCF_000277835.1 of Geospiza fortis. Lineage (NCBI taxonomy): Eukaryota > Metazoa > Chordata > Aves > Passeriformes > Thraupidae > Geospiza > Geospiza fortis. The sequence goes on along the minus strand of NW_005054325.1, from coordinate 5,384,384 downwards.
AAAATACCCAAAAACCCCCCCACTTCGACAAACTTCAAAAAATCATGTTATTTGTTGACATACTCATGAAGTTCACTGTTTACTGTCACAAAAAGTATTTGCATATTTAAGTATTATTTTTAAATAAGACTGTTTCCTCAACTGACAAGGCAACTTAATTATACTGCATAGCAGAAACTGCATGAGAGGTCACAGGGTTAAAGATGCTCCATCAACAGTTCATTTATCAAATATACAATTTTTCTCATTTCTGCTGTTTATTCTAGAGAGATGGAAGTCAGTGGATTACACGACTACTAAAACTGAACAAATACATTTGCAGAAGGTATCAGTGTCTCATTCATCTGACCAGGATCCCTCATGAGGACACTGTCAGGTGCTATGGGAACTCCTACAGACATTTTAAGGGAATATTCTACACACAAATTCACCGTTAAGATTACAGACCTAAATAATTTTTTTTGATTCATAAACATAATAGAAATTCATCATGAGGTAGAAGAATAAAAACCTTATACTTGTATATTTGCATACAGGCATGGAGGCACTGCTTTTAATGCATTCATTTTTTAGTCAACATTGAAGCAGTTTTCCTTAAAATGGCACAGCAAAACTTAAGTTGAATTTCAGGTGGCTGCCACTGTGATCTTAATCCTGAAGTGAGCAGGCCTCCCACTCATGCAAGCCTTGTTCTTTTACCATCATCATCACAACTTTCTGAAAGCTGTGAATATTTATCTTAAGGCAGAGCAATACGGTCAAACTGCTGTTTTCCTCAGAGGCCCCATAGTCATTTGTCTGCTTTTCCCACCCATCCCTCTGAGGTTCTAGACTGTATCCTGTGGCTGCTGTCAGGACACAGACCTGCAGGATGGAGATGTTCACAGTTACCATCTGCTGCTGCTTCTAAGAAAGATCTCATGCAGGAAGCTCACGCCATTGACCTCATTTGATCCAGGCAAACAGTAATAATGGAGCTCCCGTGGCTAATTGCCAAGAGAGAAACACTCCAGAGGACTTATTTCCGACATCCTCCTCTCCTCTGATGAAGATCTAAACCACCAGCTTGAGACAGGCATCTGATTAGATCAAAGCAGGAAACATTTCATGTTATTAGCCACATAGTTTCATCTTGTTTATGAACCGCACCATAATGGACCCCAGACAAGTTAAAATACAGTAGCTTGCAAAAACTATGATTATTATTTGAATGTAATTATTCACATACAATACGTATCTTTCTAGTAAATGCTTGAAAATATTTTCTGCCCCCAACTTCACTGGAATTTAGTGCAGGTTAGCATCAGGTCTTCTAGTTTACAACCTCCCTGATACTTGGAAAGATTGCTTCTGTAAATAACCAGGAATGTTTAAGAAACCAATTTACTATATTTGCTGTAAAGACATGATATTATCACCACAGGAAGAGGTGTTTTTTAAAAAACTAATTCCCCCATATGCAGTTGTCTAAATAATGCAGGCAGTGTCTTGTATATAAAAAACATCCAAACAAGTAACTGCCCATCTACCAGCACTGACATCGTGCTGTATAAGACAAGAGACAGCAATTCTAATTTATGACAATTAAAAGCATCTTTGAATGATTGCAGCACTGCATTTTGAGAAGCCACTTGTCCCCAGCTGAATCTGGTTCAATCAAAATTGGCTGCCTTTGCTCCTCAGAAAAGGCACACGCTGTGGTTTGAAACTGCTATCACATGAGGCAAGGTAACCATCCAGCAGCAAAAGTCCTTTTGTTCATTGATGGTGCTGTCCTCCATTGAAACAAAAGGCTGAAGAAGAAAGGACTGGCCCATGAGAGTGGGGAAGCCACAGTTTCTGCACAGGGCAAGGCTGTATGTATGGGTGACACTAGAAAGCCACTTCTGCCTCCCCAGTGCACGGCAGGCAGCAGCATGCTGAGACAGGGTCCTCTTTGTTCACCACTAAATTTCTTCACCAAAAGCCAGAGATGCCTCTGTGTCTCTGGCTTCAGCCAATTTACATCCTTGAAACACTGCCTCCATCTAAATCCTAATTTAAAAAAAAAAGAAGGGGGGGGGGAGGAATTCAAAGTATTTCTTTAAAAAAATATTTCTGTGTATGTATTATATTTTCTTACTGTTTTATATGTGTATAAATATATATGTATACACATAAGCATTCCCTGCTTCAGCTATGCAAGGTCTTTACATGCAAGTTACTTTCTACTCTGCACAACATACAGGCCATCTCCCAATATTAACTTTTCATTCAGGCTCTCTCTCCAGTTATGCAGGAGCTTTCATCTCTTTTTTCCTTCCTAAGCAGCAGCCTGATGTTACACCTAATGAGAGCCAGTAGCCAGCCTGAGCAGGCAGCGAGCAACAACGGACTGCCATAAAACATCTGAACAGACCAGAAACAAACACGCTCTCTAATTCTCCAGCCGCAACAAGACCCTAAAGGGAAGCCTTGTCTGAGCTGCTTCCTTACACCTCCTTAATAACACCAGTCATAAGCCAAGTAACAACTGTGGAAAACAGGATGGAAGGTGGGTGATTTCTTGCCACTTGCTTCCAACATCCTTTGGTCAAAGCAAAGGCATCTCTGCGGCCCTTCACAAGATCAAAGGCGGCAACTCTATTTACAACATCCTGAGCAATTTAAGCATCCCACTCAGCATTGTTTCCTACCTCCCGCCCAGTTCCCTTTTAAATTGGATGGTTTCTAAATGTAACCTCTACCCTTTATGAGTTTATAGCCATGGTGAGGCAAGGAGTCCCACGCAGACAATTTTAAAAGAAATTAAGAAAAACTTATCCATCTTAAGCTTGCTGCATGCAAAATGGTAGTGCATGAAAAGGTTAAAAAAATTGCCTGCCATTTCTTTAATTACTAACTTGAAGGATTTATGCTGTTATGCATTTTATAGTCTATCTTCATTTCCCAGTGATGTGTCCAGTACTTATGACTGTGCAGCTTCTAAAGTATTTCTCTTTAAGGGAAGAGGCATTTGTGGGTAAAGAAAAAACGCTTTAAAAATTAAGTGTTGGGTAAAAGCACAGGATGTTGCACGCATCTGCTTTATTTGCACTTTCTTTTCCCCTTCTCCTTTTTTGTGTTTTTGTTTTCTTTCTTTCACAACCTGTATTTAAAAATTTAGGGCCACTATTAAGCCTGTCACTGTTACAGGACATGACCCGTAAAGGAGGGAGGGAGAAGGAAGGAAGGAAGGAAGGAAGGAAGGAAGGAAGGAAGGAAGGAAGGAAGGAAGGAAGGAAGGAAGGAAGGAAGGAAGGAAGGAAGGAAGGAAGGAAGGAAGGAAGGAAGGAAGGAAGGAAGGAAGGAAGGAAGGAAGGAAGGAAGGAAGGAAGGAAGGAAGGAAGATACGCACATGCTAAGTAGTCCCCTGGAAGAAACAGTGAAAGAAATTCCCCAAAATACAGCATGCAGGTGTTAACAAGCCATGTGCACGCCACACTCCTCTCCCTTTGCTGTCTCCTGCAAAGCAGGGAATCCCATGACCAAGAGCACAAACCTGTGTCCAAAGGCAGGGCCAGCCCAACGCAGGCTTCTGGCCAAAGGCTGGGACGTGGCACCAAATGCCAAAGCCACCGCCGCCCTCCCAGCCCATGACCCCTGCACCACACCTACTGAACATACATAAGAGCTCGATGCTCATCTGTCCCCTTTTAACAAGAATATCTTAGGCAGAGGGACTAAGCAGCATCCCCATCGTCCTCCCAAAATACATTTTCTTCATCCTAAGTCATATCTGCTTTCAAGGACTGGACACTTTTTGAAAGACAATCTTACTTTTCAAACATGTAATTTGTTTTTCTAATCCCCTTTTCTACCTTAACTAGTAGTTTAATGTGCTTCATATATTGTCAGGTAAGATGTGCCTGCGTGTATAAAAGCAAAGAGAATTAAAAATCACAAAGCATGTTACTTCACGTAAGAAAAAGTTATGCATACTATGTCTTATAAAACTTCTAATTTCATCAACTTGTTACATGTCATTCTTCAATGCAGAGGGCACTCACAGCATGAAGAGTTCTTAAATCAAAACCACACTGTTGGGGAACAATCTTCATTTTAATGATGCTCAGTAACGAGGATTAAAATATTTTATGAGTCACAGTTTCCACTAAAAAAAAGGCAAAACAAAAAAGGACAATGGAGATGAATTTGTTGAAAGTGTGGGACTTGTTCATTAAACACACCAAAAAAAAAAAGTGTTGGGGAAGAAGGAAGCAGGCAACTGAAAATTTATATACTGCATTGTACTTTAAAGCACCAACTACTTTTTCCTTAATTGGCTTCTGCAGATTCCAAGGAATCTGAAAACCCACCAGCTCTACAACACAAGCAGCCACTGTCCTGGCTGCTCCAGACAGGGGATGAAAGAGCCCTTCAATCTACAGATCTATTTATACTCCTTCACATGGGTGACTATAAAAAGGTTTCCTTTCAGGCTGAGGTTTCTCAGCATTAAAGTTAGTAACTGTTTGAACGTGAAAAACCCTACATACACAGATTTTTAAAACTGGGGTGACGCCTTTGTGTTCGGGTAAATTTGGTTTGAAGCAGCAGCGATGCAATCTCGCACATCTACAAACTTCCTCTGCAGTGCCTTTGCAAAAAGAAAATGGGACCCAGACTGAACTGAAATAATGCATTAAATAAATGATGCCACTGATTCTGAACAATAGTAATTTCTGACCAAATGTGCTCTGTCCCAGTCACCTTTGTATTCCTCCCACCTCCAATTCCCCACCAAGGCAGCCAGCCCAGCAGGACAGGCCAAGGCATTCCCAAGGGCCTGAGAGGGGCACTGGGTGCTGATGTTTCTCATCCAAGCCTGCGCTGGCTCTCCTGGCCAGCCTCACACAGAATGGCTCTGTGCTTGCACTTCCTCCTGTGTAAACACCAATAATTATATTTCCACACCTCACAGCATGTAGAAAGGAATGACAGCTCATACCTTTCCATTAAAAAAGTCTCCCACTCTGCCATGCAAGCTGCTCCAGAAACAAACTTGTGGTGAAAACAAATTGCTTAAAAATTGAAAGGCATACAATAGAAACTTAGAGCCAACTGCTACAAATCCAGCTCTATCATGGGAAAGGAAAGCACTGCTTTTAAAGTCAGCACAGAAACAAGCACTGTGTCTGGCTAATATGCATGGTCCTGATCTTTTAAATTTGCTTTAACAATTTATTCTTTCCGTTAGTTCAAGAAAACAAGCCTAAAAGGTTGATTATGGAGGGTCAGTATTTTAAATTTAAAATAGAAAGTTTTAAGATTGAGACTAAGCCAAATCCAGCTCTCAAACCCACAGACTTCTTCCTCAGGTCCACCTGCACCAGCAAGGGCCCAGACTTCCTAAATGCAACTGAAAGCACAGTTCTGCCTTGGGATGATCATGACACCATCTTGGTATGAGAATTGCTACTTTTTTCTTTTTTTTTTTTTCTTTTCACTCACAATGCAGTGAAAAGAAACTGGTGTGAAAAGGTCCACACAGCTCTCCATGACAATATGCGCTCCTGCTCTGCCCACCACCACCTCCACAGCCACTGCATCGCTCTGTGTGTGTTACCTATGACTTTCAATTGACACCAGAACTGCAGAGCAGCCTTGTCCAGGGCAGCTACTGCCACTCTAGGCACCAGAGCTGCACAGGGAGCAAATGTCAGAGACAGGAGTGTAAGTTGCTATTATAACCAGAGATGTAGTTTCCCCAAAAGATAACTATTTTCCAGCTTGAGTGGTAGAATTAAGAGTGGGCTGCCTGGGCAGCCAGCCAGCCAAGCAACAGCCAATGCATCTGCTCCAAAGCTCTGGAGTTTGATACACCAATGCTGCCCCTAGCTACAGCAGTGGAAAGACCATGTTCTGGTCCCTAAGGATCACTGCCAAGACACAGAAGTGCAAGAGCAGGGATATTTGTTTCTGAATTGTTGCTAAACATGGATGTTTCCAGTGCAAAGAGATTTTAAAAGGATTATGTATCCAGTCGGCGCAACTTGAAATAGATGGAAAAAAGGGAGGAAAGTCTGTCCTAATTCTGTTACTCATACAACAAGAAAAAAAGGTAATGTCCATACAGTTTCTCCGAATGGCAAAAGATGGTTTCTCCATTAGTAGCACACTGGTTACCAGAAATTCAAAATCATACAGAAACTCATGAAGATACTTGTACAGAATCAAATCTTCTGTAATCACACTGCAGCCTCCTTTTGCAACAAGCATTAGCAAAAGAAATCAGGACTCAGAGGACAGAATTAAAACTTTTTTCCATTCTTCCCATAGTTGCTTCCCTGGTCTTGCACATCCTACCCACTGCTGAGGGAATGTCTTCAACAGGAGCAGCCAGTAACAGGTCATAATAAACAAGCCAGGTGCTTTCATTCCAGCCAGAAACATAAATTATTATGGGGTTTTAAATACATACCCTGTTCCAAGAGCTCTTTTGTTAGTTATGCATATTTAAATCAGATTCTTTGGAAAGTAACTTAAAGGACATTGCAATCGAGAGCTGTGCTGGCCCAATAAAGCACATCAATCTCCTCTGTTCAGTGAATAAATGGCAGGTAACAGCTGTTAGGCTGCACAAAACTCTTTTCTGACCTAGACTGAACATGCATTTGATCAAATTGTCTCCAGTAATGCCAGGAGCCCTTCCAACCAAAAGATTAAATATTCTGATTAAAAAAAAAAAAAAAAAGAACACCCAAGATGCAATAAATATTTTTAGCTCTGAAATAGAGGAAAGAACATTCGGTTATTCCTGTTCTTTAAAGCTACATTAAAAAAAATTGACATCAGTCCTAATATCCAGATTATGTAAATCCTGCTTTGCAAAGACACCACGCTCACCTGGAACTGAAGAAATAAAAATGGAAGAAATATCCTGGGTCAGTTTGAACTTTCACATTATCTACAGGGACAAATTAAAGACACCAGTTTTGCATTTTGTCCTGAAGCAACAGAAAAACCTCTTTTTCCCAACAGGTTCTTCTAATGACAGAGATGGCCAGACAGAACGAAATCCACTTTACCAGAGCCCTGGAGTGCATCAAAAGCAGTGTCTGAAAAGCAGGTTTTGTCAGAACTTGTAAATCGATGGAAAGGTTCGCTGACTCACACTGATGCCAAAATGCCTTCCCTCTAAATCTGCCTTTAAGGTAGCATGTATAAAAAAAGAAAATTGGCAGCATCTACAGAAAAATTAAATTATGCCCTTTGTTTCTCTGCAATACACAAAGAAACCTTGTCAAGAAAATTTGGAGAGCGGATTTGTGTTTAAGTACACACAAAACATGAGGGCTCGTTCTCCCTAAAAGGCTCCTGGTGATTTACAGAGTGCAGCAGGGCAGCCTGTGGGACTAAAGCTGCAGGAACTAGGAGAGAAGAGTTTCATCTACAGCTGCCTGTTTCTTTTTACCCCTTCACTGGTGACTGATGAAGGCGGAGGAGTATGAATGCCTTCACTGAAGGCTCCATATCCCACCTACTATCATAAAATGTTTGATAGGTTTCAATACACATTTAGGTTCCTACCACAGTCTTCTGCAGCAAAACTAATGAAAAATCTGTTTGACTTGATGTTTTGGGGACTATTTTTTGTTGTTGTTCATTAGCTTTTTTTTTCCCCCTAGGAAAAACTAAAGAAAGAAGCCAAATATGACTCTCTTATTATCAGATACAAGGGAGAATGGTGTGCAGAAGATCAAAATAAAATCTTTCTATGTAAGGTATAAGGGACAAGTTTTAATAGCCTATGAATGTGGATCATAAGGTCCAGCCTTTCTGAGTCTTCAGAGCATTTTTAAAATAAAAGCTTTCCTGGACTTGAAAGGAAAATCTTTGAAAATTCACAAGCAATAGGGGATAACTGCAGAGGAGAACTATGCATACAGAGCGAACTGGTGTTACAGATAAATTCCCTTATCAGGCAATGGGACAGGTATCTCAAAAGCAAGAAATAAAAAAATGGCAAATTACTAATTCACTCGCTACACTCTGAATCTCCCTGCTAATTCTGATAGTAACATGGGGAAATATATAAATGTATCCAGCCATTGTGCAGGACAGATGAATCAATCAACCACGGTGACAGATGCCTGAAAACTGGCAGCAGAAAATTTCAGCTTCCAAGGTATTAAGCTATGATGTGATTCACCACCAGCTGAAACCTCCATCAAGACAAAGTGTAATACCTCCTGGATGGGAGCCTGGGAAAGGTAGGTTGGTGCATGTGCTCCCTTCCCAACCTCCGCTCCCAAGCTCCAACCTGAGGTGATCTACAGAGAGAATGAAGCACACAGTCTTTCCAAGAACAGTGTTTCCAACACTGCATTTGTCCAATACTGAATGAACAAGCACCAGGAAGACATAGTTGGAAATGAGGTAGAATGGCCTTAGGAGGTGAATGGCAAAGGGCAGAGGGTTAATTGCAACCTCCTGGAAGTCAGAAGAAAACTGTAAGCAAAATGCAGCTCAATACTCAATGACCTCTGAAGATCCAGAGTATTTTTCCCTGTTTCTCTTCTGACAGACACACTTCTTTCACATATACCTTCCTTTTTCTAAACCAAGCAGTGGTAACATCTCTGGCGAGGAAAAGGACTGCACAGGCCACTGGGGTGGGCTGCAGGAAATAGGACTGACTGACCACAGGGGCAGCAGGCCCCTCACAGGACATTTTACCAGCCTGCCACACCAAATACCCTTGGAAAAAAAAGCCCCATGCTTGGCTGCACAGATGGCTGTCAGATAGTACCCCAGTTACTTCCCAGGTGCTTCTGTACACATAAAATGATGGGAGCTAATTCTAAATCTGAGAGTTGAAGTGATAGAGCAAGAGAGAAACCCAAAAACCACAATGCCCCTCCAAGAGCACCCTGAAAGTCTTTTCTGCACATGCTTTTTTGTAAAATGATGATACCATGCTGTGTGATGGCTGGTCTATGTAGAGAAACAATCAAAAGGAGAGGATGAATTTGAATTAAAAGAACGCCTATTAGACCAATTCAGAAGGATTGTCCAAGTTGCACACAGACAAGACAATATAAACTCTTAATACACCTAATATACCAGAGTAATGGTCCTAAGAAAAGCACATGCTGTACTGAACAAGAGTTACTTTGTCTGTTCTCCTCCATGTTAAACCACGCAGTTTTGCACATTCTTAACACGATTATCTAATAACAGTCCCTGCCTATATGTTTGGCTACACATTTTACATATAGCACTGCAGAACAGAGAGGTACTGAGGCAGGAAAAAGAAGGTATAAATGTGTGAAGCTTAATTATACATATTTAAGCAATCAAATGCCTACCTGAAAATCTTGCACTGCATTCAAATTCACATTTTGTAGGAAAGGCCTGGCGATATTTGGTCTGCTTAAATAAATATTTATTAATCTCAATATAAAAGATCAGAGACCAAATTTATATGAGCTGAGCACAGTTCGGGCAAAGCCAATAATAGCTGCTTTCAGAATTTGCAGCGTTGGAGTTTGCCAAATGGAAGTGACAAGTCTGGACCACTAAGAAAAATGAAGCCATTTGGTAAGTTATACGCTGCGTAATAAACAGTCTGTCAGTTTGCTTCTAATCCCCCCTCTTCCAGAAGGGTGGGGTTTTTTTCTTTTTTTTTTCCCTTTTCCTTTTTCCTGATGCACTCTGCAGAGCACGTACGTATTATAAATTAAACAGAAGCTACTTTGGCTCTCTGGACCACACACCAAGGACAACTTAGACAGGTCATTGTTACCTAAACAGAATTTGGTTTTTTGTTTGCATTGTACATTTCCTTTCTGTTTTGACAGCAGGTTTTAAAGAGAGGATGTTACCCTCCTTAGAGCTTTGAATCATTTACGAAGAAAAGGGAAAAAGAAGAAGTTCTGTGACAATAGCACAAAAGTAAAGCCTTGCAATTTTTCGTTTCTTCCCATGACATCTGTGGGTAGTCCTGTTCATAACGCCTTTGTTCTGGGCTGATTTACCGCAGTTTGAGACAAGACACCATTCAGAGGCTATTCCAGGAACCATGGAGGAAGTAGAAGGAGGATGCATCTAATTTGTTAGCTACTGTGACATCGCCACTTATGATTAATAAACGGCATTGAGTGAACAGAAAGTATTTCCTCCAAGCATCCTCCATCTCAGTGTATGCTGATCAGGATGGGGATAGCAAGACTGCCATGACAGGTCTGCTACTTGTAACATGGCTTGTCATCTGTGCAAGGAAGGAAAACACCTTGTATTTCAAAAGCCAGCATACACAGCCAGCTTGCCCGGCCCAGAAAAGAACTACAGGCGTAAGTGGGCAGCCAAGAGGGATTACTGGAGGAGGTGGTCCTGCACGAAAAACCCAGGAACAAGAAGGAGGTCCAGGAAGAGATCTTGCCTTGTTTGCATACAACTCCCAGCAAGTTGCTGTGCATGCAGGAGTAGTTATTTACAGAAACACGGTCCCCTTCTACCTGTCTGACATTTGTGGTAGAAGGATGTAAATGTGTGCAAAACCCTTGAAGATCTTTTCATGGCAGACGTTGCATAAGTACAAAGTTTTGAACACTTTGAAGGGAGGAGCTGGCAGAAACCAGTTCAAAAAGCTAAACCAAACAAGAACTCCACAGCTAATCCTTATCCCTACTGAGTCCTCCCTCTGGCAGGCTATGAGACCTTACTTTGGTGATGAGGAGCCACCCAGCTCGTCATGCCCACCCACCCCACCAAACACGTGGATGTGCTGGAAGCATCATTTAGGTGGCACATAAACCACAGAAGTTTTGCTTGCAGCACACACACACACACAGATCTCTTGGGGTACCAGCCAGCCAAGGGAAAGTCATGCTGCCAGAATAACTCAATCTCCCACTCTTCTGGCTGCTCCCTTGCCCCAGGGTTATCTCTTGTAAAGGGCTAGGTGCAGGCTGCAAGCCAGGCAATTTGCTGTGGTGGTGGGAGCCTGTTCCTGGCACCCACCATTCCCACACACCACCACATCACAACCAAAAAAGCCCTCCAAGACAGCTGGTGACAAGTAAATTGCTGTCCCTATACATCTTGTCTGGAAAAGCCCACTCCTGCTGGGCCCTCAGCACCAAAGTACAGGCACCTCAACCCACGTGCTTAAGCTCGCCTGAATTATCCTGCAACTTCCATCTACTGTTGCCATCCCCCCCCCACCCCAATAAGCAATGTCTCTGCTGCAAACGCCAACCTCAGGCTGTCCAGCTAATGGGTCTTCCTCCCATAAAATGGGCACCAGAGCACTTACAGTGGGTTTATACTGGTCTCAAAGGCAACACAATGCAACGCGAGCTTTGTAAAGCAACGAAAAAAATAAAATTGCAGAATAAAGTTTTTAGAAGTTCTTCAACATCATGTGAATGGAGTAAAAACTTTCTTCTGCTATAAACTTTTCCTGCTTTTCTCTTTTTTTATGCAGTTACTGCTTCTAGGAGCTTATCAAGAAAATAAGCCTGCTCATATTGGCAAAATCCCAGCTCACTCATTTTCTTAAGTAGCATGTTATCAAAACGTACCTACACAAGCTGTACTTTCTGGATACAAAGGAAGCCCTTATAACAACTACACTAACACCACATTTGCAACCGGTTAGGTCAGTCCTGAAGCCTTCCCTTAGACTCTTCCCTAGCCTGCACTTAGGTCAACCAGTTCCTGACGTGGCGAGGCTGTCAAAGATTCAACAGCACTTTCTCGGGCTTGTGACTGAGCAGCTCAGTGGATGACCCTGTCTACTCCTATTTGCTGTCACTGAACATAACCCTTGTCAAAATATCCTCTAGGAAACAACACGAAATTATGTATTTTTTACAGGGTGAACACAGTGTAGTCTTCAGACTTTGGCATTATTTCCATAATATAATACACTCTAGTTTTGATGGGAAATATCTAACTATCAATTCTAGAATAAATTGCATTTTTTACTACATGAGAGTGTTAATGTTCTGTGCTATATACTTCTCACTTTTCTAACACCTACAGAGCAATGGCAAATTTGGGACAGATTTCACCTTCACACCTCTGGCTCATCCAGGTTGTTTGGTTTGATGCTCAGTCCCTGAAGCTGCAACACAGCCATAGCTCATCGTAAGAGTCTAGAAAGGAGAACTGGGTAAAATCACGTTTGTGCGCACAGTCGTGCATCAGTGTCAAAGCAAGGCAGAGTTTCACTTTGGAAGTGTTCCCTGCTTCCCGTCAGCCCATATGCCCATTGCTTCTCAGAAGGGCTCTGCTGCCTTTACAGTGAAAGTCCAAGGGATGGTTTCTGGCAGCCAGAAAGCCTGTGTTGTCCAAGGGTGTGGTTAGACAATGTGATTGAGCAAGCTCCTGCCCTTGCCGGCCAGTCACCCTCCTCTCCATCCCCACTCCTCCCTCGCCGTTTTTTTTTCATTGGGTGTCTAACAAATCAGCAAATTGATCATGTTTGCTCTGCAAACAGATGAAAGGCTGACATGATACAAAGGGCAGAGCAGAAGCCAGCAACTGGAAGCCGGTGAGGAAGGAGGAGGAAGCACAACTCACCCCTTCGTGCAAGCTACCAGTCTGGCTCAGACCATACCATTTAAGTTCAAAAACTGTGTTTCCAATTACTAACCTTTTGGAGTGAATAATAAAGCATGCACCCCAGAATATTAACTGTTTTAGGCACATGTGTTATTTCCTGATCTAAGGGATGTCATCCACAAATTCACAACATTCAGGAGCACCTACTCCAGAAGTGGCTGCCATGCAGGGTAGGCACTACAGGACTGTTTTACAACGAAGCAGGAAACCCACTGCCCCACAAAAATTCTCAGAGGTTCTCTTGGTGCTCCTCTGACAGACAAGGAAGGACTGTGTTCAGGATTCCTTTTTTCCTGCACATTGCAACACCAAAGCATTTCCTGACAGAACTGAGCCACAAGGACAGGCTGTATCACTCCTAGGCTGAGATGAAATTGAAGGCCTGGGAGACCAGCACACCCTGCTAGGGCACAGACCAACACACAAAGAGAGTGAATACCCCCCCGTTAAATGTTTATTAGAAGTGCCTGTTGCAGCCACCTTCTTAATACGCACACAACCACAACCTGCAGTGAAACAATCTTTGGCAGAAGCTCTTCCTTTCCCCTCACGGTTGATGCACCAGAGCCTTTCCTCCCACCACCCTCCTTCCCCTGGGGCTGCACCACAGCCCAGCCTCTCTGACTCAACCCTAGCCCTCTTTCACACAGCTGGCACCTTTGACAATTTCCAAGACATTAGCATTTTCCTAAAATAGTCTCAATCTTCGGCATTTCAACCACGCCTTTTGTTTTCAATCCCTCTGACCAGGACATCTGAATAGAATAAAGTCCAGTTGAAGTTTAATAGCAAGGGAATAGAAAGGGAGAACTCAGCTGGGGTTGCTGGACAGGAAGAGTGGGGTTCTTCCCTGGCTGCATGGCCTTTGCTCCCAAATATCTTCTGCTACTCTGGCTGCAGCAATGACATTTTTTCCTCCATCCCTGCCAGCTCTCCCAGCCTCTGGGCCTGAGGCATGGGCACATTGCAACACAGAGACAACTGCTGAGCTTTGCCTGCCTTTCTGCTCACAGGGCCACTAGGTTCAGAATCACTCCAGCTCACTTCCATGTTAAAAAAATACAATCACCAAATGATTCAAAATACTCCTAATCCTTTTCTGGTTAGGAATTAGAAGGCAAGTTTTCAGAGCAAGACAACAGAAATGAAGCTACTGTATATGCCCCATTTCCCTAAGAAATTAGGCTTATCCATCCCCAGCGTGAACTGCTGGACACCTAAATTGGGGGTGGAGGTGTTTATTGTACTACACATGTTTACTGTACTAACAGCATGCAAAAAAAAAGGTTCAAGGGGAGCCTTTGTCATATCCAAAACTAAACAAACTTTAATGTTTAAACTCATTCCAGATCTCCAACAAAGAAAGCCCCAAGTAGCAGCTCTGCAGCTCTGCTGATCCCTGCCAAGAAAGTTCATCAAGTATTTGGATGGAGTAAGCACTTGATTCCAATGGGGAAAAAATATTAAAAAAGGAGAGAAACACAGTCACATTTGGGAGCACAAGAGGTGGAAATTAATGCAAAATAAAAAAGACCAAACCAGGCAGCAAGTTATAAACACCAAATATTGAAATTCCAACGCTGACCTGCAAATTTCACGGTTAATACGATGCAGATCCCTTTTCTGCAGCTGGGTTAAAAGTGCACAGCCCTCTCCTAGGCAAATCTCCAAGGAATTTTAAAGCTTGAATGAAAATACTAATTACAATGTACTAAAAACAGAGCAAGGAAGTGTGCGAGATGACTTTCGAGCACTGTAAGGAAGAGAGGAGGAGACAGTTTGGTCACTGCTGAACACAGAGACATGCAGCAAGGGTGGCCCTGCCACAACATTAACTCCTTCCTAATGAGACCTGGCAACTTGTAAAGGATTCAAGTGCTTGCAAAGCTTTGTGTTGTACCTGTTATGATGAAGTTGCAGCACTTACACAGTTAAGAAACGAATGCTTAAAAAGAGAGGCTATCCATCCCCAGTATTTGGCATGACCAGCACAGCCATCATTTTTCGTAATTACAGGAAGACTGTATCTTAGCAGCTGGTTTTGGAGGGGGGAAAAAGCAGATATTTATCCCTCACAAGGTTAACTAGAAGTGTAAACTGAATTCCATGTTAAATTATCCCCTGTATGCCAAAGCCACAACATCTAGTACTCATTATTACTCTTTCAAAAGAAACAGTCCAGAGTTTATACACACGTATGTTCTGAGGAGAGTATTTTATAAACCCCACAAAAACATTTACACAAAATAACTCAATTTAGGCCAGCAGAGCAAATCTCTCACATACAAAATGTCAGCCAATTAAGCTTTTAGCAGAGCACCAGGGAGACCGATTTTAGAAAGCTAAGCAGGTTTCTCAGTCTAGGAATGCCTGAAATCTGTTTATTCTCAGTCAACAATGACTTTCTGCCTTCTGCGAATTACTAAAGTAGTGGGGGGAAAATGGATTTACTCTCTGCTTTTACAGATCAGTTGGCTTAGCAAAATCTAAACTCATACACAGGCACCTCACAACCCTCCTCATTAATGCAAGCAGGCAACAACAAAAAATTTGCTTTACTTTCCCCATCCTCAATCTGCTTATCCTTTCCTACCAACAACTGGAAATGGCTAATGCTCCCATGGCATTCTTTCCCCTCCTGCCCCTCAGGCTGCAGGATGTAGCAGGGATTTCAGGAAGAGCTGGCGTCCAAGGACACAACCATGGGCTGTCCACCAAACCCAGTGAGCACCCTCAAACTGAGGGACCGTATAAGCAAACAGACTTCAGAGGCTTGGACAAAGCCCTAAGATGAAGCTCCTCAAGGCCACAAACACCCTGCTGCCAAATGGGGAAGTTCACTCCTCAGCTTGCTCTTAGCTTCCCCTTCCACTGAGCCCCGGAGTAATGCCACACATCCCACCTCTCCTCTGCTGGCTCTGGTCTCACTGATATCTCTGCAGACCAAAACAATTGATTAATCTGACCTACACCACCCATCTTCATAGCAGCAAAATACATCAAATCATCACATCTTCCTCAGCAGCACCCAAACTCTCCCTCTCACCTCTGCACCCTCCCTGTCTCCTGCCCTCAGCCACTTCAGCACATTTATCCATCAGAAAACCTGCTGGTCCCACACAGACCTTCAATGGAGCCAAACCCACCAAATACTGCTCTTGGGGTCAGGATAGTTCATTTACTGATGAACTCAGAGCAGCACTTTGCAGGCATCTTGTAGTCATTAAAATTATACTCTTCTTGTCTGTGTTTCGTTCCAGACTCAAGGTTTGAACATAACCTTATCTTGGAATAAGTCCCAAATAAATTTCCATTTCCCAAAAGACAGGTTTTCTCCAAGGCGAGTAGTGGAAATTTGCAACAGTTTATTAAAAAGAAGCTGCTTTACCTCTGGCCAATGTCATGTATTATCTGGATGTCATCAGAGGTCCTGGAAAGTAGCTTATTGCTAAAACCCTGGAGGCTCTACAGTACATATGATGCTTACCAAATATTGCAAAACACAGCAACTTATTTAACTTTCACTCAGTTACATAAGATGTTGGAATTAAAATAAAAGTGAACCCCAAACTTAACATATTTAATCTTCTCATTGTAACAGGTTTAAAAAACCCAAGTGTTAAAAAGCAAACAAATAGATGGGCCCATACAATCCTTCCCTTACCCCTGCAAAACACTGCATGGGTGATGCTCAACCAGCTAAAACTGTGCCTTGTGTTTGAATTTCCACCTTCAGTTACTATGGGTATCCTACCCTAGGAGCATTTTTTTGACTGTCAGCATCCCCCAAGACTACCTACACCCACAGAAGAAAAGCACTGAGCACAAAAGTTAGCTAGCAACTACTAGCAAAATGTGGCAAACAAACTCTGTTATTCCCCCTAGCCAAGTACTGGCAGGGAGAAAATGAAAGTTTCTCTGCATGTTCTCCACATGCAACACAGAGCACAACCATGCCACTGCAATGCTGCTGCTGACGTAAGAACAAAAATGCCCCAGCTGGTGAGGGTCTGCATCACTAACGAGGAGAAACTAACTGTCCCATTGTGAAGCCAATTTACTGGGTTTATGAAATGCAATCAAGACATTTCTGCATAGATGATGTATCATGAATAAAACAATGAATCATTCTGCTGAAGAATATAACAAAGAACTTCAGCAAAACTAAAAAATAATCTAAAATTCATATAGATTTCTACACAAAATGTAGAAAACTTGATTTTTTTCCAAATAAGCAAGAGATGTTTATTTCATTATAAGTTAGGGGGCTAAAGGCATAATCCCAGCTCAAGTGCATTGTCATGCTGTGTTTGAAGGCGCAAGTCCTTCTCACAGCACTTTGGAATAAGGTAGGATAAACGTGGAGGTTAGTGCTTCCAGTTCCACACTGAAGACACGTGGGATTGAGGGAATTAAGAGTGTTTGCAGGTATTTGCATGGCAGAAGGGACAGCCAGGACCATCAAGATGATGATGGCCTACAGTATTTATATTAAATATAACTGAAGATACTTTGAGGCACTGTGCATACCAGGTAGGTTACCAATACCTGGCATTTTTCCACTTGAACTACTCACCAGCATGAAAACAATTCATACTATGGGAATTATTCATCATTTATGAAATGTTGTAAAAAGCAAAAGGAAAATCCTGTTAGTCATCTGTCAATCCTCCTGTTCTGAAAACATCACACATCTACAGACTATGGGTCTGCTTAATAAAAAAAACAAATAATCATACCATAAATTTCTTTACTTTCTGAATGAAGACAGTTTGAGTAAACTCCATCTTGGGGAGGATAAAATGCCTTAGGATAAAGGAAACTATCTCAGGAAGAAACAGCAGTATATTTCTATACAAGGACTTGCTATCCGGATATGGTAATTTCTTGAAACCTCAAACAAAATACCACAGCATGCTAATCTGCTCTTTCACAGCAGGTAACCTCAGACATCCTATAACTCTACAGCGTGTTCATTCTTGCCTTGTTTAAAGGCTCTGATGAGTGCAGAAACCAGCCCCAGCTCTTCCTCCTGCTTATCAACCCCGTGCCCTAACGTTGATTTTATTTCATGTTCTAGATTTAAGAAGTTACTCCATTTCTTCCAGGAATATGCTTAAACTCCCTCAAGTTTTACTCACTTTCTAAATAAAAAATACCATTTTTTAAAAGTGTTGTTTTAAGAGGGATTTTTAATTTCCCTGGAGTCAGGAAATTAACAAGTGTTCCGTATCACTCAGGTTCTGCCTGGCTGCCACCACAGTGAAGTCACCTCTTTCACCACCAGCTTGAATGACATCGTGCAGCTCAGGGTCACGCTGCAGCCCATCTCTCGCCCTGTCAAAGCCGCAGCTGCCCAGGAGCAACTCAATTCAGGACTGCTGGACTTTCCTCATCCTTCTACAAACCGAGGTTTGGTTCTTACCGCTGCAGTAGTCAGTACTTATTGTTTCCCTTCTCCTTTCCACAGATGACCTTTCGCCTTCCAATACAAGAGAAGAAGACAGAGACAGTGGCCACACAGTCACAGCACATATCACTGAAACGTGGTACGGAAGCAGAGGAGATCGGAACAGCCCTTATCCTTCCAGGTATCCTCCTACTGAGCAGGATTCTCAGTATTTCATAACACCAAGTAATACCTCGGTTAAACCTTTCACTACAGTTGAGTCAGAAACTCCAGATCTCAGTAAAGGAAATTGAAAAAACACTCCTCCCTGTAAGGGACTGATAAAAGGACTTTCCCAGGATGACAGTATCTTAGCCCTTACTGCTCAAATATAAAGTCAACACTTGCTGTAAAAGACAACCCCTGCCCCTGTCCAAAGCAGAGTTTATGTTTATAGGCTCTAATCTAATTTCATGCCTTCCTCTTATTCTCAGCTACCCTGTCTTAAAAATCCATGTGTTACTAGATTCATGAAACAGCTATAGCTCATAATGAGACAAGTCAGCTGATACTGTCGAAGGGGTGTTTTGTACCAAACATTAACACTAATTACATAAACTTTACACTGCACTTTGTTTGCTGAACCCACACACTTAAACCGCTTGTTGTGTTACTGCAAACAGTTCATTAGCAATAAGTTTACAGGCCCGGGCAGCATTAACCTTTCGTCAAAATTGTCCCAAGCCGAGAATGTGGACCTTGTGCTGGTAATTACAGGAGGCACTGCCAGACTCCCAGGTGCTGACATCATGCTGAGTTAGCACCTCCACCAGGAGCTGGAAAAACCTTGCATCCCCAACATCATCCCTCTGAGTCCCAGTAGGGACAGGGACAGGCAGGCTCCTCCATCCTGTAGATAGTTCATAAATTTTGTCCCTAACTGGAAATAGGAAGGTGTCAAAGCAAGCTATCTGTATTTTAAATGCTGTCATAGCTTTTCTGACTGCACACAGTTAAGGAGAGCATCATGCTGCGTCTCCTGATGGGAGAGTTTATGGTTCTATGCAGGAGAAATGCAGCCAGCATCTCTTCAAAATAGGTTGCTCAAATGCGGGATTCCTGGATCAATTACAAATTAATCAGTGATGCAAAATGTGCACAGTCCTCGTTTTCAATAAGCTGCACACATCAGTTCTGCAGTTTGGGAATAACTGATTACACCATAAGCAGCGAGTGTCAAAATAATTTTAAAAGTGACAGCAGGTGTGTATTTTGTCTTCAAATTGCTTTGCAGGTATAAAAAAGAGGTAGTAGATGAGAAATAAGTATGTGATAAAACCCAGTCACCTACTGTCCCACAACACAAAAAAGAACTTCTTTACACAACCAAAACACAGACCCAAATATGAAACAATAAGCATTCCTGACCACAGCTGTGTTCATAGAGTAGATAGAAGAAATGCATTAACAACAACAAAACAACCAAAGCAAAAAGACAAAAAACTCCAAATCTGTAAAATGCATTTCAGAATGTGGTTTCACTGATATGCTCTGTGTCTTAAACTAATGTGAAGAATGCTCAAAAAATATTCATAAATACAGAAGCAGAATTCTTCTTAAGCTCTCCATACAATTATAGAGAGTCTATAGAAGTGAGAAATCTGCAAATTTAAACCCACTACGAAGATACTGAATTTGAGCAGATTTTGTTACATATATGCCAGTCTAAACAGGAATAAGCACGTGGGGAATAGAAGGGAAGCCCAAGGCAGAGCAGAGCTGGGCCAGGCACGCTTTGTTAGCAACGGGCAGCAGGGGAATTCACTTTGCTGATAATAAAAGAGAAGTATTTTAATCTCTTTCACAAGCGTAATCACGAATACAACTGAAAACCATGACGGACCAATTGACGGTTCGTTACAGGGAACAATGCTTTTTGTTTTCTAAAGCCTGCTTTCTCAGATCTTCCAAGTAAAGGCAGACACATCATAGATTTGAAAGGCAAGGGAGCTGTTTAAAATTAATTTCAGTTCCAGTTGCTGCAGCAAGTGAAGAAAACCCATCTTCTCCTATTCGGCCATTTGCTTCAAGCGCTGCCTCGCAGAAGGACGTGCAGAAGGATGTTTGTCCCTGAGCCTCCTGGGCTCCACACGAGTTCGTCCACACACTCTGCCTTGCCCAGGTCAAGAGTAGTTTTGTTAATCAGTATGCTTTAACCTCAGGAAATACTTCAGGGAGACAGATACACCACCCTCTAAGCACACATTTCAAGAAACCATATCCAGCTATTTTGCTGTGTGCAAACAGCTATTTTGTCTTTCAAGATCAAAACACAAGCAAACAAATAAACAGAGGGCGATCCAACTGGAAAAATATTTTTGATGGGAGGAAAATACTTTGCTAATCAACTATTAGAGAATGCCAAACAGTCTAACATTCAATTCTAGTATGACACAATAACATAAGTTAAAACGAATATACATGCAGTTTATTGACTGGTTTTAAGTAGTTCATCTTAACACAGTAGCACATCTGTTCTGCAAAGGTTTACCCAATACCACCCCAACAACATTCATTCTCCTGGCAGGGCTGTCGAAAGCCTATATTTCCTCGAGGGACATTATCTGTAATCGAAAATGTGGGTGAGAGATGTGTGTTTGTTTAGCAAATGCCAGCCTCACTGGGCATCAATGCACAAACACTCACAGGTCAGACAATTCCCACAGTCCTGTCCCACAACACAGGGGCCATCTCTCCAGCCCCACTGAGTCCAGGGAGCAATCTTGAGGACTACAGACTTCTTACTAAGAAGGTAGCACACCACAACAGCTTGTAGCAGCACTGAGGCCATGCTAACCAAACCTGCACCTCTGCAGAATAAATCAGCAGAGTGCAAACGCTCTCAGTCACGCTTCCAGCACACCACAGATCACCCATTTCAACTTCTGGTGCAAGGCAATCGATACGAACCTCCTAAAAAATTCCCTCTGAAATGCATCGGTGCTTTTGAGTTTCCCTATTTAGTGCCTTGCATTCCTTTACAAAAGATTTGTTCATGGCTTTCTTGACAAATAACAACATAATCGTAAATTGTGGTATTATAACAGGGTTTATGGACTGAGACCTTCAGGGATATTTATTGTGCTGCTGCATTGGGGAGGTAGTTTCCTTTTTTTACGTGCCCTTGCAAGAATGAAGTCAAAAGCAGACCCCAATGCTAAGGACAACCCATCCACTGCAGAGCAGCAGGAACAAAGCAAAGGCACTGCCAAAAAGGTGTTAGTTCATTCTGCCAGGTTTGGGTGCCCCAAACCACCCCCACTGATGCCAACATGCTGTGGTTGCTGCCTTGCTCACACTTATAAGGAATTTGCTAGCTTATGACATAAGATGCATCCTTTTCAGAGCATTTCAAGGTGCCCTGCTGTGTCTGACAGTGCCCAAAAGTTTGTAGGGTTCAAAATCTACAGGGTACATTCCAGACTCAGGACAGTGGAAAAGTATCCCTTCAGGGAATTCAAGGCGAAGATAAAGGCATAAAACAAAGAAAAAGCCAAAACAGAACAAAACAGACAGGAAATACTGTAGGAATGCCTATTGACTGATTCTAATTATTTTTTAATGATTTAACATTTTTTAATATATAAATGCTCTGTGTACACTTTCCTGGTAGCCCTTATAAACCCAAATCCAGCACATTTTGCTTGCCTTTTCAATTCCTCTAAGTCTCTGAAAAACTAAAATATTGCATCATATATGGATGAAAAACCTGTCTATTTGGTTTCCATTCTATTTTTTCCCCTCAGTAACAATTTTGCAAAGTGTATTTCCACAACCTTGAGAAACAAGGAGCATGACCAGCAGCCTTTTGACCTGAGGCACCCTTCACTGCAGACAGAGTTGGAAAACCCACACTGAAAGGTTTACTTACAGGGTATTTAGCTCAATTTAGCCCATGTGGTAGCAGTTTTCAGAGAAGCTTTTGTACAGTGCTGTCTATGGCTCACTCTTTCTGAAATCATACCACCAAAGTGAAAAAGTCAAGAATCTGAATGATGTGGCTCTACTAAAAGTGGTATTTATATCAAAGTACAAATTAAAACCTCTAAGGATCACAGAGGCCTGATATATTTTAGCACAGAAAATGAGACAATAATGGTTAGCTGGCTACCTTCTGTTTCTCTGTCATCCCCATTATTAAACCACAGAACAAGCTCTTCTACTGAGGAGGGCCTAATGATCACTAAATATACCTTTAGTCTTTAATTTACGCCAAAACTCTGATTAAGTGCATAGAATTAGCTGAAAATAGCAATACAGCTGGCCACCTTTGGCAGATTCACAACCAATATGCTTCATCTATTTGTAGCCACTTCCTTTTGACTGCACCACCTTCATTTAGCTGCCAAGTTGGAAAGAAGAGCAAATGTTGTACTTCTTTTTAAAGATTGCAGAATTAATTCTTTATATTTTAAGATAAACAGGCCTCAGTTCAAAAGCACACAGAGTTTTAGTTGCTTAAATCTACCCATTATTTGTTTAAGAAACTCTCTAGACTGAATTTACAGGATGTGACACCAAGCAAAATTTTCCCCAGCACAGGCTTGCACCCAAACTTAGTCCACATTTCACAGTATAGGGAGAAACAAAATGTAAATGAACAATGTAAAATAATTTTTTTTCAAATCCAGCTGTTACAATAAAGCATATTTTCCTTTTAAACATTTTTGTCTTTAAATTGAAGTAATATGTTAGCAAAGCCATTGCAACATGTTTTTTTTTTTTACCCAAACCTGATTTAACAAATGCTGCATGCATGAACTGCCATGCTCTGAGATCTTTAGGTACAAGCCCAGCAGGGATGGAACCCAGTGTCCTGTCAGTAAGGAGCGGGTACTCAGCAGTGCTTGGTGCCAACAGAAAAGTTTTGTTATGGTGCAGGTCTCACAGAAAGAAACATCCCACATAATGCTCAATTTCATCCATAGAAAGTTAACCAAAACAGTTAAATGCACACAGCAAATGTCAACGTAACTTTTCTCACAACTTCAGTTGATAACTTTTCTCACAACTCCAGTTGACTAGTCCTGGCATTTTTTGGTGCTATTTTGTCTCTGCTCTCCCTTTCAACACTTACAGAAATAAAAAGTCACATAACATCCTCAGCAAGAATTAGTGAGCTGTCTTTACCCCATACCAGCTCATGATGCACACAGTCGAAAGCAAAACCACTTCCAAATGAATCTGCAATCAATTTTAAGACATTCAACAGGTCTGTCAAGTGAAGTATGCAAGCAATGCTTCATCTCTGTTCCTAAATACAAGGTGGGACAGAACAATATAAAAAATACTCCATGAAATATCATTGTAAGAGAAACACCACAGCTGACAGCCCAGCCCAGTTAGGTCCAGTCCATGACCCAAGAAGCCTTGTGGTCACTGAGAAGAGAGGTGAGGTTAACTGTGGTTCAGGTGTCACTGCCACTGCATCTCTATTGGAAAGCCAAGACAGACAACACTCGATACAGCCTGGCACAGCAAGGAAGTGGGTTAGAGGGGCAGCTCCAGTGCTGGAGTGCTACACAAGTAATTTCTGGCAGTCACCCAGGGGAAATTAAAGACGCAGTCACACTTTCCTGCAAGACTCAGAAAGGACAAACAGATCAAATGGTGTTCCAAACTCACAGAAAACAAAATCATCCTGCCTTTACGTGTCACAAAACCAAGTAAATAATTTTTGCCCACCCATGACACTTGTCATGCCTCATCGTACAGCACACGGTGGAATTCTTTTTAAAGCCTCTCTTTCTACTCATTGCAGAGCCAGGCACCAGTATCTGTTGGGAAATATCCACAGTTCTTATTTTTCTGAGAAAGGGGCTTATACCTTAGACACAGTCAGGACCAACCTGAACTCCATCTGGCTGTTGTAAGCAACATGAATTTTGGCGTCCTTACCACAGGAAATCACACATAATCGAACATATGCTCTCAAATCCTCTATTTAATCATACATTAATTGATAACATACTAGCACCTACATATATGTTCATTTCTGACAGGTCGTAGAAACAGAACAGTCAAATCACATTCTGCCTCAATGACCCATATTTTGTCCAAAAAACAGTCTAGTCCTTGGCTCCACCACATCCCTCAGCCTCCAGACGCACAATCCCAAATTTATAAAATTTTAAAGTGACATTTCCTGCGGTATTGGACTTGTGTGAAGTCATGGCTACGAAAAACCAACTTTTCCATCACCACCAGAAGACCAGAATCACCAGAGAAAGTAACGCTTTCAAAGTAAAATTTCTACTGCAGTCATGGGAGAGGGTAGGGGGAAAAAAACAAATAAAATTTTAAAAAGCTGTTTGCAGTTGAAGTATTACTGAATTGCTTCAACATGCAAAATAGAAAGAAAAGGTATAAAATACACTATGAACAACTTTTCTCTTCTTCAGTCCTGAGAAACTGAATCTGAGAAAGTAAATTACATAAAAGGAAAGAAAATACATTTCAATTTTTTTTTTAAAGCAACTCATTGATGTCTTCCTTACAGCACAGCAATAATTTCCTGGCCATAATCATGTCCAGCTTCACTCCACACATGATCCAACATTCCCTGAAACTGCTTGTGGTTGCACGGGACTTGCACTACATAACACAGAGGCATCTCTTCCAGGCTACACAGCTCCTCTGACACATTGTCCAGCAGGAGAACTGCTGTAGACCAAAGATCAGATTCTGAGTCCTGGTCCTTGGGTCATTACAGTTGGGGCTTTTTTGCAGCTGTAAGCAGCAAAGGGAAAGAAACTGGAAAACCAGACTTAAGGCTAAAAAGCTGGACAACAGGATAGGATTTAACACATCACACAGCTGAAGAAAGCCTTTCCCTCAAGTCTTTGATACCCACTTACCCATCTATCATGAAGGAAGAAATGCAGCCAAGCAACAAGGCTATGCAAACATTTCCAGGTTCTAAAAAGCTCGAGCCAGTCAAGCTTCCCCCTTGTGGTTTGCATGTCGTCATCAGCATTGCTCCGTGTTTGTACAGCCTTATAGCTCAAACATGTTTTAGATGTCTTTGGAGGATGATGTCCATATTTATGAGTTACAGTGATTGCTTCTTCGTGAGCAGTGCACAGACATGTGCAAAACAGAGGCTCCCAAGACTGTAATCCTGTTTCCAACTAAAATACTGTAAAGAGAAAGAGAGAGGCAGGAAACCAAACCAACATACAATGGTACTGACACATTTTCTTAGGAAGGAGCATATATAAATTAAGCAATGCCACAACAGCACAGCCCCAACAAATCATCTCTGCTACAACTAAATCTTAAACAGCAACATTCTATGATACTAAAGTAAATGATCTCATTTTCTATATTGACTTCGTATCTTTCAACTTATATATCCCACAATATAAGTGGTATTTTTTAAATGCACATGCATCTCTCAGCTGCCCCTTCCATTCTTATTCTTCTCCTCCCTACCCTCCAAAATTATGTTGCAGCATTGGATATATAAGCTGGTACAGGGAACTAAAAGCAAAGAATCCAATGGGGAGGAATGTACTCAGCAGAGATCTATTAAAATTCAATTGCCAGTTTCTATCAGATGAAGATCTCACCTCCCAATTAACTGAAGTTTGAGTGGGATTAAGATGGAAAGGTGCACCAAAACTACAATGGAGCAGGAGTACAACACCTGTGGTTCTTCAGCTTTACTATGCTTACACATTAGGAAATGACAGCCATAATTTTCAAACATGGATGCAAGATCAAAGGCATCTTTGGAATTTCTGTTGGCATTTTATTTCTAGCCAGGACCATGTCAAGCCCAATGCAACATTTATGGGTCTACCCTTAAAAGGCCTACTAAATTTTGTTTCTAATCAGATGCTTGGGTTTGTAACTGGTTCACTTCCAAGGTGTCTTTTGGTTGCTAAGTACAAATAAAGGCAACTGGAGCATTTGCTAAGACAATCACAATATTCAACCCAAAACTAAACAGTCTCACATTTACCTTCATATCTGACAGCCTGTTGAGGAAAGCTTCTTCATCCAACTACACCCTGCCCTACTCAATACCTATGACATAGGAAAACTGGCACTAAGCATTTTTTAAGACTAGTGCAGATTTCCTTGGCCATAAGTTTAAAGGAACTGAAAAGCAGCAGCAAACCTCCAGCCCAGTGAGGGTAAAGCCATCACCAGAGCCACAAGCAGTGATAATATCTTTCCACAGTCTGAAGTCAGCCCTTTGCCTTTATTATAGGCGTTTCTCTTCCTCTAATCCCAGAAGAGACTAAATGGCTAAGATTTTAAGTCACATCTATATGCATTTCAAATTTAGAATTCTAAAAATGGTCTTTTCCCCATGTATTTCAGAAGCTTCCTATAAACAACTCCTCTATTCATATAGGTCTAAAAGCAAAAGAGTGTCATAGCTGTAAGACCAGATGTAAGCTGAACTTGTGCCCATGAACTCAGAAGGAAAACCAGTGTCAGATACCAAAGAATCAGACACCCATGCCAATCTGCATTCTTCACACCATGTATTTTTTAAATCAAAATTATTTTGCCATGCTACCAGTAAGCTTCACATTTAAATGCAAAATCACACCTGCTCAGATACCACTTATTCCCTTCAGTGTCATGCACAGCATAAACCCTGTAGCTGCTGATGAGCCCTGACCTGACCCACTCAGCTCTGCTAAGACCAGGGGAGGAATGGAAAGGACAGGGAACTGGCAGATCTGGAGCGCCCTGGAAGCAGCAGAGCCAGCACTACTTAAAATCTAATTTCTCAGCTTGGCCCCACTCTCATTTAACTCAAATGGATTGAGGAAAAAAAGCTACATTACCACAGTTGCTTCTGAGCCAACATTTATTCTGGCAGGCTATCATCAGAGCTATTGAAGTTTTTCTCTCTCATTTTATTCTACTGAAATGCTATAATAGGAGCAATAATACATTTACATTCACTTTATTCTTCCTTAGTATACAGCTCAAAATTCTATAAATGACACTGACGTAGGTAGCAGAGGCATTTGGGCTGTACTGCTTACATCCTCCAGGCACTCAACCTCTCTGCTGTAGGCTACAGCAAGAAGTAATCCTGCCACTTCACACCAGCTACTGAGATGCTGATTAAACAATGCTGCCTACAGAATGCATTCTCCACCAGATATTGACATCACCCTGGTCCACATAAATGGCTTCAGGATCAGTGAGATCCATTCACACACAACTAGTAACAGAAACAGGGAAAAGGAGAGGCTGATCAGAGAAGATGCATCCTTTCCAGCACAGCTAATCCTAGATTTATTCTGTTCAACCTAAAGATACTAAGTTATCATTTTACTCAACCCATGGCAATTACAGAAGTTGCTGGTGACTGGTGCTAATCAAGCATTTGACTGCGTGCTAAGCAAGCCAGTCAACAACAGCATCCACCACCTGTAAGCCATCAGTTTGCAAATAAAGGAATCTCAGATTAAAACCAACATGGAAGTGGTCACTGAGATGTGAGTCTATTTACCACAACAAACAGGCTATTTTCTAGTGCTCCTAAACATGCTGCCTCTGTCACTTCCAAACATTTACTTTCTGTAGTCGAAATGAAGACAGATGTTTCAAGAGTTGACAATCTCTTCCCCTTACTGTTGGAGAGACTCATAACAGAACCAGCCCCCACCTTTCTGCACACAACTGCATGAATGGTTTTGTAAAAGGCTGCTACTTGCTGCCTGACTAACCGTCACTCAAAATACAATATGGCTATCAAGTGTTTCACACCCCTCTGCAGGCACTAGTGCTCGTATCAGGGACAAATCTTGCCAATTCTTCCTGCAAAATGTCACAGAGACACAAATCTTCCTCAGTGCCAAAACGCTTTGTGAAAGACTCTCACTCTTTTCTTTCCCCATTACTGCTATATTCTTTTACTCTGCAGTGATGAATCTCATCAGAATATTTCACAGAAATCACTTTTATAACTACTGTGTTGGCTGGGTCACTTCCATCTTTGCATTTCTCAACTAATTCCCTTTTCTCTGCTGTTTCACACTTTAAAACCCTCTACAATCTATCTCCATCTTCCCTGTCATCTTTGCATGAACAGTCCAGATGTTGAATCGCACCTTTGATTAATCTACTGCCTATTTTTCAAGCCATAAAACAAGCAAATAGGCCCAATTAACTTTATTCCTTTTTAAGCTACATCAACTCTACTCCTGAATTTTAATCTCTACTAGAAGGAGAATAGGGTTAAGGCAGTACATCTTAAGGTATGTTTATACTCAGAAGGAAGCTTTGGCAGCAATGTGGAGTCCATGTTTGACAGCTCTCCATGACTCCTTACATCTAAACATACAAAAACAGTAAAATGATTTTTGTGCAGCTCTGCAGACTGCAAGCACAACTGGTTTTCCTGTAACAACTCTAACATTCATGTGTATTCAATGCTTAAATGAATACTAGTCAAAAAAGAACACTACTCCTTTCTGTCTCATCTGTATGGGAAAATACAAGCACATTTTAATAAATGGAAAAGAAAATGCATCCAAAACTAGGAACAGAATTACACCTGAGCTTTCTAACGTTGCACATTTTCTTGATGCAGATATGCCCTTACTCATACATGTACCAAAGCAGTAGCTACACGTAGTTTCTGCAGGAGGTGGAAATTGCATGATGTTAAGAATAAAACAGCTAATAAAAATTAGCTCTGTCAGTGCAGTTAATACACTTGACACACAGAGATTCCGTTAAATGACATATTTCACACAAGGTTTAACTGTTGAGTTCTACAGGGCTATTTTTATATAGGCACTCTTTTGACTAAGATTACTTTATTGATGAAATTGAGAATGGAGGCCTACATGTGCAAAGCTCTATTCTCATGACAACTAAACCACAACAGGACCACCACGGTAAAAATTTTCAAATTCAAAACTATACTAAGGATATTTCAGGTATCACAAATACAAAACATTTTCCTGATATTTTCCTGATTCAACTGGCAAGTGAAAAATACTTTTACACATTAAAAAAAGGATGTATTTCAGACCCATTCTGACATAAGTACTGCTGAATTCTGGGCTGGGCACTCTGTACTTCCCCACATCCACCCTGGCAACAACACCCAGCTCCAGGACAGCTGCTAAAAGAGCCCTTTTTTGAAAACAGCATTTAAAATGTGCTTATATAGGGCTGGGATACCACACAAGAATGGCAATCCACAAGTAAAGCAATTTTCTATGATGTTTATGAATAAAGCATTCAGAGGAGGAAAGTTTTAATCCGGCCGTGTAGGACCATACGTTTTTTTTTAAATGCTGAAATTGTTTTTTTCTCTATCAGAAAAAAATAGATTAGGGGGGAAGGAAAAAAAAGAGGGAAAAAAAAAAGCTTAATTAAAACTGCAACAGAGATACCAACCAAACTGAAAAACTATAAGCTCCAAGAATTGAATAAAATTGAAAATCTGTATCACTCATTTTCCACTGTGGTTAACTACATTCAGTCCCAGTTCTAATTGGAAAAGGGGCAGGGGGGAGAAAGGGGCCGCACAGAGAAGCTTCTGTCCGCTTGGGTCCTGTTTCCTAATGCTCTAATACTGCATTTTGTTTTAAATCAATTTCCCTGTTTTTTCAGAATGGTACTTTCCTTCTGCAGAATCCTCTTATTCACAAAAGGAAAAATGTTACTTGATTTCAGACTTTATCAGAAAGACAATTTCTTCTGCAAAACCTAAAACCTCGTACCATAATGCACAGAAGTGCATTAACTTTCACTCAGGATGGGATAAAAAACTGGATAAATAAAAGAGGAAGAAGGTAATTTATATTTCCCTCTAACATAATTGCAAGAACTCCTAACTATGCTTAGTTCCTGATAAATTTTTTCTGCATGATCTCATAGCATCTGGATTTGGAAGACGCTCATTCAAAAAACTCAGCTTTGTCAGTTTGTGATAGACAAACTCGAGTTACTACTTTATTTATTTTTTTAAGCTCCTGACCTGAGACACTTTTCACCTTGCCTGTGTGTACAACAGACTGAGCGCTAACAAGACAAGCACCCACACCTGTAGGAAGTGGAGAATTTAACCTAAAAATCCTGACTGACATTTAACTTCACATCGTAATACTTTCTGGGGGAGGGGAGTTTCCTATAGCTGCATTAATTCAGGCTAAAAATACCCATGCTGACATGCTGTCATGTGAGAATCTCTTTGATTCCAAGAGTTTATTCAGAGCCTTCGTGCTACTTTGAACTTTTTTGTTGTTTAATATGATCATCGCTCCATTTGTCATCATATGACAAGAGGAGACAATTACACAAGCTGAAGATATGTCTGCCAGTCATAGCATGCCATCTTGCTGCTGTCAAGCAAAGAGATGTGCCTCTACACACCTCTAGATTGAGTTCATTAAACCAGCCTGCAGGATATCCCTCGGTAATGACAGAGATGAAAGACCAAATTAAAATTGCTTAATTCAGATACACAATCTCTAGCATTTTCCACCTTGCAGTCTAACTGGTTAAGCTGCATGTTTGAATAAGCCGTCCTAACACAGAAGCAGCTTTAATTCTCCACTTCCACCACTTTTAATTAAAGCATCTGAAATATTTTCAGAGTTTGTTTTGCACTTCCCTCAGCCTTGAACGACAGCTAATCTATTTAAAAGAAAAGCAGACGGGGCGGCCACATATTAACATGCCTTGTGCCAAGCGAAGCACGAAAGCAGCAGCTCTCCCCTGCCTTACAATTGCCACAGGAAGAGCTCAGCACAGGGAGAGAAGCCGTGTCTCCGCAGAGAGCGCGTGGCAGGGTTTTCAGTCCTCATCACTGCTTCCCAAGGCAAATGTATTGCCTCCAAAGCCTAGGTGCTTTGTTAGTAACAGCACATTACCTCCACATTCCTCATCCAAAATCCAACTTCCCAACAGAATGTTCTGAAATACTGCTTCTAACCATGTGCTCCTTGAGGTTTTTCATTTTCTAATACAAAATATGATGCTCTTACTATACAATTGTCTTTTTCTCATACAAACAGTATTAGAAGAATCATGCCTAAACAGCAAGTATCCTGGAATTTTGCATTAACACCGTAAAAAGTCCACGGGCAAGCAGCACCTACCTCAGTTAGTAAATTGAGCCATGTTTTCCAACAAAGCCTAATTAAAATAAGCTCTTCTGAATCTCCATCAAGAGCCAATTCACCAGCAAGGAGACAATTGCTTAACACAGCCTCCTATCATGAAATACATTCCTGACACTGGCAGAGCAAACATTCCTATTAGCACTGCAAGACTATTTCCAAAGCCAATGCATTTACGAGTCAAAATAAAAAACTGGAATCCCAGTTTCCATTACTTCCTCATTAGTGGCTTAACACATAAGAGTAGGGGGAGCAAACTTAATAAGAATAATAAAAATGCTTATTACACCTAAAACATTACTACTGCATTTTTCAGGACAGCTAAATATATCCAAGTTTTTATGTAACTACTAAAGTGTTTTCTTTACCAACATGACCTGGCATGTTACCAGCAACCCAGAGGGCCACAGGAAACCACAAAGATGATCTGGCTCAAAATTTGCATTTTCCTAAAGCCTGGTTCTACAACAATGTTTGTTTAAAAAAAAATAAAAAAAGAAAAGAAGAATTATACTGTTCATAATTTGGTTTAACTTTTAAAATATTCCCGTGAAGCAGCTCTCTCTCTTAGCTTGAACTCAAAGGTCAGATGGGACTCAGAGCTGAAGCAAGGATGCTGTGGTGGACAGGGATACAGCAGCAGCTACTCCTGGAACAAGCAGTGCAGGCCGCTAACAAGACTGCCCTGGGAAAAGGGAAAAAAGTCACATTCCCTTTCTGCTCCTTCCCCCTTTTCAATTTAATAATAATTTCCTTCTTTCCGATACATGGCCTATAAAACACTAGAGAATCAGAGGAAAATAGGAGGAAGAGCTTAGGAGACAAATTTGCAGGACTCCCATCTCCTCACAGAGTACTTGCAGCATGCAGGACACAATCTGGCCTCTCACGAGGGTCAACCAAAGCAAAGAATTCACATCCCTGTGTGACATCCCTGTCTGCTTGGTGCAGGGATGGGGCACAGGAACAGCCACATCATGGGTACAAACTTCACCTCCTGGTGCTGCAACACCTTTTTCTGCCTGAGAGGACTCGCTGTCTCTCACAAAAGCATGTTTCCACTGCTGGGGGATAAGAGTAGCTGCCCATCCACCACACCATGCCCACACAAAATATAAATGCCGCATGATGCGTTCACTGTACTTCTGTCCACATTTCACGGCCAAACTACTGCACCATGAGGCCAAGCAAGGCCTAAGGGCCTACACATTAAAAAAAGGACAGACCTTTGCAAGGAAGTTTTGCTTTTGCCTAAAACAGCCTCCTTAAAAAACATTCAGTGCATTTCCACCACTGCAGAGAGAA
Organism: Geospiza fortis; assembly: GCF_000277835.1. NCBI lineage: Eukaryota > Metazoa > Chordata > Aves > Passeriformes > Thraupidae > Geospiza > Geospiza fortis. Next base: position 5,351,924 of record NW_005054325.1, on the reverse strand, counting down.
AGCACTGCGCTGAGGATACTTGAGCTGCAGTCAAAGCCCACTGCCTTTCTTCCCTTGATCTATGGGCCATAGGGACGGAGCCAGCACAGCTCCTCCAGGTCCTGCCTAAGCACCCCAGCTCAGCATCCCACGGCAGCCCTCCCACACCACTGCCAGTCCCCCAGGCAGCAGCAAATAATAAAATAAAGACTCCAAGGAAAATGAATGGCAGCGCTTACGGCGGCTGTAAACGAGGAGCAGGAAAGGGAGGGACGTAGGGCACTGCCTGCCAGGTAGAGATTTCTTTCGGCTGCTGCTGTTTTCTAGCTACAAAGTGCTGACAGAGGGAAAGCTGCAAACAACCTGCTACAGCATGAGAAGGCTGGTCGCCTTTTGAGCCTGAGCCGAGAGATAATAAAGGCCATGAGAGCAGCGTGGGGAGGAGGTGACTTTCTCTCACGTCTGCTGGGGTTACACCGACTCATGTGCCTCAGTGAAGCAGCAAATCCAGAAAAGAAGCTGAACTCCCTGCCTTCCCACGTCACCTGGCAGGACTCAAAGAGTATCCTTGTCACACATCACACCTGGAGAAGTGCTGCTTTAGCTACAGGCCAACAATTTAGCCAAGGAACATGGATACCACCAGTCGTGCACTGAATGAAACATCATTTGGTCCAGCAGAGGAATCTGCCTGCATTATGGCAGAAGAGCTTAAGCAAGAACACAGCTTTGACTTGCCATGTCGACCAGCCAGAATAGATGTCATAATCTAATTTGTATACGACTGTGCCTAAGGTATCCTGCACTTAGGATGTTCAGCTCACCCATACATGGCCAGCACGTACCAGCAGCAAGCATGCTTACAGCACCACCCCTCCTTACAAACCAAATTTGGTCTCTGAGGTGACAATATCACACCCCCAAGCAGGAAAGCAAAGGCTGCAAGAACATTTCAGCTGCAGTCTGCATCGACACTATTTAGCTCATTTCATTTCTAAACGCACAAGACAGGTCTCCAACATACAGACAACAAATTCCCACTAGCCCGCTCTTACATTCAATTTGCATAACAGATCACTCTACAGCATTAGCAAAATTCCACGCTGCAAGCACATTTAATAAAATCATAGCGACAACGGCTTAAACGGCGCGTTAGTTAAAATTCCTGCAATGCCTATTATCGCTGGAGTTACATGATATGGGAAGGGTGGCATGCCCTAATGAAACCTCACGCACGCAGCAAGAGACTGCAACAAAGACTGAAATATCACACGAGTGCTCTCACAGAAAAACAATTTAAGACCCAAACCCCGTCACCCTTGCTTCCCAAAAGCCAGTCTGGCATCATGTAAGTAAAAGCCCTCCTTCATGTTACATTCCTGGAGCTGCAAGCAAAGGGAAGGAAAATTGGTAGAGGAACTGTGTGCTCGGCCCCAGCACAGAGGCATGCTTTGCATTCTTAAGCAGCCCTCTCTGAAACCAATCATCCTTACTTGCTAATTGGCTGGAAGGAACCTCGCTCAAGCCTTGACAGCCAAAAGAAGTACTCTGACTTCTGGTGACCATAGGAGACAGCGCAACTCCTGTGGCTGACAGCTAAGGGGGGGCAAAAATCTGCATTAAAGCTGTGCAGTTATTTAATTGTGACTCCATACGATAACCAAAGTACTAGCAAAAAAGATGCACAAGACAGGAGAACTGAATTACTCCTGACCAAGGCAGGTACAGTGCAGTAATTCAGATGCACATTTACACAAGTCAGGGCAAACGCTATGAGAAGCAGGGACTAAATTGCAGAGGATCCTTAAACCATCTTACTCCTAAAATATTTTGCTCTAAGGTAAAACACGCACCATGTATTTTAAAGCATTAAGACACTAATTCTATAAACAATAATGCCTCCAGCATGCACACCGCGCGCGCTGGAATGGATTCCTCAACTTGGCCTCATCATTTATGCATCTGATGAAACAAACACTGACAGCTTTTTTGCATTTGTAAAGGCCCCACAGCAGCTGTGGTGATCCCACCATAGAGCAATGAATTAAGCCTGAAACCCAGCTGGGTCTGCACAGAAGCCTTTTTTGCACAATACAGCAAGACTATCATTGTTAACCTAGGCATTATTGTAAAATATTCTGCATTACATTAAGAACGGAGATAGAGATGCCCTGGAAAATTAGCTTTAATAGGCAATTTATAACATTTAAAAATATGGATACCACATTGATTGCTAATTGACAACAAATTTCATAGTTTCATTCACCCACAACCAGAGTGAATCAGGTAATTACAGAATACTACTTAAGCAGGAAACAAGGCAAAATTAAGAAATGATCCATATTAAAGTATAAAATACACTACAAACTTTTATAAAATAAATGTATAAACATACGTGTGAATTTAAAATAACTATGAAAATTACAAGCCTTGAAATGAAAAGGAATTTGAGACAAAATCTTAGAGGAAATGGACATATGCTTGCTTTCCTCTAACAGAAATCTTAAGAGTTTCTTTAAGACTAAAGCAAGTAGCTTAATACACTGCATAGTAATACTTGGGTAGCATTTTTCCACTTTACAGGGACATAAATATGTAATGAAAAAAAGAGTCAAGAATTACTCTGGGAAAAAAAATATAAAGTAATTAATGGAAAAAATTTTCACAGACAGAATACATTAGTTCAAAATTGAAACTCTGTTCTTCCATTGCATCTAACACTGTATTTAAGAGGCCAGAAAAATCAAAATAAAAGTTGCTTATTTCGTAAAATAGGCGATTCAACTCATCTTACTTAGTTATTAAGAACATTTCTTTAAGACTGAACCACAAAAACATCTGTTTTTCAGGTATGCATAGAGACATTAAAAAAACAAAGCTAAGTTGTATGAAACACTTGAGGAATTCAAGATACTACCCTACTGACATGAAAAAATTTTACACCTGTCCTCACAACTGCTCAGTGTGAGGAAACCATGTCTCTGGGTCCCACAACAGAAATACACTTTTTGATTTCAAGTAGTACATAGGCAGATATTAAACGTGGTTTGTCTCCCTCCCCATTTCTCCTTCATCTAGAGGATTACTCAGCTGAGTGCATAGCACAGTGCCAACTACATACAGGTTTACCGAGGAAAGGTACCCAAAGAGAAAAGAGCACTGATGAAGCAGGAGGAGGAAAAAAAAGTCACAGGGAAAAATTTGAAAATAAGCAGCCAACTTAGAGGTTGCAAAATGGTTAGCAAAAATAGCAAGATGAAAAATACCTTCCATTTACCATTTTTGAAATGCATGCATTTCTCCACAGTGCAGAACTGTCTAACCAGAGAAACTAAAGCCTTATTAAGAGAAACCAAAATTACAGGCAGCAACAGCAAAAAACCTAATTCCTTTTACTTGTGGCATTGCCTCTGTTCCCAGATCATTTTTATTTTTAGCAGGAGGAACTGAGGGAAAAGGAAGAGAGTAAAAGGTAAAAAAGTTAAGGGGGTTAAAAAAAGGGGGGGAAGGGGGATATCAGGGATGAAATGCACTTCAGATTGTGCCACATTTGGCTAAAATGAAGCAAGATCCAGTTGGCAGCTTTTGAACATATGACCCTCCAAAGGCAAGCTGTCAGTTCGATAACAGTCAAAGGAAATAAATGAACAACTCCGCAGTGTTCTGAAACTCTTGCGTAATGAAGTTAGTTTCATCCTGGAAAATGGCCAAAAAGCACAAATCAATGAGCAACCAACCTCCTATCATTTTTATCACAACAGTAATACTCATCTAAAGGTAGGCTGTTATTAAACCCTGGTAATATTTGCATTGGTCTTCCACACCAGAAAGTCAAAAACTGACAGTAAAAAGGAGACTCACTGTACTGAGAAAACGTAGGCAAAACAACTTTTCAGAAGTGACAATAAAAAGCAGCTCTACAGCCTAGTCCAGAAGAGCCAGACACATGAATCTTCTACAACAAGAGCTGTGAGATTACCAACCCTGCCAACACGATAACTGTGCAAGTTTACTTCCATGGGCATTAAGACATGCCAGGCACAGGAAAAATGTATGAAAGGAGGTTATATAGCATTACACTTTGCTCCAGAGAACTTTCTCATTCTGTAGCATGAACCAAATATGAAATGCATCAATGTAAGAAGACAAAGTTTTGAGACAGGTCTGTTCTCTGAGAACAGACACTTGCAAGAACCTAAAGGCCACCTCATTGAGGAAATTCTTTGTTTTCTCTCTAGGGGCTTCCTGCATGAACAAACAATCAAACCAATTTACAAAAAAGGGAAAGAAAAAAAAATAAAGGCAGCCATGCAAGTTAAAGCAACCTAGGAGATGCAGATTTAAAACCCTGTTTTTGACAGTTTTATATTCTCTTATCTATGACAGGATTAGGAGCCCTGATAAGAAGCCCACTATAACTGAGATTTTCCTTACTAGATGTTGTCCTGCTTTCTAAACTGAATGGTAGATCAGTCAGCCAGTATTAGAATTGTTCTTACACTCTTTGTCTCAAATAATGACAGCTGTTCAATTTTCCTTCTTACGTACTTAAAAATTTATAAGATATTACTTCTTGTTTCGAAGGATTGCCTCAAGAGATCCCCTACTATTTTGTTCTCCTTAACTAGACTAGTTTATGCACGGGCTTAACATTATTCACATATGTTGAAATTAAACTATTGAATCCCCCAGATCACCTGCAGATCCTTGCTTTTATCAAAGATGATCTCACCACTGAGAAAGTCAATGGATTGGAAATTTGGAAACCAGCTGAAACTGTCTTAATGGCATTCTTCCACAGAGGAGTGACCTTTTAAAGCCAAAGTGCTACACTGTGTTGCTTCAGCGCTGTAACACTGGGTTCCTGATTGAAATACTGGGTCTTCTCTTACTGGGAAAAAATACCAGTACATTTGGAGAGCAAGAAATTAAGGAAGAAGCAGTACAGCACCATGACATCTTTTAAGAAGAAAGGATAACTTTTCAGCCAAGATGTGATTTACTGCTCCATGAGAACAGAAGAATAGTGATAAATCACCTATACAGAGGATGGTTGGGAGCAATTTCAGAACACCTTCAAAAGCATGACTGAACAGACACCTTCAAAGCCCTATTCCAAAGGCCACAGCATAGGGTGCTCATATATATTCTTCCACTGTAAAAGATGGAGAAGCATTTCCCTCCTACGCTATCGTGTCCATAAGACAAGCTGTAGTTGACCTTCTGAAGACATGACCAATACAATGCTGAGGGAGAACACACAAGTAAAAGCAGCAAAAATACCACCATGATGGCTAAAGACAGGTGTTGTGGTATGTTTTTTTATTGTTCCCGAATATTGGTTGTATGAGTTTAAGTTTAATGTAATTCCAGTTGGTTTGTTCCACTTTTCCTTTTACGTCCCCCAGTTCTAAGTATGAATGGTTCTGCCCGGAGCTCCTTTCCCACCTGCACGGTATCCCTTTTTAATGTCAATCCCAATCCCAATCCCCGTTTTGGTTTCTATAGCAACTACCAAACCCCTCCCCAGTTACTATGGCCACCACTCTGTCCATCACTCCCCGTCCTCACCCTTTCCCCAGAAACTTCTACCGGGGACAGAAGAGTGATAGGGCCATGAGCTGAGATCCCTCCCCACTTGGGTTCCCACTGGTTCCTATATCATGTCAGTTATTCCACCTTGTGATCTGATTCGTCCCCTTTAACCCTTCCCCCCTTCCCTTTATAATCCCTCTGCACTAAACTCTAGTCGTAGTGCCCCGAGCTCCTGTGTTGGGTCCAAATAAATCTGCTACTTTGCCTCAAGTCACTGTCTGCCTCTTGTCGTTCCCGCTGGCCTCGCTGGGTTTTCCTCAGCCTCGTCCAGGAGTGAAGCCTCTTCACCCTCTGCCGTGAGAGGTCACTCTAGGCGGCAGCTTTGACGGACCCGCCTCCACTCGGGAGCAGAAATCCTTGTCTGGGAGCTGCCGCCCCACCTGGCCGCTAGGCTGTGCTGCGTCTAGCCAGGGCTTTTGGAGAGCACACTGGCAGACGGGGACGGTGGTAGGACCTCAGGACCAGAAAATCGGGGCCATCCTCCACATGAGCAAGACTCTAACTATGGATAAATATCCTGGCCATTTTTCTGACATTTTGCTAACCTTGGTTTCACAAACTGTGCTGGAGGGCAGGTTAGCTCTCCAGAGCTGAAATATACTTCTGCTCCCAAGAAAGCCTGAGATGAAGCTGCAGTCATGCTTGTAGAGTGCAACCAATAGGCTGACAGAGACTTGAAGCACCTCTGAAATGGCCTCAAGTGAAACAGACAGATTCTGGGATTGCTGATAACAAGCAAGTCCTTCAGGCAGTCAGTACTATCTACTTGTGGTTCTGCAAGGTGAACAGGGTCATGAAAAGGAGAGCAAAAAAAGTAAGAGACAAAGGCTTATCCTGAAAAAAAATGTTCCAAAAAGCAAAAAACATCTCTGACCACTTTGCTAAGTAATCCCTGTGGTCAACTCAATGCTACTGCAGAAAGGAAAGCAGGACACGTACAGACAGGCATGCGTGCAGGA
>NW_005054325.1:5343936-5345356 GCF_000277835.1 Geospiza fortis | reverse complement strand
AGGAATGGCCTGAGTCATCAGGCATGATGACAGCAGTGGTTATAATGCCTTAGGAGATGGACAATCTGCAGGGGGGGAAATGACAGGCTAACCACTGGCATGGTCTGAGCAAAGCTAGCATAAAGAAAGGAAATAATAGTTTACCCCTTCACTTTCCTCCCTCCAAATTAGAGACCCAGTAATTTCCAAAGTGCCTACAGGGAATTAATCTCACTGCATCCCTGACTGCAAGAGTAACTGCAAGTTGTCAAAATTACACCAAGAAAGGAAAAGGAATCAACAAGTATATAAGAAAATATGCCGGGGGGGTGGGGGGGGGAGGTATGGACACACACATAATTACTCACATGATAAACACATTTCCATCTTTTGCACTATAGATAACCAGCTTTCACAGAAGCCAGCTCAAGTAGTATGATAATTAAATACTGAGATCAAGAAATTATATTACCCAGAAGACTTTAAGAGATCATATTTTTCATAGCCTATTTCTGGTGAAAATCATATTCCTGTTCTCCAGAGCAACAGGGTCCAGAAATCATTATACCTGATCTGTCACCCAGGCTGCAAGAAATCTGACCATCATTAGTTAATTTGGAAGATCATACTCAAACGAATATTGTAGACCTCCTTTCAATAATGGAAGCTATGCAGTGGCTGTTATGATTGGTCAGTTATGTCACAAAATGCTGCTCGACTGAAAGAGCATGAATATTAATGGCTTATAAATAAAAGCCTTTAATGTACACGAAATATGAAATTAGCTTTCCCTGAATGCTCACATCAGCAGGATTTGATTTCCCAAAAGTTCATAAAAGGATGGCAAAAAGGAATGAGCAGGGCCACGTTCTATTTTCCTCCACAGTACTTGTGCATTAACAGTTTGCTGAGCCTTGCAAAACAAACAAACAGCCAGTATTTTCTATAAACAATACTGAAATTCTCCACACAGGCTTGAGAGAGAAGTATTAACTGTACAATCCCCCCCTTCCAAAGTTTTTCCTATGGAGCTGGCCCCCCAAATGAGCTGCATGAACCTTGCCTCATCTCCCTGTCCAGTCTTCAGGAAAAGAAAATAATACTGCACCAATAGTCCATTTTGCTTTCTTGCAAAGAGATGGCAGGAGCTTTGTAAGAGCTGATTTTCTTAGACAAGGACAAAGTGGATAGAGGACCTTAGTCAGAAATACACAGAAATGAGAGAGAAAAGCACAGCAGTGGAAGACAAGAACACAGGGGAGAGTGAATTGTAAAAATACCAGCACTATGCACACATGCACACTATAATGAAGAGTAAGCAAAGAAAAATAACAGTTATTACCTTTAAATAAAACATTAAGAGGCTGAAAAAGAAAAAAAAACCCTGAAACATTTCAGAAAAAAAACCCCAAAACAGGCAGTATTACATTTAGTAAAGCTA
>NW_005054325.1:5335378-5343895 GCF_000277835.1 Geospiza fortis | reverse complement strand
ACACTCTTACACAGGAACAGCAAAATCTCAAGGCCTGAAAAGCACTTTGGCATGTGCTTAACTCATAAGCTCCAAGTACTTCAATTGACGTCAGTAAGAGTATTCATACATTTGAGACTGGCACGTGCTTCAGTGCCTTGCTGGATCCAAACTGAGGGTGCCAATTCCATGTCTTTTTAATCCACAGTAAAGTCAAAGAGGTCCTTGTGCATTGCTGCTCCCTTAACTGTGCCACTAAAAAGTCCTGCAGGCTTGAACTGAAACCAAACCATTTAAAGATGAGAAGGTGGAAGAAAAAAGAGCCTGGGCATAACTACTCTTTAAGTCTCATAATTTCAGTGACCCTATTTCACATGCAGCTCTTCGGCTGTATTGATACGGCCAAAGCACCATACCATGAAGGAGTGATTCATAGAGTCACCACTGCTGGCTTCAATGGTGAGAAAGAAGCATGTGATGCCACATCCTGCTGCTCCTATAATTAAAGGAAGCCTTGGATTTTGTAGCTTTGTGATTTGACGTGGTTTGGCCTTCTCACACTACTTGGGAACCCCGGGCAAAAATACATCAGCACTTCAGTTCGTGTGCACATTCAATAGACATGAGTAGTTTTAACATGAGAAGCTATCTGAACTTATTATTGAGTGGTACAAAATAAAACAAATAAAGCCATGGGAAATTTCTGGATGAATTCCCTTATGTAAGCAGGTTCTTATCCTAAGATGTAGAAAACAGAACAGTACACTGGCTTCAATTCCACAGTGAAGCTCTTGCATATGGGATGGGTGTGTGTGGCTGCTGAACTAGAAAACAGTAGCAGTTCTTCTACCACATTCAGCAGTGGAACTTAGCCTCCAGCAGCACAGCTATCTTAATTTTCTTTTCTTCCTCTTTTTATTTCTCTCATTGAAGGACAAAATTGTTCAAATCCTACCTAAGAAAGCATAAAATGTAACAGTAGAACATTTTAAATTCTATTTGAACTGATTTTAGCACTTTGGAAATGATTATGGCACTGCCATCACCATGGGCACAAACACCTTTAGCTTAATTTTCACCTGTGAGGCCTAATTTCGTTTCAACGTTGTTTAATATTCACCATGCTTCCAGCAGTAAGGCAGTATAGCAAAATCTAAATCTGTACAACCCTTAAAACAGACAAGGACAGCTAATTTTGCTTGCTATGAAATAAAACATGTATCTTGACTCCTATTTAGTCATAATTTCACAGCCCATTTAAACTCACTCTATTGCTAACAGACACAATCCTACCCCTCCCTTGCCACTTCACTGGGTGTCCCTGTAACACTTTCCCAAGACCAATTATTTTTTCTAGCTACATCACAAACTGCAATATTAAATGAATCCACATTTAAAAATCAGCCACATTTTATCAGTTCAGTTTTTACCTGCGAAGTCCCCAATCTGAGGTGGGAGTGATCACCTGGCACATGTCAGCCTGCCGAAGAGAAGGGGAACAAAGCAGCCAGAGGGAAGGCTGAACCACTTCCTCCAGTGCAGTGCAGGCTTAGAGTAATCACGGAATCACAGCACTAGGCACCTCACTGGTCTCCACATTAAAAACGCTGTTACTGAAGGCAAAAAGTTTAAGCCATACACAGGACATTCAAACACAGATTAGGAAAAAGAGAGTAGAACAGGACAGGACAGCTTCTCTTGACAGCTACTTCTATTTTGTTGTTTTTAATGGTTCAAGGTATTACAGATTGGGAAAAAAAAAGCCACTTCAAAATTATTTGCCATTAGGATAACCATTATTTCTTCCAAATGATAAATAATTCACAAGTTACAGTTACTATAACATGCCCTAAGTCCAGCTTTTAAGTTACATGAAGTTGCTTGTCTTACAAAATTATATTACTATGTCTCCTTTATAAGCTGAATAACTACAACAAAAGAATTAACACTGGCTTTCTGAGACCAGAGAATGTCCCTTTCAGTTGTGGCTATAAAGCAGAAGTTAGTTGGAGTAGCACTTCTTCTAATAGTTTATTAAAAGCTCTACTATACCCAAACAGGACTGTAAGAAGAAGGCAGTCTTTCTGCTGCTGGAGCCTTAATCTTAAGTTTGAAAAGCTTTTACCAGCCTGCAAGGTGGCAACAGGCCATGAGAATTATCATCATTATCACTACACTTCAGGAGGTGGTAAAAAAGTGACTATCAATCAGAAAACCTCATCTCAGGTGTCCATTCCATCTAGGTCATCCATATGTGAAATATCAAATTAAACACAGACTCAGATGAAGGCTGGTCACCTGAAACACCACCAAAAAAGGAACCTCGTACAACACCAGTTCAGTTACCAGTCACCTTAAAAAACAGTAACAGAGAGCCTTCTTTTCAATTGGCTTTGAGTTTTATGAACTCAAAAGTTTGAATCAAGTTTTCTAGGGCTCAAATCAAAACAAAAGTAGGTTGGATTTTTGGGGTTTTTTCAGCTCAAGTTGAGTTAAGAAGCTAATTCATCTGACATATATGCAGGGTTGCAAATTTGTGTTTTGGAGGTTTTAACATGCATGCTGCAGCTGAGAAATCTGGCTTACAACTTTGATGTACCAAAAAGAAGTGTAGGACAAAGTGGCTGAAAGTAATACCCATAAAATAGGTGAGAAAGAAGGAAACATATCCCTTCTCTAAGTCACCCTCAGTCTGTCTAATGGGTACCTTACAAGTAAAAAAAGCTACAAACATAAGGTGGTATCCTGCAGCATCTTAAAAATCTAATTGCAGTGAACTTTGTGAACATAAAGACTCTCAGTTTTAGAACAGCACAGGAAACTATATGCTAAATGTAACAGCTAATAAAAATATGATAAGCATCTTAAAGACTGAGATACTGAACAGACTCCTGTCCAAGACTCATGGTTTCTGTCCATTTCAATAGTAGCAACCTGAAAAAATATTTGTACATTGCCATTGACTTGATTCGCAGGCTTTACATCACCAAGTTCCTCACTGCAATTCTTAAACATGCAGGCCATTCAAAAATGTGTCTAGAAATTTGTTATTTAGGTGTTTAAATGGAGTTGTCAAGGTCCAGGGCAAATTGAATTCCTGCCACCTGAGAGCCTCAAATGCTTACCCTCTTGGCTGGACTCCCCCAGATGCAAGATGCCTAGCACAAGACTGAAGTTTACCCAAGGCAGTAATAGATTTTTTTGTTATCCAGAAAAAGAATGAAGTACAATCCTCAAAGAGAAAAGAAAGTCCTTCTTATAACATACAAATGTGGGAAAGGGCAGAGAAGACCATCCCATTCTTGTGGGCAGAGAAGGAATAAAATAACCTCATCAAAATGCCAGTACACAACATATCCAGAAATATTGTGGAGCATCTTTACCCACTCACATAAAATTTTTTCAAAAATAGGCACAAAATAAGCATATAGTTGAAAGAGCTGATAATTTCTCCAAATTCACTCCCATCATTTTTAATTGAAAAGCATGCGCTGCCTCAACACTCATCTGCAAGCAAAGCTAAAAATGAATTGCTTGCAATATATAGTTATTCTAACTTGGCTCAGACAACACAGTATCAAAGTGCAAAACTAAGATTAGTAGATTATGTCAGAATGAGCTCCCATGGTTTATTTTTGAACGCTGTAAATATCGTTAGCCAGTCATCATAGCATGCGTGTGCCAAAATACGCTAATCTCTGGCAACTATCACGTCATCCAAAAGATGTCAGACCAGAAAGGCAAACTTCAAGAACTGAAAGCAGAGCACCAGGGACTCAAATACCACAAACCCTCCTGGAGTACAGCAGCAGGCCGCAGTTTCTCAACTTCCTATTATTTGCATTTCTTCTCAGTCACAGATCCAAGGCTGCCTTTTTTGCAGAGCAAATCAAGGAACAACCTGGCAGAAAAGATGGCAAGAAGCCATGCAGAAAAGACGAAGCAGATTACAGAGGAGAGACATTTAGAAAGGATTAAATCATGCCCCTCAGGTGATACAATTATGAACTCTTCTGGGGACATCATCACATTTCTGCTGAACTGATTTTAGCAGTGTCAAAATGTCCAATTCTGCCTGTAGCAATTCTACAGGCACTAAACTGAACCTGACCAGAAACTACTCCAGCTCCAAAGGCCTGACCTAGATGCAGGAAGTATACAGAGACCTTAGTTTAGCTTTCTCACTTTGTCTTCAGTGGATTTTTAATCACACAATCCCATTAAAGCCCAATAAAAAGGTTTTTGTCCCTCAGATAAAAATAGGGGATATTTGTGACGCATCAGTCCAGGATGAGACATTTCCTGCAGAAATGCTGAAGCAGCTTCACATCTTCCCAACGTGTACCAGTGAAAATTTCCACCTGTGCTTCTGTGCTCAGCCAGGCTGGTCATTCAGAATGGCTTCCTGCAGAAGCATAAATTAAGCCAATAAACTTGGCACGGGAGCAGCTGGGGTGCACTCCCAGCATCCGTCTGCTCACAGACCAAGGAGCTGTGATCCTGAGCCTGGAGACACGGTGTTTGGCATGGCTATGGTCCCAGGCACTGCTGAGCTTTGCCACTCATCATGGCCACCCTTGCAGAGCAACTTCAACAGCAGCATTTTACAGCTTCAGATCGCTTTTCTGCATAGGAAAGGATCAGACAAAAAGACAGGACACGCAGAAGGGAGGAGAACTAGCATATTTTCAAACAAGACCTCACTGCTATAATTAAAGGGTTTATTCCTTTCTCACAGCCCACACTGGAAATACCAGGCCTCTGTCAGATTACTGAAGGAACAACTTCAGAACAGGATGTCATTACACAAGGGAAAGTGTGAAACCCGAGCAAGTGAAACAGCAAATGGTTTTAAACCTTCTACCTACTGCTTCATTGAAGAAACGTTTCTGTGACTGACTGAAATAAACTCACCCCTCCAAATGAAAACCAAGAGCTCCCAAATAAAACCTGCCTGTTAAAAACCAAGAAGGATTGCATCCAATATTCCCAGAAGTAATAAGCCAGCAAAACAACCAACCCATCAAAGATCTAAGAGAACACCAAATAGATTTTGGCAATCATATTATTTCCTGTATCTGAATTTCAGTGCCAAGTAATCCTCACATACTAGACCTGAATTTTACAAGCGATTTGCAGATTTTAAGTTTCCTGGTGGCTTCCTACCACTTAAAACTGCTTTAAATATAAAATGGTGGTTAAGTACAAAAGGTCTGTGTGTACCATGTCCCATCATTCATTTGGACATTAAACTCCAGGTACATTTTACCCTTTTCTCTAATGTCCTAACAGAAGGTTTAAAACTGTCAAGCTGAAGTTTTGGCCTGTGGGGTAGGGACATTTAGGGCCATCAGCACCAGGAAACACTTAAGGGAAAGTTCAGGTTTGACAACACTTAAATTTGCATTAATAGACTTGAATTTTAATGTCCCGTTAATCTTACACAGAGGCAGTCAAATCCATCAGCACTATTGTTTTCAGACTGTCTGCCCACTAAGGCAAACAATGCATCATTTACACTTGGTTTACATTTATAGTTGGGAAGCAAGCCATGCAAAGGAATAAGGGGGAGAAACCAGAGTGTTTTAAATGCAAATTTGGATTTTGAAGAATCGAGTATTCCTCTGCAAATTCCACATCTGCTAGATCACACAAAAGCTGGGTGCTTGTAATAAAAAATAATAAACGTGTCTCTGCTTTTCGTTTCCCTACTTTAAAATTGCCTTTAAAGCCTTCCTTTCACTTGACTGCTGCAAACTGGAAACTTTAGAAATGAAAGCAGCTGGTCTTTCCCCTCCGTCAAGTTGATTGAATTCAGTCACTATACAATAAAAATGGGCAAAAGCAAACCTCAAATCAACCCCCAAAAACATGTTCCACCTCAAGAGCTTTCACTTACGTTCAAGCCAGGACATAACAGTAATGTGTATAAACAAAACACAAACTTTAACGTGGATTCTCTTTAGCTTCAGACTATGAGATTTAAAAACTAGCCTACTTTATGTAATATTCTCACAGCTGAGTCATCACAGTATCAAGTGGTCTCTATCAGCTGCAGGGTATGATCATCTATTAAAAAAAAAATAGAAGCATCCATACTGAAATGCCTTTTTTATTATGTTAAGAATATAACATTAATCTAACCGTCCAGACCGTAACTGGGATAGGGGAAATTTTTGAAGAAAGTTAGAACTACATAAAGTAGTCTCTTATAATGCAGATGCCATGCCTTGTAGCAACAGCCTGTAAGCTACAGGATAGAATATTGGGGAAGGCAGCAGAAATACAGATTAGTTCCAACTCTGCCGCTGTTACAGCATGTAGCTTCAGGCAAGTAATTTAGACTTCTTTCTTTTTCATCAAACAATAAAATGGAGGGAATGCTACTGCCTTACAGAATCAGCTGACATTTTATACCACATTTTAGCATATGCATAACATTAGCTATTACTACAGAAAAGGAGGGGGTAATATGTTTTTAATACTGGCTTCGTAGGCCTCACAAGAGAAGGTGAAAGTGCTTAATGAACATTAGAAACTCTTCACAGGGGCCTTGATTCACTCTAATTCACTCTGGGCAGCATCTTACTGCTCCTGGCTTGCAGACCATCAGAGTGAGCAGGAGTCCATTAGTATCTCAGGGCAAAGCATCTGTTGATAGCAAAATATTCATTTAAAGAAAAAAAGTATTTTAATTACTAGTTTCTACTTACGTACTATCCTATAGGCCACTTACAACATAATGATGTAGTCTCAAGAGACCAGTAGGAGGTTAAGAGGAACCCAAAAGTAGCTCTCGAGTGCAGTTAGCATCTTTTAAGTTTTTCACACAGGAAAAGAAAGACTTGAGCAGCTATGCTGCTGGAATTGTTACAGCAAGTGTAAAAGAGACCCAACAGAAAAAAGCCCCAAAAGGTGACATGAACGAAGATGCAACTTACTCTGAATACTATCTCTGCTGCCAGCAGCCTATTTACATTATTTCTTGTAGGAAGTGGTCAAACTTAGAGCCTGTCATCAGTTGTGGGGATGGGGAAGAGAAATGGCAACCGCTCACAGGAAAAGCAGCAGGGCAGGCAGCTCCAGATGAAGCCCTGGAGTGCCCAGGGTCAGGCTCCTGTACAAATGCCCCCCTGATGCAGAAGAAGGGGGTGGTGCTGCAGAGTTAGCATCCCCCTCAAAACTCCCTGAGCCCACATCAAGCACACCCAAATAGAGAGTATTGTTTCAAAGGGTGCAGCAGGCACAGGAGCTCTCAGATGTCTGCAGCATGCTAATCCTGGCCAGGCCTCGCTGGCCCTCTGTCTCAGGGGCTTACCAGGCCATCCGTAGGTGAAGCGTGTCACCTCATGGCAGACTACAGCACTTTTACTTCTCCAAGGACAAGGAAGCAAATCACATGAGGTGACAGTAGTGACATTACTCCTTAATTAAACTTCACCATCTGCTACCGTGGCAGAACCGTACAGGTATTTTAAGGTGGTAATCCAGGTCTGATACTCTGAGACCTAAGCTAGCAAGAACAGAAGATTTGGTATTTGAGCATCACAAAAATGGTCAGAAAAATGCACCTGTGAAATTACGTTCAAGACATCAAAGCTTTTGAATCAAGAACTATTAATTCCAAACGCATACTGAACGCAGTCTGGCTTCTCAGTGGATGCTTTACAAAGCTGTCAGTTTTGTGAGGCTGGAGCCAAAAGGCAATATTTGATATGTAAAGATGTTTGAGAAGGAGGAGGGTAAAGTGAGAAGAAAGAGTTGTATGAGTCAGCCATGGATCTTTTAAAAATTAAGTGATAGCGTTTTTAAATCACGGGAAAAGAAGATGCATACACGGATTTCCTCATTCCTGGTTTACCAATCGCAAAAGGTAACGCTCCCTAAGTTTAAGAGAACTTTCAATTGCGAGCACACACAGCAGGGAGCAGAGCCCTGCGAGGGCAGCCCACAACACAGAGGTTTTCCTCCATTGTTCTCACTACCTTCTTGTTTTCAGAATTCATTTCGCAAATGCTGAAAAGAAAAAACCAGCAGCAGCCTGAACAGGCTCCACTCCTGACACAAGGCCAGTCTAAGCCGAGGCTGGATGGGGCTCTGAGCAACCTGATCTAGTGGAGGGTGTCCCTGCCCACGGCATGGGGGTTGGAACTAGGTGATCTCCAAGGTCCCTTTCCAGCCCAAACCGTTCTGTGACTCCATGATTCTGTGACAACTGGCAGTGACACGAGAGGAGCGGGCCCACCAAGTACCACACTTGGTGCCCGTGCGGCGGCTGTGCCCTCGCTCCTCTGGCGGAGCATCACCTCCGGCCTAGGGGCACCAGGGACCCGGGGTGGGCAGCAGGGCCCGATAACCGGGACCATTGTTCCAGGTGCAGGCGAAGCTTGTGCTGGCACTGGCGAGGAGGAGGAGGCGGCGCGCTCCGCCGGGCTGCCGTAGCGCCCGAAGGTCACGGGCAGGAGACGTGCCACCACGCGTGTCGCCACAGGGCGACGTGACAGGCGCTCTCCTGCCACCCCGAAAGCGGCAGCAGGG
>NW_005054325.1:5332789-5334475 GCF_000277835.1 Geospiza fortis | reverse complement strand
GACACCCCTCCGCTGAAAGAAATCGGCGCAGGCGACAAGACGCGATATAAACTACAACTTTTAAAGCCTCGCATCAAACACGCCCAAAAGCGAGAATTTATATGTATTTACCCCCATATTCGCCCCCCAAAATTTGGTTTTTTTTTTTTTTTTTTACGTGGAGATAAAAATCATTATTCGGTCTACTGCATATATGGATAATCCCCTCCGCTTTTCCAAACGTAAGGAAAAACTATCCTGTGCCAATCAAAACGTAACTGGAGCACGAACAAAAATCCAACTACCCATCCACATTTATATGTTTAAAGGATTAGACAATTACGAGGGATTGGTTAAGCGGCTGAATAAAGAAAGGCAGAAATACAGCCCAGGCTGCGCTGGATTAGCCCAAATTTTCGAGCCATCATAATGAATTATTTTTAAAACAGTACCGAGTCATTTTCCTCATTATTCCAGTCAATCCCGAGGAAAGCGCTGCCTGTAAGGCGATCCCCGGCTGCTCCGGTGTCTATCGCAAGGCAGAGCAGCCGAGGATCGCACACAGGAGAAGGGGATGTGGTACTGCGAGAAACCAGCTCGCCATAACCAGACACTCGGTTTCAACTTAAAGGGCTTCCAACAACCACCGCCGCCGCTTCACCAGACTGGGACAGACACACGTAGATAATTAAAAAACAAAACAAAACAAGAAAAAAAAAACCAAAAAAAGAGAAAAAACCAAAAAACCCAACCCCAACCAAAAAAAACCACCAACCCCAAAAAAACAACAACAAACCTATTTTAGCATGCAAAAGCACAGAATTAAGAAAACCGCTTGAAAATGCAGTTCGGTGACACATCGGGGCAGCCCCCCGAGCTCCTCGCGTTTCATCTAAAACTAGATTATGATTGTGTCATTTGAGGTCAATACATTTATTCACTGGAGGAATCGCTACACAAATCTGGTTTTATAACCGAACTGGATAGCAGGCTTCCCTGTTAAAAGGGGCCTCTGAAACTCCCCCACCACACCACAGAAAAATCAAATTCAGCATTACATTTGTTCCCAAAGCCTTAGAGCTGCAAGATTTGCTATAAACTTGACATTCACTGCCATTTCCTAAAACTGGGAGTCAAACGATGTATGTTATGATCACTTACGTATTTCTTTTGAATTATATTCCTCTTGGGTCTTTCTTTGCTCATTCTGGTATCCAAATTCTGATTGCAAAAGGGGACAATTGCTTCATGAATTAAAGCCGAGACAATTAAAAAAAAAATTAAAAATACCGAAAAAATCCAGGGGGGAGGGGGTTGTTTGTAGTGGTATCTTGTAATCCGACTTTCTTTCCTCACAATGAGATTCTCCTAGCAATAAATCCGAGAAATGGGGGACGGAAGAAAAAAAAAAAGACGAATGTGAAGGAAACAAAAAAAAAAATCACTTCAGTGAAGCATTATAATGGAAAATTTCCCCCTAAACACAAAAAACGACGCCCTTGATATCCCCTTTTTCTCAAGCCGCCTAAGCGATCTGCAGGTCCTTAGTGTCAGAGCTGTAGTTACATCTTGGAGGAGGAAAGGGGCCGGGAGGAGAAGATAAATAATCGGGACGTTGGAAGTCACGTTTGTGCCGCTGCAGCAGGGAAAGCGGCAGGGACAACTCCAGCAGCGGCGGCGGCGGCTCCGGCGGCAGCGCGGCGGCGG
>NW_005054325.1:5323187-5331396 GCF_000277835.1 Geospiza fortis | reverse complement strand
TGGACCCGCCGCGGCTCCTGGAAACCCGGTGTCGGTCCGAAATCCCGAAGTTCCAATTCTAGATTAATTTCAAGTGTATTTTTTCTTTCATTAAAACAAAAAAAAAGTAAACTGTTATGGAAGTGGAATGTCCTTCTTCAGCAAAAGCTTAGCAGTTCCTTAATGGTGGGTTAAGGTGTTGGAGCAAGCAGAGAGGAGAGTCACGAAGTTGATGAGGGGACTAAAGCACCTTCCCTACGGAGACAGACTGGGAATGTTTGGGGCTGTTCAGCCTGGAAAAGAAAATATTCAGTAGAGACTCCATATTGTTCAAAGCCAGGTTGGAGAAGGCCTTTGAGCATCCTGATCTAGAGGGAATTGTCGTTTCCCAGGACAGCGGGAGCTATAACTAGGTGATCTTCAAGGTTTCTTCCAACCCCTAATATTCCATGATTCTATAATTACATCTTCTCTAGGGACAGGGAGGACAGAGTGTCATTAATGATCTCCCTTGGTGTGAGGTATCACCGTACCCCGGGTGTGTTTGTGCTCTTCTGTAGGACTCACCAGGAACTATGAGCTGCTTTACTCTTACGCTAATGACTACACATGGGTGATGCTTTAGGGGCTTTATGCTGTTTTCCACATGCACTTTTTATGTTCAGTTCCCTTCTGGAGGGTATTATATCTGCCCCACAGGAATGACAATTTTTGTGCAAGACTCTTGAGCGGCAGTGTTTAAAGTCAGGAGAGCAGGACACAGAACTTGCCAGAACCTCACTCACTGGTACCTAGTCTTGAGTCTTCACCATGAGACTGAAATGAATAGGCCAAGGAGACCAGCTCCTTTTGGACGCCTTTATTGAGTGGTCAGCTCTGGGTAGGGGCCAGAGGAGGAGGTAGATGGTTTTGCTCCACAGCAGAACTGGGGCTCCCTCATGGGTGTGCCTAGGCAGAGATTTTTTGGCTCCTCATCCAGGGTCCTCATTCTGACCCACTTCTAGTCAGGTCAGGGTGACATCTAAAGCCTTGCTGGTGGAGTAGGAAAACTTTTCGCTAGTAGGACCCGTCGCTTAGTTCCTTAAATCTTCGGCCAGCTCGTTGTTTTCAGGGTCTTTCGTTGGATTTTTTTGACTCTTAGTTTGCATATTTTGCCGGGGATGTTGCCCGATGCCATGTTGGGGAGCAGCTGAGGCAATACCCGACAGATGCAACAAAGTTACTGGTAGGGTAAGTGGATTAACAGTGGGGATAACTTAAAGGTTTAACATTTAACAACAATTTAAATCACACAATTAACTTGTTCCAGTTTCAGATTAACACTAACACCTCTATTTGTATTGACTTGTGTTGTTCATAACACGACCATCCTTCCTCGCTTATGTAAATAAGTGACCGTGGTGTTCTCCCTTTACCTTAGAAACACAATACAAATAATGTTTAAGATGCTGAATGGAAGAAATAAAGTTACGTCATATTTTCTCTAGTTTCCCTTAACTTCTTCATGTTTATTGCTAATTATTTCAGGACTCTTTTCCTAATCTTGTTTAATAAAAATTGGGGTATAAAATGGTCTGTGCTTGGCCTCATCCAATATCAAAGCTTTTAGGATAATACTACTTGTGATCAGGTTAGTCTTCTGAAGCCTTTCCATTAGGTCTCTTACGGGAAAATGTAGATTCCTTCTTAAGAGTAAGTCTAAAGTGAGGTTTTCATTCCTTGAAATTGGAAATATACACATTTCTCATAGGACTGTTTAACTTCCTGCCCTCACTTGTTTTTATTAAGGTGTTTATGTAGCATGAAGGTCTAGGACATCCTTGGAAGAAAATGCTTTTGTCTTGGCTTTTCTTCAATTAGTAACAACGAGTCTGCACTTCTCCAGGAGACATTTTGGAAAGCCAGAAGAGACAAAGATGGCCATTCATGTATTTCTGAGTCAACAACTGAGCAAAAGGTTTTTATGGAAAACCTACCTGGCTTTTCTCAGATGGTGTAAGGTGGCAAACCCAGCTATTCCCCCGCCCCTTACTTTGGAGGTTGCTTTCTGAGTGGTCTTAAAAGTCTCGGTGTTGCTATGTTTGCTACTGGCTTTTGTGCCATGTGTTGAACAAGAGCTTACTGTCAGTGCAAACTAATGAATTTTCTTCTCGAGGCTGGGTGGCAGAACCTTTCCCATAGATCTGTGGCTCTATTTACATTTGTGTTCTGTTACACAGAGCATTGTATTGTGCACATGCTGGGTATCGTGTATCCGCCGTGGGTCTTGCCTTTCAGCTCTAGCTTGTGTACATTTTAGGGACTGACCTTTTAAATACTGACGCTGGACTGGTTTGCAAAATTAATTAAATGCTGGTACAATAGCACTTAGTATCATAGGTTAACTGCTATTGATGTCAGTGTTTGCAATTACATTTGATCACTTTTTTTTCTAGTTTCATTGTGACTTTCATCATGGTCAGTTCCAACTGTAACTCTGCTTGAAGATGTTTGAGAAGTGACTACTGCTAGCAGGATAGAGATTCCTTGTTCCTTTTTTCCCCTTGTTTCCTTGTTACTCATTTCTTCATTTTAAATAATACTTTTACAGGAATTACACACATTTGCAAAGGAGCTCCCAAACTGGATCTATGTGTTCTACAACTAGTTTTTAGTCACTCTCCACTGTCAACCTTTCCAACAACCCCAGTGATCTGAGTATAATACTATTGTATAAAAAACTTCGGGGATTTTTTGTTTCTTTGGGTTTGTTGGGGCTTTTTGTTTTGGGTGGGAAGGGGGATTTCTTGGTTTGCATGGTTTGTTTAGGATCGGTTGGGGGGGGTGAGGATATTGTGGATTATTTCTTTGCATGAGCATAACACATTTTATGCATTGTTCATTTGAACTTTGTTCATTTGGACTTGTGCATACTAAGCCTCCAAGGTGCAGTTATCTCTGAGCAAGAGGTGAAACATGGTCACTTTTTAGCATATAATATAACTTAACAGCACACAGTTCAGTGAAAAGTGAAAGGAAACTTCATTCAAAAGGAACCTTGGTGATACCTCTCCAGCTACTAACTAGAGTTTACATAATATTTGCCTAGTTCACATCTCAATGAAGATAAAATCCATCTGAGGTTATAGGAAAAGAGCATTCATCATGGCTGACTTGCCTATGACTGTATTTTTTATTTTTTTTTATCTGGGGACTACTGCTCTCGGCACTTTTGGACTTGGAAGGCAGATATTTATGTGCAGATTGGTTTGTGGTGTCCTTGGAATTGTGGGACAAGAGTTTTTAGTAAGTTAATGTGGAAGGTCCTGCTATGGGTTCTAGCCAGAACAGGTCAAAATTAATAAAAAATAATATGTAGTTCATAAGGAAAATTATATGATTTTAAAAGTTTTTTGGTTCTTATCTCTTCTTACTGGTCAAAGAGATAAAACAATAGGCGCAAGCAGTACGGAGAAGGCAGAAAGAACATGGGGTGAATTCTTGAGCCACAATTGCCCACAAAGGACGTGATGCCAGACAAATTGGGCCATAAAAAAACCTTGTCCTGGGGGCAGGCTGTGATTCTTTGTGGACAGATGGCTGCTTATCAGTTCATAAAGATCACTTCTGGATACCTTTCCTTCAACTCTTATTTACCTGAATTATGCCTCAGAAAAGACAACACTAAATTCTCTAGTGTTGAACAGGTTTCCTACAATAGAAAGTGATGCAGCTTTGAATTCTAAGACCTTATGTCTTGTGTGGATTAAAGCAAAATGCTTTTTACATTGAGAAGGATGAGGGTGAGAGAGAGTTGGTAGCTTTGTGCTGATAGATACAGAACTTGCTTCTAGCCCTAGAATCTGGTTTGCCATGTGCAGAGATGTGTGGGGAATTCTCAGGGGTTTTTTTGAGGTTTTAATCCTTCTTGGAAGCTTGGTAGAGTAGGTAAAGAGACTTTAAAAGTGGACCCCCAGGTCTGTCAAATCCACACACATTCCTACAGAGTAGTTTTTTATGTGACAAGCAATGACAGCATTTATGTATAGCATATTTTGTTTCATGTTTGAGAAGATGGAACTTTACCACAGGCAGACAGCTCTTCCTTCTAGCAACTAAGAAGGATGTGGAGGCCATCAGAGAGAGGCCTCTGCCTATAGATCCCTTGCCACTAGCTGGAGTTGATGCCTAGACCCAACATTCTGGTTTTCACATTTCCTAATTGGGGTTCCTCTTCACTTCCTGTCATGCTTTACATCCCAGCTGTCCTGTATTCATAGCCTGCCTTATTGTTAGGCTTTGGTCTTTAAAGCTCCGTAACACATTGCAGTAATATTGGAGTAGAATATTAAAAATAGCATTGCAATACTTATTTAAGAGAAAACCAGCTACTGCAATGAATTAATCGCTTGGAGAAGAGGGAAGTGGAACTTTGTTTTATTTGTTCCCACGGGGAAATAGAGATACGAGTAGCCAGTTACTGGTAATCAGTTTGGCCATTTCCCCCAACCTCTTTTACTTGAGAAATATATCTATAAATGTATGTGCTTGGTAAATATTTACGTAAAATGCAAACACAATGACCATGCAACACAGAAAGCTACTGAACATGCAAGGTGTTGCCTCTGCATCCGGGCTCAGGGTTTCCCAACAGGCAGCTTCCAGCATGCACTTAGGCTCTACATGTGTAGTAGATTCTGCATCACATGCACAGAGGGTGGATTAATGCACCGTGGATTTATGCACATGATTTAAAGTCCTCTGGGTAATTGAGACATGGTGCCTGGCATCTCCAGGATCCTTGAAGCAGCCATACATGCACGTGCAGGCAGACACCCCACAGATGGTCAGAGTGAAAGGATATTAAAGTGGCTAAGTTAAGCACTCAAAAGTTACGAAATGCCAGAATTGGTGAAATGCTTATGCACTATTAATTCTATCCATACATCTATATATTGCTTTGTAATAACCTTAAAATAGATTCCATACCTTTTCCCCCGCACCTCCATAGAATGATTGGGTTTTATTTGGTGCATTAAGTGAGCCTGCTCTGGGGATGAATTAGAGTACATGCTGAAGGAGAGAGTGTTGTCTGTTGAACTCTTACCCTCCTGTGTTCCTGTGAGTGTAAGAAGGGAAGACATAATCTCATTGTTAAGGCAGCTGAATGTTGCTTTGGAGAAGTTGATCCTCTGCCAAGAAGTGTGAGGCTGGGTAAACCATTTACATCAATCTTTTAATAGTGGCCAGGTCAGCACTACTAATTTGTACATAAATAGCTACAGTTGTCAGGTGGGTGATGAGTTGTGGCTTGTATCATAGCTCTTGGATCCAAATCTCCTAGTGTGCAGGATACTTTGTTCTCCCAATTGAAAATGTAGAAGAGGAGATGGGGAAATAAGTATGTCTGTGGTTGCTAAAGTGTTCCTGTTGTAGCTCTTGCATCGTTCCTCATTTTATGGGTTCTCTTGGGACTACACTTGTGCATCTGCACCAAAGGCTGCTGGAAGCTGTATCCTTTGAATGCAGAATATGCAGTGCTTAATGCTAGCAATACCTGGATTTTAGGTATTTTGAGACTCTTTGGATCTTCATTTCTGACTGCCTCCGTTTACAGACTGTAAAATGGAATTAATACATTCCTTTAGCACACAGAACTGATGGCAGCATATCACTTGTGGACTGCCATGATGTTCTCGGAGCAAGCACTGCAGAAAAAGCACCACAAATCTCTTCATTTAGCTCTTTGTCTGCCTTTTCTCTATTGAATTTAGTACTTTAGTACATTGTCAGCTTTTCTTTTCTTTGAATTTTATTTCACTCCTTTTTACAGCTAACAATGTAAGGTTGCTTGTCCTTGCCACATTGTTCAGCATTTACTGCAGTTCGCTCAGTTGCCCTGCATCTGTTGAGATGTAGGATTGTGGGACAGTAGTCCCTGAGGCACAGAAGTTTGAACAAAATCCTCAGAAGTACACAAACTTGAATTGTCAAATTGATATGAACTTCTGATTTTGTCTCAGTGCAAGTTGCTGCATAAACTCTAATCTTGCATGAATGTGAACTGTTTTAGTTGAGTTAGTAGTTTAAACCATTTCATTAAATTGAACTAAGAGGCTTTTACATGGAGATAAGAGCTTTATGAGGAAGAAGGGGAACAGGAGTATCTTAGTGAAAGGAAGAGGGGGTGGAGAGAAGCACTCCATCCTTCCTCCTCTTCTTCTTACTTCTCTGTGCTCGTTTGAAAATCTGTCTTCCCTCCTCCCTTCTCTCCTTCAGCCTTGGGAAGAGCCATGGGGAAGATCAGGCTTGTGGGACTAATTCTTTCAAAGTTGGGATCAGAGAACAGTGTTGATGGGCAAGAAGAGATCCTCTCTGCGGCCAAAAGACACATGGGGCAGTGCTGGAGCAGGGGAGGGAAAGATGGCTACCTTGCCAGTATTCCATTGGTGAAAAGTGGCATGGGAATGGGGGAAGAATTGAGAGGAGAAAGTGGAGGGTGGGACTGGAGTGCAGAAGGTGGTAGATTGTGAGATTGGAGAAGGACTGGGGAACAGGGCAGGGAGTAGGTAGATGGAAAGGGGCAATGGCTGGTTTTGCTGTAGAAGTTGAATCCAGTGATTTTGTGGGAAGAATGGAAGAGGCAGCACAGGTTTTGGTGCTCCAGGGTGGACTGGAGGCTCTAGAGACTCCCAGTTCAGCCAGTAGCATTCCATAAATCTGTTGTTTGCATGTCTGCTTTTCCTATCTGCACATCCGCTGTCTGGGCAGAGCCTGTCTTCCAGGGCTTTTGCAATGAGAGAGAGTACACAGGGCTCTGAGATGAGATGCTGCATGCTGAAGCCCATCTGCATGGGCAGTATTGATGCTCCTCCCAAGCAAAGGACACACTCGGTTTTCCTGTTGGGAAAAACACCCAGCTTGGTTGCCCAGAGCTGATTTAAGCAGATGAATAGCATGGAAAAGTGGTGAATCAGGCGTTGAGTTTGGCTCCAGTGCTGGCAGGGTCTGTGCTGCTGGCGTCCAATTTACTAGCCAAAAATCAGCCATCATTTTGCCTTGTAACTGACCGTAAATTTCAGATGTTGGAAACATCATTTGTAGTATAGCCAAGTAGAATCAGTTTTGAGCCTGGTGGAAGCTGTGTTTTTAATAAAAGGCCATGTTTATAACTAATCAAGTAACACACACCGTGATGATTCCTACTGAAAAGGCAGAAGCAGCAAGTTGTTGTAGTCATAAAGAAGGTTATCAGTGCTCAGTAACAGTATAGAAAAGGCCTGATCCTACAAAGTGCTGGGTGCTCTCAATTGCTTTTGATTTTTGACCAATTTTTGAGATACCCCTGCAATGCACAGAGTCAACACCATGAAATCATTAAGCAAAGAGCAGAAATAAAGTATGTAGGAAATAAAGTATGAGAACAGCTTGCTTGTTCTTAGGAATGGCTTTTATTGCCCAAAACCTGGGATATGTTTACTTCTTGTTTGTGATAGACAGTTTAATAACTTCAGTGGTGGTCTTTGTTTTTTATTGAATTTGTTATATGTGCTGGCTTTGTATGTGCAGTTTCAGTCTTCTGCTGATGTGAGATGGAATTTGTGCTCCGTTTGGCTCATGCCATGTCTTCAGTCAGTTCAGTGCCTTGTAAGCAGGGTGGTATGTAGTAACTTGGTGTGAGAGGCTAAGATAAAACCCCAGCTGTTTCTTAAGATATCGCCTGCTGTTATCAAGAGGCTCAGGTTAGCAATTTTAAGTGTTACAAGGACCTATGTTTTTGAACTGCTTTCCTGAAGAGAAGGTAGAAATGTACATGCCTGGCTATTTTAGGAATCATTCTTTCTTGAGTGTGCTTATGCTTTATGAAATGTGGGTTCAGGGAATATGGGTAATAAAGCTGAATTATCATCCTTGAGTGTTTGTAGATTAAGGATATTTTGTACAAGTGAGTCATGGTAAAAGCTAACTTAGGTTTTAAATACCAGCAACAACAACAACAACAATAGAAAATGGCTAGCCCAACCAAGTGTCAGTCACACATCACTGTAGTTCTTAAGGGATTTGGGTACAGCTGAAGACTTGCCTTCTTCACTGACATGGATGCAACACACCAGCAGCCAGCCAGCTTCCACGATCCCTCCTGCTGACCAGTCCATGAAGAAATAGCTATCTGCCAAACAATCTGTTTGTTTTATTTCAAAGCCCCAGTGGGCCCAGCCCTTCCTGCCTAGCAGCTGCAACAGGCTCCATT
>NW_005054325.1:5315835-5323177 GCF_000277835.1 Geospiza fortis | reverse complement strand
TTCCTGCTCACTGCCTTTCCTGGGAAGAGATTGCTCATTGGCCCAGGAGAGTGGTTCTCCATAACTGGCTTGTGAGGAATGCTGTGTGAGAGGATTTGGCCTTTCTTTTAAATTGTTTGTTTTATTAAAGTTTGTTTATTAAAGTGAATATCTGGTAACAATAGAAACATGTTTTTTGAAGCCTGTGTATTGCCAAGAGAGCAGGATAGAGCACTATCAGGTTATTGCTTCCCCAGGATCAGAAGTACACAGGCAGCTCTGTGGATCCTTGTGGGCAGCACCTTCGTTCTTCCCTCTTCCACTTGAACTCTGATGGATCTGCTGTAGTCATCACTCCCTGCATCTCTACCAGGGGGACAGGGATGTGGGAGTTGCTCCACTTGTGGCATTTCTGATAATCAGAGGTTAGATCTGTACTGCAGATTGAAGGGGTACCAAAGCTAGCTTTGAAGAAGCCAATCTGAATGCCACTGGCAGTCTAGCTGATGAAGTAGAGGGGTCTGGAGGTGCTCATTTATACCACTAAAAAGTATGATTGTTTGCCCTTGGAAGGTAAATTAACCTGAGGTGGTAAATTACTGCAGAAAGCCAAGTCTGCCTCTAGTAGCCAAGACAGTTTAGCCAGCTTTGCACCATGCATGTACACAGTCAGTTGTGTTCATTAATTAAAAGGTTTGAAACTGCCAGTAAATATTAAAAAAATGTTTGTCATATTGAGTTCCTATATAATTCTTTCATCAGTTGACAGGAGAATATTGCACCTGCAGCTGTCACAAAAAGTGTGGGCAACAGCCCTCATAGCCCTTTCTAGTAAGTGTGTGCCTTACATAAACAGTAATATGTCAGCTTGCCTATCTGGGATATGAGATGGCTCCTCTTGTGAACCCAGGAAGATGAATTTTAAACCCAAGCTAATCTCATTCAGAATTTATGGCTTTTGGAACTGGAGCATCTCATCACTATATAATAATACATTTGTATGTTGTAGTTTCTCTGCGTGGAACATAACAGAAATAATCTCAGGCTTTCTTAGCAAACCACTCTGGATGAGAGAATTGTCTGGATGAGGGAATGGCGTGGGAACACTGTTATGGACCAGTGAGTCAAAGACTGGAATTCCCTGTATAAACCAGTAATCTGTCTGGTGAGTTAACGTGCTCAGAGCAGCAGTGGTTTGGGTTTGTTGACACACTTCTCAGTGAGACTGGTGTTATTCAGTTTTCTGGCTAGGACTGACTTTGGACAGCTGAGTGAAACAAATGTTCCTAGGGAGAAGCATAAACTGAAGGCTTGAGGTTAAAGCAAAATATCCTTTGCTGGCCTTGGAAGAGAATAGCAAGAGTGGTGATTTTTAAATCCTGCCTGTGAGATCAGTGTTAAAATCCTTGTGTAATATGGTTAGGTCTAGTGTCTGAAGTGTGTGTAGGTACTGTGTCCTTGTAGTCACAGCAGGGATTTCTGCTTGGTTTGTGACTTGGCTCAGTCTTTAAATGGACACTGAACTGTTTTCTTCTGTAGCTCTCTGTATGCTGCTCTTGTTGGACGCCCAGACTTGGCACCCTACTGTGATCCAGTAGCTCATCTGGATCAACTGAAATTTTTTGAGGGCAGGGTTTAGGATGGGCTTCTCTACTGAGGAGAATTCATCAGTGTCCCCTTGCTCATTGCCCCATGTGCTGCAGAAACCTTCCCGCAGGGCTCTTCCACTGGCAATCCTCAGACCTCAGGTGGAGGTCCCTACCAGCAGCCAGAGGCTTGCCAGCACCTGGGTGTTTCCTCCTCAGCCATTTAGGCTGCCGGTGGGAAGAGAATTTCTCACCTCTTGTGTGGCAGACCCTTTTTGGGACAGTAAGGATTTGTGAGATAAACAGGATGGGTTGCTAAGGGATTCTGAGTAGGCTGATTGTCACCATATCAACTGACCCAGAATGGCCATGGCTGAAGCCTGCTGGATGTCACCACCTGCTCTTTGCCACCCATTCTTTTCTGGCTTGCCTTCTCCTATCTTGCTTCCAGTCTGCCTACTTCAAAAGGAAAAAAGGGGGAAGCTGAAGAGACCTGCACTACTGGTTATTTGATGTAGATTTTGCTAAAATGGACTGACACATACATACACTTCTGGCTGGTGGTAGCTGTGCATGAATAAACATAATTACCCGTGGCTGTGATGTGGTATCTAGCTACTGTAGATGCAAAGCATGAATTTAATAACTGTGTATGGTGAAATGGTTATAAATGGACGACTGTGAAGTGTAGACAGGGGCTGATATATCACTCATTTGTACATTTGTAATTAATTGTAGGAACAAGATTGTTCTTTGCATGTGTTCTTTCTTTGCTGCCAAGCACGACAGAGAGCTGTAATGATCTTATACCTTAAGCTTGTAATAAAATATTGTTGGTTACCTAGCAAAGAAATTTCTTAATTAAGTTTGCTACACAAAATCCCATCATGCTTTTTAAGATTTCTCTTTTTTTTACTAGAACTCCTTAATGACTTTTACCTCTGAGTATAATCAACAACAAAATTTCCCATATTTAAGAAACATTTTCTGCATATTTTTTCCATCTGGATATAATGGAGCATAATTTAAGACTATGGGCAGAAGAGGGGGTAAATGATGCATGTAATGATTGTTTTAACATTTACAAGAAAATAATTTAAAATGGGGGGGGGGAGGGTGGGGGAAAGGGAAGAAAACGATTTCATGGTGAAGTGTTTTAAGTATTTAGTATTTTCTTTGCTTTTTGATCATCCAGGCATCCTGCCCCACAGCCATGTAAATTTTCTTACACACAAATGTTCATTGCCATCTTTTACATTCCTCTGCTGACAGTGAAGAGGTCATGCTAAATCAAACTGATGGAGAAACTGGACATCATCTTTACCCTGAATGCCCAGATTAATTCTACCAGAACAGAGGTGGGGTAACAGCAAAGAATAATTTGCTTTTCTGTATTACTGCTTTTAAGAACTCTGTTCATCATATTGCTAACTCTGGTATACATATTCAGAATGAGACAAAGAAATAAGTACCTGCTTAGGTAGGATGTAAGACCTTAGAGGTCTGTGGCTTTTTTCTGTCCCCAGCAGTTTTCCTACCAGCCTAATTATTTCTGCTGAGAATGGGTCTCCAAGTCCAAGTCCAAACTTTATCATCTTCCTCTAATTCTTTTCCCCTCTCCAGGAGAGAGGAATCAAGTGGGATAAATTCTGTATCTGTATGCTATCCAGCTTTGCGTCTACTGATTGAAGTGTTTTGTTTATAATAGATGCTGTTTTGACGAGGGGAAAAAAAATCTCCTACAGTCAAAGGAGCTCTATTAGTGGCAGAACCAGCAGAGCCTGGTTTTCTCTAGGTTGGTGCCTCATGGTTTCATAGTGAATTACAATTGTCTCTTTTTTCCTACAGAGGGGTCATTTGTTAGGTCTCTCTCCCATGTGGATTCTTTAATGCTTCATAAGGTTTAAATTCATGCTACAGCTTTTTTTTTTCTTCCAGCTATGATACTTTTAGAATAGCTTTCTTCCTCTAAGTATTTATTTTTTACAAAGAATGTGGAAATTTAAGTGTTCTGTGTATCTATTGCATTTTGTTAAAATAGAGAAAAATAAAAAAAGCCTGGAAACTCAGTGTGTGGCTTTCCAAACTTCAGTGTCATAGCAAGCCAACCAATAATGGTAGTATCTTGTTAAGTACATTGCCCAGTTTGGGTTTGTATTTAAGTTCATGTCTTCTGGGAGACCTAAGTTTGGCTTTCTAGTTAGTCCTGCTCATCCAGTAGAGCTACTGTCATCAATGGAAGATGTTCTGGCTTTATGAAGCATCAAATAATTATTATGCAAATTCCTATTAAAATGACAGATTTTCTTCCTAGTCTCATTTTCATTTGAGTCAAAAGTAAGTTCCTCATCACCTTCAAGAGGAATTTGATTTTTTTACAAGTGTAAAAGAATTCAGATGTTGGGGCTGTTTTATTGTCACCAGTGTGCTACTAATGGCTTATATGTAAACTAGGAAAGATTTCTTCCCAAATCCAGTTTCAGTACACAGCTCTGGATAGTTTGCTCTGTGAAATCTCATCTTTGTAAATTGAACAATTTTTGTTCAATTTGCATTGTGGTGGTATAATACACATAGAATTCCATGATATCTTTTTTTTTCTGTGAGATTCTCTTTTAAAACTTAAAAATACACATCAGATAAATAGGAGGTTAAATTCTATTGATGTACACATTCTTTGTATGTGCATAAGCTTCTGTTTACTTGGGAAGTATAATATCAGTAGAGTACTTCTCACTTTAAAGTTTATTAATTTCTTTCTTCTTTCTTTGAGGTGTCAGTACTGAGAAAGATGAATCATTTATTAGTGGGAGGCCTGACACATGATGAAATCACTATCTGACACTTCAATGGCTTCCAATGTTGTTCTGTGAACATTCAGCAAAGTGCAGAGGATGTGATGTTGCAGTTCTGTGGGTAGCGTTTTCTCCTTTTTTTCGAAAATGGGTGAAGTTCTTTATCATCACGTAGTGTGTGAGATCTTCCCCATTTGGGATGAATAGCCTTTCTTCATTGTTTAGAGTGATTCATAATCTGATGTAGGAAAAAAATAGAACACATCTGCAACTGGCAGAGAATATCTTTATAGTTCTCCTGAGAATCAGTGAAAAAGCAGAACTCAATCCATGGAGTTTTTTCGAGGGGAAGGGTGTGGGGAAGGGCACAGATAACATTCTTGGCTGAGTGTTGCTACTGTTTGGAGTCCTTCTCTTAAGACAGAGCATGTAAATGTCCATTGTGTTACAAATGAACTGCACCTAAGGGATAGTTCTCTGCTGGCCGCAGGATTACCTCCGGAACAGGGCAGTGATCTCAACCCAAAGACACTTAGGGTGTAAATTAGCATCTGACAATCAAGCAATTGGCAATAAACAGGTGGGTGTTTGACAATAAACTGAACAGTTTTACCTACTTAAAAAGAAAGTAAATTTTAGTTCTAGTGGCTTCAGACCAGTACACAGTTCTGCAACCATACAGGTTAGAGTTTTTGCCTTACTGAACTTACCTTCTTTCCCTTCCCGGTATGTTTTCTATTCACTTCTGTCCCAATCCCCCCCCCCCAGAAAGTGTTGCAGTAGTTTCAGACCATTAAGATATTTTCCTGCATCATGCCATGTGAAGTCTGAGCAATGTTACTCCTGCTCTTTTCCCAAGCTACATCACTCACCCATTCAGATGTGCTGCTGTAAGTAAAATGTCACCGGCACGTTCCTCACCAGTATGCACACATCAGATGTAATTATGTGTGCAAAAAGTTAGGAGTTTGAAACCACTTTACTTACTGCCTTATTACTCAGAATCTGATTTTAAGAATTTCAGAACTTCAGAAAGGGAGAAAAAAGAAAATAGATATTCTATCAATTTCGAATCCAGAGAGACTTTGGTGTGTCTCTGCAATCTTTCCTCAGCATCTCTACATTCGAATCATCTACCACATTAGGCATGGATCCTGGTGTTCCATCACAGCTGCCCAGAGTGCCCTGGCTGGAGGGATCTTGGAAGGCTGGCTTTGACCCTGACATGAGCTTCTGATTTTACACAGAGGGCTGCTCATCAGTGCCTGTCCTGCCACAGGAATGCAGGAACTCCCCGTGGGATTCAGGGATCACACAAAACCCTATGAGCAGGTGTGTCTGAGGAAAGGGCTGCTGATAGCAAGGGCAGGCTGCTCGCCCTTTGTGACCTGGTGAGGAAGCTCTTTTTAGGACCACTCACACCCTTGGGCCAGGCAGAGAGAACTGGATCACCACGAGCAGTTTCAATAGCAGGCCTTGGGTGGCTCCTCCTGGAGTGCAGTGCCAAGATGGTGTGAGCTGATCCAAACCAGAGCAGTGGCTGTGCCTGGCTTTGAATCATCCCGATCCCCACCCCGTGTATTGCGCCAGCGCTGCTGCTTGTCTGGCTCCGCAGGGAGCTGAACTAACACGGCAGTGCTAAGATTTTTTTGAAGTTAGTTCTGTCTTCGCTGAACCAGTTCAGAGTGAGAGCAGACAAGCATCCTTGTTGGCACAGGAAAGGACAGCAGCTGGGGAAGGAGGGACCGTGGCAGCCGCAGCTTACATCGGATTAGAGTGCCATGGAACCACGGCTACTTTTGGAGAAGGCACATGAGCATCTCTGGGTGATTTGAGGGGACAATACCCCCAGGCAGGAGGAGGGGCATTGCGATGGTAATCTCTTCCAGTAGGACAGCTGATCCAGAGAGAATATTTGTCTACAGTATAAAATAAATTAAAGAACTCCCCAAACACAGCGAAAAGACCTAGAAGTTTGCTGTCAGTGTTCTGTAAAACAAGTTAATTCAACATAGGCCTAAAAGATGTTTATTTTGTTCCCATCCCTCTCCCTGGCAGCCCATGCCATCCTCTTTTTGCAAGGCATGAGATATCCTGATGCCCTGGCCCTCTTAGGTCATGGTATGACGGGCAGCCTGCCAAACGAGGCTGATCTTATAAGCTGCTGCTGCCCTGCTTGTGGCTGGGACTGTTAGCATGATTTTTAATTCACTTCTCTGCTGCCCTCATTTTTTCTCCAGCCGGAGCTTGAAGTGGGAGTGTGCTTAGTTAGCTGTGAACTACACCGCTGCAAATTCATGCTCTATTAGCACCTTTTCAAAGCTCCCCTTTCTGTTCTCTGAAGAATTAGAACACAGCTATTAAAAAAAAAAAAAAAACAAACCAAAAACCAAACAACAACAACAACAACAACAACAACAAAAAACCAACCCAACGAACCAACCCCAAACATAAAAAACCCCAAACACTCAAGGCTATTGCGCAGTGTCATTGCTTAAGGCCGTGTTTTTAAAATGATTGCTAAGATAGGTTTGTTCGTGCGCTTCCTTCCTTTCTCTATAATGTATTTAGAGTTGAAAACAGCAGCATCGGTAATAAGCTGCAGATGAACCTAAGGTAGATGTGACAGCATAATGCGGATAGTGCGCCTAGAATTTGTCGAAGCAGGCGAAATAACCCCACCCTGGGCAATTTTCAGAAGAAATACACTACGGCACTTGTCAGGTCAGGGTAACTACTACATACACATGCTACCTTCTGGCATACGAATATCACTTTGTATAAGGCAGTCACACCGTACAAGAAAAGGGAGAGGAAGGCAAAGACCCAGATCTTGCAGAGTCTTACAACAAGCCGAGATCTCAGAAAAGTGCTAGAACAGAAATCAGCCTTCTTTAGGGATAATTACATTTATCTCTAAACTATCCACTTGTTTCATTTGCACTTACATTCTGATGAAACAAACAATGCTGTAATATTTAT
>NW_005054325.1:5309921-5315771 GCF_000277835.1 Geospiza fortis | reverse complement strand
GCTCTTTCTCATCAACAGATTACTAAAAATTTCAGAATTACTGCCAGAGTCGGGACACACATTTGGCAGAAATGTCTTGCAGTATGAAATAACTAGAGAACTTCAGAATTAAAATCTCCAGTTACCACTCAGTATCATTGTAGGTATAATTTTTCTGTCAAATATTTATATTATTTTTTTTTCAAAATACATAGAAGGATCTCATAATTTATCTTTAATTGAAACAAGTAACAAAGGAGTGGTAGAGAGCAGCTGAATTGTGCTAAGATGTTGACCCATATATGTATGTATATGTTTATATGTTTTTCTTCGCTAAGATGTGAAAAAGAAAACAAAGGCTTTCATAATATACTCTTATAAAAACAGTATGACAGCTTTCACCACAATCTTTATGTGTTTGTAATACCTATTTACACACACATTTGTATATGGAGGTATGAAAATCACATCTTGGAAATCAAAGGGGGCACGGGTACATGGGTGTGCTTAGATCCTCAGCAACAACCCTCTGTCATTCACACTGTGCACACTGTGAGTCTGGGTTTTTTACTACAAATGGCAGAATCATCTACTGAAGTGTGGGAATAATGCAAGAACACCTCGTGTTCCCCTAGATTTTGTATGTTAATTCTAAGAATATGTTGATTTAACTTGATTGATGCCTCCTCGGAAGAGGAGCCACCCATAGAGCCAACCCTCCCAAGGAAACCAGGAGTTAAGATAAGGCATTCATTTGTT
This sequence comes from Geospiza fortis, assembly GCF_000277835.1. NCBI lineage: Eukaryota > Metazoa > Chordata > Aves > Passeriformes > Thraupidae > Geospiza > Geospiza fortis. Next base: position 5,315,033 of record NW_005054325.1, on the reverse strand, counting down.
ACCTTAGAATTGTTAGCACAACGGCAGTGCTTGACCATGAGCACCTTGCCTTTGTCTCCCCGTGAACCTTTGCGACTCCCTTAGCTAGAGGGATAAAAGCCCAGGAAGTCACAAAGACAATGGAATTTAGCAGGATTGGAAATGTTTCCTTTCACAGCATGAAATTACTGGTGTGATTTCTAATTGTTGCAGTCAATGAAACTTTTCTTTTGAGAAGAGTGTGCATCAGCATATGCTGTAATGACAAAGAAAAGGGAAAAAACTTGACTTCGGGAAAGGTTTTCAGTGCGAGCTGGGGAGAAGCACACTCTGGAATAACATTGTTTATTGTTACGTTCTGTAATGCAGCAGCTGCTAAAAATGGAACCATTTACACACCTGGCATGCCTCATAATTTTAATACATGAAATGCAGCCTCCAGTTGCCCACCTGGCAAGCTAATGTAAAGCCAGAAGAACCAGGAAACCTGTCGTCCTTAGTCTCTGTCCAGAATGTTTTGATGGGAAATCATTCTGTTAGGAAATTTCTGTCAGTACTCCTGCTTGCAGTATCCAGAAACAGGACTGTAAGTTGACCAGTCAAGTTTTCTTCCTTCTCCTTCTTTTCATGGATATACTTGCTTGTGAAAAGTTGTATACCTTTTTCCTTGCTTCCAATCGGTTTCTGGGGTGTAATGCCGTAAAGTGCTGTGCACAAGCATGTGGAGACTGTTAGTAAGAGAAATTTGCATCGCTTTTGTTCACTTCCAAAGAAGCTCTTTTTCCCCTTAATAGCTTCTTCAGTTTGTAATCTGAAAGTCAAGGTACAGAGGCTCATGTTACAAACAGGAAATCTTCAATGTGTTCCCATCTTCCCACATTGCCTTCTTCACCGTCAGATAGAAATTCCTAACCGGTGGTCAATAATCCCTGAGAGAGAGCATCCACGAAAATGGGGACTCTGCCATGAAATAGTGGCTTTTCTCTGTAAAACACAATCAAATACGGATCTTTCTAAACAAACTAACTTCCAGTTGCCAGAGAGGAGTACTTCCATCTCTACCACAATGTTTAAACATGCCATTAAAACAAAGAGATACAGTTGATATCCCCAGAAAATATTTATACTGACAGAAAAAAGGTAAGAGTCAGACTTTCAGTTTGGGTTCTGCAAACTGTTGTTGATTATAAGTACACTTTATTCCAGAAGGGTACAGAGAAAATCTGCCCTCTGACACTTTGTCCATGTGGGCAAAAGTCGTTTCTGAGAATCCTTAAGAAAACTTAGGATCAATAGTACATAGCATAAGCATATGGCAACAAGGAAGATCAGTGTGATAAATAAGTTTCTCGCTTGCCAAAGTTCAGCAAAATTGTCCAGATGGCCTTGGACAGCAGGCTGTTCTGTGCCACAGAAGAAGGAACAAGGGGTTGTGGGTTGTGCCTACAGCCTAGTCTAGCCTACAACTCTAGTCTAAAGAGAGGGCTAATTCACTGGTGATCCCAAGAGAAGATGAATGTTTTCTTAAACAAGTTCTCTGTGTATGTCTGCATTTCCATTGGCCAACAAGATCACATAGTAGTTTGGCTTGGAAGGGGCCTTCAAATGTCTCGTGGCCCAATCCTCCTGCAATAAGCAGTGACATCTTCAACTGGATCAGCCTGGCTTTCCATGTTTCCAGATATGGGGCATCCACCACCTTCTCTGGGCAACTTGTCCCAGTTTTTCACTACATTCATTGTGAAAAAAAAAAAATCCTTCCTTATTTCTAATCTAAATCTTTCAGTTTAAAAACATCACCCCAAGCTTGACCTGTTGCAACAGGCTGTGATAAAAAGTTTTTTCCCATTCTTTTCTATAGGCCTCCTTTAGGTACTGAAAGACCACAATAATGTTTCCCTGGAGCCCCTTCTCCTCCTGCCTGAGCAATCCCAACTCTCTTAGTCTTTCCTCACAGGAAGTGTTCCAACCATCTCATCATCTTTTTGGCCCTCATCAGTGTTGCACCCCTTTTTTTTGTGGGGGCAGTGGAATGGATATATGTATTGAAAAAGGTGATCTGTGATCAGATTTACTGGTGCCAATGTCAATGTGAGGATGGCAGCTCCCTCATTGACAACAGTTGTGGAAAATGAGGTGGTACCTGGGAGATTCTTGTTCTAATCAGCAAAGTCTTACTCGGGGAGAAAATAAATGACTGGATACAAAGCCTACACACAAAGCCACTCATATTGCATTAAATTTAGTGGATTTTCATTTAATGTTTTTGATCAAGGTATTGCTGGGCTCCATACAGATTCTGGGCAGGATGTGGAATGTTGTTCAAATCAAGGATAAAGTGACAAAGAAAATGGGCACCAGGTTAAGTGCTATAGTTGAAATAATTGTCAAAGAAATGCCCTTTTTCTAAAAGCTTCCGCCATGGTGATTAGCAGCTGCCTGTCCCTTGTTATTTGAAATGTGTTATCAGGACAGAGAATTGTTTGTGGTCACATGGTGATTGTAGCCGTGATTCACCAGCATTGTGGTGGTATCTAGAAAAAGTGCAAAGTGATTAGACATCTCTTGAGTCAAAGTACTTTGGAAAATTTGGATGCTTTTTAAGTTTCTAGGATACTATTTCTTTTTCATGAATGACAGCAGCATTTCTAACACAAGTTACTTCCATAAAGCATCAACATTTGCACAGCCTTATTGACAGATACAAGGATTCTTTAATTTTCAGTTCCAATAGCTTTAATGCATTTTATTTGAGGAAAAAATCTACTCCAGGACAAAATGAACTTGCCTCACAAACAATAAAATAGCTCAACCCGGTACCTGGCTAACATAAGTCTATTTAGCAATTTACAGTCCGTTGAATATTGGGCTGTAAATTTACTAAGAACCAGGAAGTGATTGGCTTGTAAACCTTAATAAAACAATAAAGCCTGGCTTTCTGTTTCTGCAAATTAAAAATTCTGCCCAGCTAAGCTCAGAACATATCCAAATGGTGAAACTAATTGACACAGCTATTATGGGACAAACTATTTTGCAAAACAGTATCTTGTATGGATGTTTTATTTCGGAATATATAGTATGTTTAAATCCTGTAACATATATAGATACTCTGTTTTATGAAATGAGGGCTGATTCCAGAATAAATGTCCTTTCAAATAAACTGTAGAAGAACTTGGTAATGCCAGTCAGAGAACAGATTATATTCTCTGAGAAAGCTTAAAGCAGAGTCCAGGCTAATTTTCAGTAATGCATAATGTAAATCAGGTTAAAAACATAACCTCAAAGCAACACCAAAACAGACCTAGTAAAAAGTTGTCTTTATCTCGCACAATTTTTAGCAAGATAAGCCTTTGTACACTTCCTCTTATTGTTTCATGGGAGTTTCCTATGTGCATCAAAGGAAGAATATCCCTTTAAATGCTTGCTATTGATTTGCATTCAGAAGCCCAATTGATTGGTTTTGTGGGAGTTCCCTATGTGAATCAATGAGAGCATCAAGTTAATAAATAATTCACTTAACAAAACTGCATTAAGATAATGCTGAAGGCTTGCAAAAATCCTGTAAAGGAAAGCTTTCTCACATTCCTTACTAACTGCTGAAAGCGAAGGAAGTTCCAAAAACACTGCAGCATCATCTTTAAAAAAAAGCTAGTACTCTTTTCCTGTTAACTTCTCAGTGAGGTAGTTGAGTAGGCATTAATGGATTTTTTTTCTTTTAGTTTCATGACTGGAAGATTGAGGCTGGAAGTGGTCTCTGATAGTCATCTTGTCTAAACTACCTGTTCAAGAAGGGTCATCTAGAGCAGATTGCCCAGGATTTTGTCCAGATGGCTTTTAATCTTCTTTGCCCCGGAGATAGATACACATAACTTGGCACAGATCTCCTAGCAAGAAAACTTTAACACATCAATATTGGAAGCTTATGTCCACCGCTCCCATTTTAATAAAGGACTGCTTGAGCATTGCACAGGTTTCTGGAGTGTGGTTTTTCATAACACTCTTCTGTCCTCCCAGGTTATGGCTCCTACAGGTCCTGGCAGATGTTATCACAGCTGAGTGCAGCTTTGGGGCTGTACATTCACGTTGATAACAGCTTCTCATTTTGCTCACTGTTTGCCTCTCCATTCACAGACTGCAGAAGAGAACGAGTTGGGGAGTTAACTTGGATGCATTTTACCTCTTAACCAAAATATCCTTGGGGATTCATTTAACTTCCGAAGCCCTTAAGTTGCGTATTCCTGTTAGTATTGTGTGACTTTTCGAGAGATAAACACTTTTCTGCAGACTAAATAATTCTGAAGAATAAGCCATCATTTATATAATCCTAACTAAGATTTTCCAGATGAAGTGGTTATAAATTTTCTGTGTGAAATTTGTATGCAGAGGGTGTAGGATTTACCCTTCCATAGCCTGATAAATATATTTTTAAAATTTATTTAAGCTCTCTAGAAATACAAAAAGATAAAATACAGTTAACCTATCTAGGAGACTTAACTCTGCTGCTTCACTTAAACCAGTCTAGCTTTGGACAGTCGTCTAAATGACACATAAATGACTGTCTCCTCACGACCTTTAGCAAGGCTCAATGCTTTGTGTTTGAGTTACAAGGAGCTTTTAATGACTTCTATGAAGTCACAGGACAGAGCCAAAGATGTATAGTTATACATTCAGAAGACTCTATTAAAGGCCTTTTCAGCTTTGCCATGAATTTACAATTCGAGTATTTCTAAGTGAGTATATTTTCTGAGACAAATTTCATTGCGTTAGGATAATTTTCTTTTTTTTTTTTTTCTCTTTAATGTGATTTGTCATGGTAGAATCGAGACATTTTCCGTGTGGGTTTACTCTGTGCGTTCTGTGGCCTGCAAGGAATTATTTTTAATTAATATGAATGGCAAATGCATTGTTGAAATAGTCGTTGTGGCAGGCACGCCTTTGTGTTAACAGTTGGGTTAAACAGCCCCTCTATCAGAGCTATTAGCACCTAATATTACTGTCTGATTAAAGACCATTCGGTGGATTAGCCAGTCCCAATGCTTCCACAGACCCCCAGACAGGTGCTGAAATAAGAAACGATGTTAAGTAAATTAGCACTCCTATTGCATCTTGCCTGTAGGAAAGGAAAAAGTTATT
>NW_005054325.1:5266729-5309911 GCF_000277835.1 Geospiza fortis | reverse complement strand
TGGGTGTTTGCTTTGTTTGGTTTTTTTGGTCTGTCTTAAGCATCAGGTTAACTGGTAGTGACTCTGCAAAAACGTCCAGATCAGCACTAAGGCCTTTGTGCTGTAGTTGACTTGACTTTCCTGTCTCATGTAGGAATAGTCCACCTTTCCTGGGCACACATTTGTTAGGGGGATAGGTGTGCTTTTACACTAAATGCATCATATTTCTGTGGGGTTTTTTGTTTGTTTGTTTGTTTGTTTGTTTACATTGGAAGCATCATGTAATGTAAGCAGACTATCCTGTGTCCTCAGAAATGCATTTATTTTAAATTCATACATTTAACGGGACTCCGAGCAACTGGAAATGCGTAACTTAAGAAGGCAGGAAATCCCACAAGAGTTCACAGAGCATAGCTTAGCTGACAGTTCACTTTTTAATGGGTGAAGTGAAGCCTTGACATTAATAAGCACAGGCCCCCTGACTTCAGTGGAATTTTGCATCCTTATACAAGTCAGATTTCAGGCTCAATTGTGTCGGATAGCAATTTATCGTAGCTTTCATGTCCCCCTGAAAAGCTATGTGTCCTGTGTAGCCAGGGGACTGTTTCTGCAACAAGGCTGCAGAGCAGAAAATAGTGGGCTGATGACAGACAAGACCCCAAAGTTTTTGTGTGCCTCGAAACATGAGCAGTGTGTCTTGTCCCTGTTGATTTCTGTTAATTTTGAAAGGGCCAAGAGTTTAATATAAGTAGCTGGAATATGAACTGGCCCATAGCTAGGGCTAGCATTACTGTAAGAACTATCTGAGCAGTGCTCTTAGAAGGATAAGTAATTTTCTTGAGCTTCTATGAAAGAAACAGAATAAAATAAGCCTTATTTATTGTTGATGTTTTATTATTTTTTTACTCATCTCTTTGGAGAGGGTGTCAGAAGGACAAGCTAGTGTCAAGTGGATTTGAAACTGTGCTGCTGCACATTGCTTAAAAATGTGAGCTAAAAAAAAAATCTCAGACTGTCTGCTTAGATGGAGGCGAGTGTCTAAGATGCCTAGTGATCCTGATAAAAAAAGGAGGTAGTTCAGTCTTGCCTGAAATAGACTGCCTCTTAGGTTAGAAGGTGGTGACATGTAAAAGGAGCTTTAGAGATGCAGCAAAACATTATGAGACAAAACCCTTCTCCTCCCCACCACCAAACCCCTGAAGCATCACACTCTGTAAAAGATGCATTAGATTTATCAATAGACCTTTCTTTACTCAACTGTGCTGCAATTCCTTTTGGGAAAAATTGGGTTTTCATCAAAGACACAGAAGACTATGAAATTGGAAGCAGATGTAAAGTTGGATTGGATAGCTAAATAACTGTTTCTTTTGTGGAAGCACTTTTGAACGAATCCAGGCTTATGTGCTCCTTGCTATCTTGCCCCATGGAACTCACTTGCCTGCTTTTTTGCATTCTTCAGGGAATCTGGAGGTGCAGTGTAACTAGCAGATCTAAGTGTAAACTTCTTCCCTATCACATAATCTGTCTATTGATTTTTCCACTAGTTCCCATATTATTTGGAAAATATGTTTAAATAAAAACATCAATATTTTGCATTGTTAACAAAGTACAAAAAAATGCAGGCAATGCTCCTCACATAGAGGCTGAATTTTCCCCTGGTTACTAGCACTTTTGCTGACCTGGATGAAGTTTACAGCTGGCCCCAATAGGATACCTTTATTTATTGGCATGCTTTAATTTGTTGAAAACAAACATAGGTCTTATCTACTTCAAGAAACCTCTGTCCGCTGGCATACTGAGTGTGTTATTAATGTAATTGATGAAGAGAGAGGAGTTCAATTTTAAAGATTATTACCATTTTTTTGGATACATTTCATTCAGTGACTGGGACGCCACATGCCTTGTGCTGCAATGCAAAGAGGAGCTAAACAACAGGATTTATGATGTCGTTTATCCATTGGTGATGTTTCCCCATTTTTGATTTACAGCAGAACTGAGCCCGGGCCCAGTGAGGTATGGTTTCAAATCCACAGCCTGCCCAGAATTCACAAGGGTTTACCCAGCTTGATCCAAGACTTTATAATGCTTAGCTGTACATTTTCTGTCTGCCATACGTGGACATGCAGTCTCTTAGGAATTAATTTTTTTCCCATGGCAAGGGATAGCTCCTGGTGAGGAGAGTCCCAGGTGCTCTTGCATTTGCTCCCAAGGGCAGCCTGGCAGCTGTTCCTTGGCTGCACTGATAATGTGATGCTGAAATGTTCTGCTTTGGCAGGACTGAGGGAACAGCCTAGGGCCTGGAGGACTGCTCTGTGTTACTCAACTTAGTGCAGGGCAGGTTCTCCACCTCACAGGTCCAAGAATGGACATTTCAGCTCATCCTTCACCTACTTTGGCCTCCCACTACACAGCTGTGCATGCTTCACATACTTGTTCTTCAGCCCATACTGGCCTCTGCATGTTCTCTGCCAACTGTCCTCCTCTCACCAAAGACCTGCTCAACTCCCTCCTCAATCCACTTGTCCTCTACTGCTGTGCCTATCCCTTCTGTGTCTTCTGTGAGGTCCACTTCTTCCACAGGGTCAGCCTTCACCTTGGCTTGCTTCTGGTGCTAAGCAGAGGTAATGAGGCAAGGAAGGAAGGAAGGAAGGAAGGAAGGAAGGAAGAGAGAAAGAGAGAGAGAGAGAGAGAGAGAGAGAGAGAGAGAGAGAGAGAGAGAGAGAGAGAGAGAGAGAGAGAGAGAGAGAGAGAGAGAGAGAGAGAGAAAGAGAGAAAGAAAGAAAGAAAGAAAGAAAGAAAGAAAGAAAGAAAGAAAGAAAGAAAGAAAGAAAGAAAGAAAGAAAGAAACTGCTGAATCTGAACATCTCTCCTGCTAAGCTTGGAGTAACACTGCAGTGATTTTAAAGAAGACAAGTAATTAACATGCCTTTCTGTTGGAGATCAAAGCGAGGATTCAGACCCTGAGATTTAACTATGGAAAATCACAGGCAGGAGAGTGAAATGGCAAGTTTTTGATTAAAAAGTTACTTAAAATATTCCTTATGCAAAGACAAATCAATATTTTCCTGGAGTAGGCTCATGTGGAGTGTGCATGTTTTGTGAAAAGTAATTGTGTCAGACTAGGAGATTAGAATTCAGCCATTACAACAAGAGATCTGACTCAACCCATGAATGAAGTTGCTTGTGCAAGGCTGAACCCATCATTAAAAAGTGTACAGTTCATACCAATCTCCCAACTGTGAGGTCACTCCTTGAATCTGCACAGCTCACCACGCATAATACGCTCCCCAAAATTCTGTAAAACAGATCAGGATTCAGATTCTGTTCTCAACCCCACCTGCAGTTTCTGTCTCATAAAACAGATAAAAAATTGGGGTGTAGTTGCACTTTTCCAGAAATACAGGGTTACCATGAATCTCTGGCTGTTTTCTGAATGATTAACAATGAATCACTGGGTTTTTTTTTTACAGGTCTCAATGCATTCACCATATGCCAGGTGTCGCAAGAACATGAGAACATTTACCAATTTGAAACTGGCTAAACAGCTTCACACTGGCATCTCTGGTTTGTAGCAGGAGTCTTGAGAGGGAACTACTTGAGTTTAGCATTCCTAGTATGGATCAGATACTCTCATCTTCTTGAGCATAATTATCCACCCCCACCATCTCATCCTTTCTATATTTCCCAGTAGGAGGATCAAAAGAAAGTTAGTTAACTGCAGGATTCATCAGATAATCCAAAGGAGGCATTAATCAGGAGGACAGCATTTCCAAATAATTATTTCAGGTGTTAATTCCAGATACTTATTTATCTGATTTTCCTGTGATTGTCAGTGTGGCATTTCTCAGCTTAAATCCTAATAAAAAAGACTCCCTGCTTGAGGAGAGTCATTCTGGAAGGGAAAAAAGAGAAAGGAAGGAAATGTACATCTTCTTCAGGACACTTGCTGCCTACTGATAAGTTTTAATGCAAATTATTATTCTTGGCATGTGATAATACTTGATGAGTTGCTGAAAAAACAGTAAGCAGAAAAGTATCCTAATTTTGTATGTACATACATATATTGTTATGTAAGAAAGACACTTGGGCTTACTTCCTTACTGTACAATTATTAAATTTGTTTTCTATTCCTCGTGTCAGTCATCTCAGTCTTTCTTTTGTTCCAGATGACCACCAACAGGTCCCTAGGAGATAGTCTCTTTTCACCAGGGCATTTCCACCTGTTCTGCTCTGACAGTATCAGTGCTATCAGTGGGTGTGTACAAAATGCATCACTGATTTGGATTGGCCAACAGCTCAGGAAGTTTTCTGTGAGGGAGGCTGGGGGAAGGGGAGGGAGTGGGAAGAGGTAAACAGATGGAAAGAGGCAGATAACACAACGATTTAAGCTTCATTATGTACAAAACTAAGCTGAAGATGATGGCTGCTGGTGATTACCATTAATGAAACTTTTTCCAGAATACAGCAATGAGATGTGAAAGGTGCAGTGACAACAGTGATGCATTCAGGATCTGTGGCAGTGGTCTCTTCCTCCCACTTCCCGGTTAATTGCAATTCTAATAATTTTCAGTATCTATTTGTTAAAAATTGTAATTGCTGGCCAAGCTGGACTCACCATTCAAAGTCCATTGAATTCATTGCAGGAGGCTGAGATTGATGTGTGTTGAATCCTAACTCTCTTTCTGCATCTTTACAAATGTGGGCATCCTATGGAAGCATGGAAATGCTTCTTTCTCAGGCTACCACAGGCTATTTACCCTGTCTGGGAGATAGTAAGAATTGGCATCATATTAGCCAGCTTCTGGACATGCTGCAGCTGACAGTTTTATCTTCAGAAATACACCATCTTTTTTTTTTAGTAGAAATGGTAAGGATATGTCTTATTTTGTATGTGGTATCTAGATGCTCTAGGTAGGTTGGAGATACACACGGATACATTGCCATGAAAGGAGATGTATGCTGAAATTTGTAGTAGGGATTAGGTGTCTAGAAAATAAATGGTACCTCATTACCCCTGAGTACCTTAGCCCAGAATTACATTTTATTTGCAATTTGTTGTGGTTTTTGTTGAAATCTAAGTTTTGATATACTGTATGGTACAATGGAAGGTAGCAAGTAAATAGGGAGAAATTTAATTCTGAAAGAGGGCAACCTTTTTAAATTAGATTTATAAATCATATTTTTCTGGGCAACTGAGCACCTGACAGTCACTTCAAGTCAATTGGACCTGCAGATGCTGCTTCCAAAGGAAAGCTGGCCAATGGAAGTTACTGATGTGAAAATAATCTTAGACACCTTAGTTTGGAAATATTTATTAACATTTTTATCCTTTAGCTGGATATTGTTTTCCAATGTATTGAACACAGATTCAGGAGTTTTGCAAAGCTGTTTCAAGAAGGTTAACTGAACATTTATTTTAGGTCTAGGAAGCAGATTCTGGATGGTGTGGCAGAGGCATATGTAGAGGCATGTCAAATGAAATTCTGTATGTTTGCAAGTGTCAGTCAAACCCCTAGTGCCCTTTAGCTCACATAATAAAGTTGCTATCCAAGTGTCTCTGCTTAATAGAACTCAGCATTTAAATGTCCATTTAAAAATTGATTTGGTTGAATAATGCTGTTCGTGTTGTCTGGGGCCCAACATGTCCTAGAGGAGAGTAAAAGGAGTGTTTGCCTTCTAAATGTTGTCAAACCAGAAAGAATGATTGCTCCTCACTTTTGCATATGTCAGCGTAATAGAAGCTTAGTCATGCAAATCCTTATTACTTGGCAGTTCTGCAGCAGGGAAAAACAGAGCATTACCATATTTTATCAGTGTTTGTAGTTAAAAGCCTTTCATTGTGCTTTTTAAGAACAGATGTCAAGACAATCTTGAAAACGTAAATACGTGCTGAAAAATATTTTTCTGATTTAAAAAAGGGGGAAACCACCCCCTAGTTAGTTGAATATGTTAGTTTTAATTTCCATAAAAAGACATGAACTGTTTATATGCTTCCTTCAACTTCCACGGGGAGGGAAATAAAACAATTATTCAGTTAAGGACAGATTGTATTTTACTGTTATTTAGTGAGTCTGCTAAGTGGAGTAATGTACTACAGAGTTTCAAATCATCAAGGATTTCTTAGCCCTTTATGGGAGTACAATACGTTGTAGTATGTTGAGTAAATGAGCTGTGATAGAGCAATGATTTACTCCTGTAGTCCATAGACACACATAAAAACTGAGAAAACTGAGCTTGAGAAAAGCTGGCTCTAGAAACACTAGCAAAGGGGAATGCAGATGTCAGTCACATTTTAAGGTGCTCCTTACAATGACACAGAGCCAAGATTGCTAGGGACAAGGCCTTTTCCATTCTTGTCTTTTCCTTTATGGAATAGTGTCAACCATGAGAAGACACGTTGGGTAATGACTGCTGGCTGTATCAGGACAGATGTAACCATGACTCACAAGGGTAAGAACTGGCTGGATCACAGTCACCTATTTCTAGAAGTGGTTTCTTTGGAAGTGAAGTTTTCCTTTCCGTCTTCCTTATGCAGTAGTAACTCACCAGCCTACTGGTTCCTATGTAGGATTGTCAAGAAGGGGGTTTAGATACTCATTTGTGCTTTAGATGCCCATTTGTGCTTCTGTGCTGTATTCAGGTACTCTGCTGAGGCCGTGAACAGTGATTGCACGATAAAAATCATTTGATGCCTTTTTCAGATCATCGGAGGAATGAATGAGACCTTTTAGCACAGCCTCAGTCTTTTGTGTAGGTATGCAGAGAGCTGTTGTGCTGGGCCTCCTCTGGATCACCAGAAGGCTCATTTTAGGAGATATCAATTATAGGTGAAGCTGTGAATGCCACCTATAGTTAAGCTTGCTCGATACTTTTCATCACAAGACCCAGTTTTTAGTTGCTTATCAATTCATCAAATGTATATTATTTGGACTGAAAATGTACACACTGGAGGCTGCAGCTGGAGGAATATCTAAAGCTTCTGAAAAAAATGTATGTTTTTTTTTCCTGAGAACAAGTTTAAGAGAAATGTGTTGCTTTTTTGCTTTTCTTATAAATAAACATATAACCAATGATTTGAAGAAAGAATTCAGTACTTGGGAAGTAGAAGCAATGTGCCTCAACGTTGTTAGGGTCCTGGCTTTCCAAATCTCCTAGCCCACATGCAAGAAGAATTTGAGAACTGTTAAAACATAGAAGGGATGTGGTGGAAAGTTAATCAGTTATGGAGATTTAAGAGAAACTACTTAATACATATATGTTTTCCAGGTTGACATGGTAAAATCTTTTCACCTGTGAAAATGAAGGGGAGCTCATCACAGGATCATATACGGGTGATTTCTTGCTTGCAAAACACTCATGTAGTGCAAGGATGGCATGACAGAAAAGTCAACAGCTATTCAGAAGTCTGCCTTTGCAGCAAGTCTTGAGTACAGCTCAGTAAATATCTGTATTTCTGGTGTTTAATGGAGAATAGTAAGAATAAAATTAAAAAAAAAAATAAAAAAAACCCCAAACAACCTGAACATTCTTGTATGTAATAATTAGCATCTAGTCTGTTCACTGAATGCAGAAATGGCTTTGGGAAAAAATAGTCATGCCATCCACAGTCCTGTAGGTAATGTGTATGCCAAGGGGCCTGAAATGCAATTGTCTGGGAAATCTTGTAAGGTTCTAAGTTTTGAGTGATTGACTTTGTATCTGTAATGTTCTTTTAATATGGTTATTGGCTTACTTGCTACTTGGTATTGTCTGTGACTCAAGCAGTAGAGGAGGTAGAAAAATGCATGAAATAAAGTAACTCCACACTTAAAGAAAGAATCAGAAAATTCTGGTTTTAAAGCCTTGGATAACTTCTGTTTTGTCTGCAAAATAAATTTTTTTTCTTCTAAAAAGTCTAACATAGCAATTTCACTTGGATACAGACACCATCACATAAATAGCGTGCTGTGAATGATACTTTCTGCAGCTTAATCAATATCCTAGCATGCCAGAAATAAAAAACAGAAAAAAAATCCCTCAAAAACCAATTGTAAATTCAGTGCATCACTTAATTGGTGATATGTTGGAATTTACTCATAGATATATATTACTTTTAAAAGAGTGAGAAAATAAACCTTGCTTTATACTAACATCATAACTATTCACATACCATTAATAATTTTTTGTTGATGAAATTCTTGAATGATGCATTTTCTCTTTTTAACTAGCCAAAGAATAGTGGATCTATATTCTTAACAACAGTTATCATACACAGAAACATAGCACTTTTCACTCATTTCAAAGAACACTGCAAAAGTTTCACTCTTTTGTAGGTGAGAAAATAGTGGAGAAAGGTGAGGCATGTGTCAAACATACTGAATTCTGCCCATAGCCTCGTGTGTCCCAATATCACTGCATCAGAGCTGCATTTTGTGTATCCTGAGATGGTGTATCCTTACATGTGTCAAACAGGTCTGCTTAGGATGCCCTCGCACAGTGAAATAACAGGGATTTTGCTTGTTGTTTGGAAGAGCACAGACTTGCAAAAGTGATTTGAAAGCTAATCAAAGCAGAAGGACAGAGGAGAAACAGGACTGTAGCTGGCTAGCACATTTAACACAATTGTCAGTGTTTAATTAGGAGGCACTTAAGGTTAAATATACAAGCATGGCGTTGGGGATTTGATCTCTGATGCTACACAAAAATGTGAGAAAAGCTTCTGCCACGACAAGTTGTGAGAACTTGCAGTCTTGTGAACACTGGAAGTTTAAAGGTACAGTCAGGCACGAACTCTTCCAGCAGCCGCGCTAGTTCGCTTAAACTGTCTAAATAGTAGTGCCACTCACTTTAACTTCAAGTGGCTGCGGGAGTGTTTCTGTAAGCAAGCTCTGCCAACAAATGTGAGGGGGCAGTAACCTCTGCAAAGAAGTGATGATCAACAGCTGGGGCTCTAACCTTTCCCCAACATGTCTGTATACAGCCGGGAACATCTGTCCAAAGCCTAACTTCCAGTATTTACAGAACAAAGGTATAGTTTGTTTAACAAAATTGTTTGTATTAGCTAAATAATGGGATGTGCTTTGATTCTGCTGGTGCTAGAACCACACAACTTCTACTTTCCTTACTTAATTAGCATTAATTTATTCAGGAAGATCATGATTTGGATTTTCAGTTTCTTTATTTAAGTAAAGAAAATGGAGCTTAGGTCATGCAAGATTCTCTTAGCTTCAGGAAAAAAAACCCTTTCATGTTACCCATTTGAGCTTTTTTTCATCAAACTGTGTAAGGATCAAGACTGTGTGTGCATAATATTTAGTGATAAAATTCTCCCAAAACATGTCATGATTTATTTGGTATCGTTTTGCTATGCCAAGCAGATGAGAGTATTCACTGCTCCCATTAAGTGTTTGATGTTTAAACACATGCTCTTGAAAAATGAGCAGTAGAGAAAGTTGCTTCCTACACTTCAAGTCTTACTGGGTGCTGATATCCATTAATTTCTTAACTCACAAAAGGCATCATGAACTTCAGCTAGACAGATTGCTCTTTTGATTTGAGAAGGACCAAAACAGCATCCAGAACATGCACAGTGCCATAAGAAACTTCAGTATATCATGGTTCTTTATGTCACTAATTTGAATTTAAATGCTGTGTTATACTTATTTTCATAAATACATAGGAAATGAGTTTGAAAAGTTAGGGTAAATGATCCATGAAAATAATTTCCTTCTCTTTTATTTTTTTTTCCTTTCCCTGAGAGTTGTTCTAGCTGTATTTGTGTCTATGAAAGTACAGCACCTGCCAAAGGAGGAAAAGGTCAAGCTGAGTGTTGATTCCTACCCTTACTCCTGGGCATTCCTTGGTTAAATCATGCATTTGTTAGCCATAGAATAAGTCTGCATTGAACAATCCTTGAAATAGCCTGAACCTTGAGCAAGAGCATTTTATTATACAAAAGGAGACAGGCAGAAGAGCTCTTGTAAATATGTTGTCTACTGCTGGAATACAAATATGTAATTTGTCAGTATGTTTTTGTGAACGAGAGGAACAAAAGTTATTTTAAACACCTCTCTTTTTTTCCTCCTCCCTTTGAGGTTATGGCTGTAATGAAATACCCCAAGTGTCATTTATTCCTCCCTGCTCTGCTTTCAGTATGAGTCCCCACAGAACAAACATATTTTGTGGAAAAAGGGTATCTGGAAACTATTCTGAGTACTGCAAGTGGTGAAATAAGGATGACAGTAAAAGAAATAGAATAAATGGTGTATACTGAGAAAGCTTCCATGGAACTGCTGAGTGAGGACCGCTGATGCTCGCTTACATAATTATGAAACTCAGTGAAGATGAGCTGTCAGGAGATCTTTAATTAGACAGTGCAGCCAACCCCAATAGATAACATTTCCTACGTGCACTACCAAGGGGTGCTACCTTCGAGAAGTTGGTGTGTTGTTCTCCCAGTGAAATGGCCAAGAAAATATATGGACAGGTAAAAAAACACATGGAAAGCTTTTGGGATGAGTCTGTGCGTGTTGTATTCAATTCTAGGTTATTCAGAAAAAAGGTTTTGTGCTATCTGGAAAGCTGAGAGGTGGGTATATACCTTGTAGATGGGCTTTTCATCACAGTTTCCATTTGCCTTGATTGTGCCTTTTGGAAGATGATGATAATATTAACACCTTGTCCTTACTGCTCTGCTTTGTACACATCACAGAAATGAGAGTGAAAAATAACCTTCACTATTTGTAACTTACAGTTTTAAACATCTCCTTTTGCACTTGGGGCAGCAAGTTATGTTGTTGTATAGAAGAATTCTCTATTTACTTTGCATGTAGCTGTTCTTTTAGAAGATTATTTTTTTAAAGTGTTAGTGGTTGCCATCAGATGGTTCTTACATCTATGGAAAGTCTGGGTTCTGGGTAGAGATGTTAAATGTGCTAAACAGTTTTCCTTCAGGCTAAATGATAAGAATATTTAAACATGTCTTTAGCTGCTTGTAGGAAGGCAATAATAAAGCAAAGCGAAAGCTGAGCAGAATTCAGCTACTCAGTCTGAGACACTTCCAAATGCAGCAGAAGAAATGTCAGGTAAGAAGCTGCAAGCATGGCTTAGGAGCAAGGGGGGAGTCAAGGCCCTTTGGCTCTTATGACTCACTGGCCAGGGAGGCTTGGGCATGCTGAGCAGCAAAAATGTTGCTGCTGTTGTTTGGTTTTTGTTTTTACTTTGTGTGGTTATATACTTTGCAAACAGCATTACACAAAATACAGCTGCTATGAACACCTGTTCGTGTCATCATCTGCTTCCTTCTCAGGGATGTAGCCTGTGGCTAGAGGTGCACAAACAGCCTGGCAGGATACAGGTCTGGCACCAGGTCATGGCAAATAATTTTGAGTGACAAAATGTTCTGCTTCTGCTTTAGGAAGAATTGAGATGCGAAGACCAGAGAAGCAACACAAATAACTTTATTATCTTTGGCACAGGTATGAAAATAACAGAGGCCTCTCTTCTCTCTTTAAAGAAGCAGTTAAGAGACTTTGATGAAAATGCATTTGTTATGTAGGAAAAGGACCAGATAGCTTGGAGATCAGGTGTATGGAGAATGGAGCAGCATTTACACTTGTAAAGACTGCCCAACTCAACAAGACATCCCTTTGCATTGCTGCAATTCTTTCCAGGTATTTACTTGAGAAGTAGTTTGTGCAGTAGTAAAGCCCAATGACTGCAAACAGGATCTGTTGAAAATGTGTGATCCAGCAAAATTCAGGGTGGGTGCACTCAAAAGATGATAGCTGTTTGTAAGGTTGGACCAGAAATTACACATAAGAAGTTGAGAAGGAAAAAACTGAGCAGAACATGGCTGCCAGTAATCCTCTTAAAACACACCTAGGAAAAAATGTGCTATTTTATACTTATTTTTCTAATAATAACATTGATATTTATTACTATTACAGCTGGGATAATAGCTGGGGTTTCCATAGATGTCAGTGGGAGCTGTGCAGGATTCTGAGGTGTGATGCTAATATCTTCAATTAAAAATGCACTGGGTTGCAACAACAGTGAACATTGTGAATACTGAAATAAAACCCAGCAGCAAGCTCTAACCTGCCTGCACCAAAGTCAGTGAGGAAAAGGCATGTTGTACTCTGTATTATTTGTAAAGTAGAACATGATGGAACAATTAAAGGCTTGTGTCATAGTGGATACACATAGGGAAAACACTGCAACCTTGATAGTCTCTTCACGCACTAGGCACAATGAGCTACTTTTTGTGTGTGTTGTGTGTGTGTCTTGTTGTGCTAGGACCCCTGCTGAAATTATGGAATAAAATGGATAGGCACGTTTTTTAGTTATTGCAAAACACTCTAGGACCTTCAGAAGAAGGATGCTCAAGAGCTGTGAAATGGCTTTTATCAGGCCAGGGAGGTGGGGTAGTGAGGGGATGGAGAATGATACTGTAGGCCCTGGTTCAGATAGTGCTTGTTTAAATCTATCACATCTGAGTGGGGCGCTTGGAGGCGTTTAATGCCAAGAGTGTGAAACCTTGTTGAGTAAGTTAAGCATCAGCTGAGTCAGGTGTATGCTTGTGTGCAGCTTGCCCTCTTCTCAGCTCTGTTACTCTACAGCCGTGGAGACTTAACTGAGAGCAGAGAAAACTTGGCAGTGGAGCTGGTTTCTTACCCTGATAAGTTGTAACAGACACATGGGTGATACTGCCTGTTAATTTAGAAGGCATTTAACACTTAATCATGGTTGTCTAGTACAAGCCAGGAAGGACACTACTTTCTGCAGCCTCTAATTGGGTGCCATCAGTAATATAAGCCTAAAATTGTGCCAGTCAGCAACTGTATTGCCTAATCAGCATGAGCGTGTGCCCATTGGGGATCAGACACAGATAAGCGGGAGAGAGGAAGAGAGAGATCTGAACATATCTACAAGATGAGTGGCATGTCAGGAGCATAGAGGATGTCTAGATTTATGTGCTTTTTGGCAGCACTAGTGAGCTATTAATCATTTCTCATGAATAGGGCTCTTGTAAATCAGAGGTAGGAAACACTTTTCGTGGATAATCATGGCAAAAATGTCAGCTTTGCTAGTTGGTCATATGCTGATAGGATGCTTAGCACTGGAGCAGACTCAATCTTACCCATAAAATCAAAATAGTGCTTCCTTTACGTGATGAGTTGAAAGGAGGGAGACAGCAGAGAGGTGAACTTCCATCAGTATTTGAAAAGCAGAAAGGTAATGTGTAGTAATAGAAATGGAGACCTATAGTTTTTTTAAGGTGAAGCTTTACTGAGGGAGCCAGGGCTGAATTCTAGTCAGCATCTGGGTATAGCATAACACATTTAATACGGCACACTTTGCATCATTTTAACAGCTGGCTGATCAGTTCATGGTTTTCCTTTACTTTTATTGCCCTGCAATTTACTGTATATGGCCCTTACGTGCAAATACCTCATTAGTCACAGGGTTGCATATTTCATGAAGCATACTGAATGTGCTGTCAGAATTAAATATTGTCGGGATAACAAGCAAGGGTGGGGTTTTTTAGCTTTATCACTGAAGGCAACGTTCAGGGTGAATAGAAAAGCTGGGAAGCAAAACAAGGAAGGTTTCCTTTCAAATTGTGCAAGGCAACAGGCTCTGGTGTATGAAACCCATCACTCAAGGGCTGACATTTAAAGATCCCTTGGAAGTGAGTCCTGTGTGAGGCGGGTGGGTGAGAAAGCCTCACCCAGGGCTTTAGAGGGCATTATTTGCTGTAACCAGTTGGAGCTGAAAATCTCAGTGGTTAAATTGGGATTAATGCAAAATAGCGCTTAGGTTACAAAGAATGGTGTCCTCAAAGTGCTTTTGGCTCAAGAAATCTCCTAAGGTTCATTTCCCCAAGTGAGCATCCCCCCTGCCCTTTCCCAATTTGTTCTGCTGGCCCCCAGTCATATCCTGTTTCTCTATAAATTAGCAACATGCAGAAATGGAAATGACACATAGCTGTTGTCCAAGTTAATACTGGTCCCAGCCACACTGGGGAATAGTTTGGGCACAGCCTTGGATAGCATCTGTAAGGGTTCTGCCCCACGCAGGTGTTGGGATGGAGGCTGCCAGGTGATTGTCCCACACTACCAGTCCAAACACGCTGAACTAATGACCTATGGGAGACTTTTAACTGCATTTCCTGGGAGTTGTGGGAAGAAAGTCCAGGCTTTTGAAACTCCCTGGGAAACATCCATAAATCCCCGTGAATCACAGCCATTTTAAAATCCCCTTTCAAATTAGAAGTCATGGGTTTTGTCCAGAGGGGAAAAAAATTACTGTTTTGGAAAGCACTTAAGAATTAGCTTGTAAACAAAATTATCCTGACAGTGACTGACAGGTGCCCTTGTTTTTCTGTATTTGGGCCAGCCCAAGACAAATTGGGTCAGAGCTGGGCTTGAGATGAGGATGTGTTGGCTCTACAGGCATCTCTGCATTTGGTGTTGTTGGTGTGTTTAATGCTGCAGACCCATCCCAAGATTTCCTGTCTTTTCCCTCAAACACCAGTTGAATCATACTGGATTATTTCCTTCCACATGTCTAGAATATTGGCTTGTATTTTTTGGGGGATTTTATTATTACTTTAATTCTTGCTATTTTCAGGGTTGTGAAGCTTAGTGTAACTCCATTATAGCTATGGGGATGAATTTGCCCTCATAACTTTCATCCACCAGAAGAGGAGATTTCAGTATGCTTGGTTTTTCAGGCAGTCCTAATTTTTGCTATTGCTTGGCAGTGGGGAATCAGTAGAGAGTGAACGAATCCTCTCTCCTTCTCCCTCTTACTCAAAATTCAACATGTCCTGTCCACAATTCTTCCAATTTACAGTGTTCCTGTGGAATATGCAGTTCAGGACAATTGAAAAACCATAAACCAGAGAACATACTTCTTTCAAGCAGGTATCATTTTTCAGCATTGTTTTTCCTTTCTAAGTTTTTGGTTGTTCCTCTCCTTCCCACTCTCTGCCACCGCTAAAACTTTCCTAATAAATGTTACTTAATTCATTGTTGTGAAATGGGTTGTCTGTTTAATATTCCCAGACCTCAGTAGCCATCTTAGAAGTTTCTGTTATCACTGTGTCAGGAGAGAGATTTAACTACCAATGAATTTCGGGAGATGTTGAGAAAGGAGTGGGGTGCGAGTAAAGCTCTTATGTATATAAAATATATATAATACACTATACATAGTACATTATGTATATAAAAATATACTATGCTGACCTATTTTCTATTTTTTTTTTCTTAGATACAGGCTGACACGTTTCAGCTGTCCTTTTCTCTTGCTAATTTAACAAACTTGATGCCTTTCAGATGTGAGTCCGTGAAGCAGATTGTTGCCACAATTCAGTCCTGCTTCTCCTTTCTCTGCTCCTGGCTTCACAGTCGTACCTTCCTTGCACTGTCATCCCTCTTGCTTGTCGTAGGAGGTTCCGTTGAAGTGTTTGCTTTTGCTGAGCTCAGTGAGTTGAAGTGGTGCTGGGCTGTCACAGAGGGAGCAGCATGAGGAGGTTGGGAGAGGGGGCTAGAGGGGAAGAAGAGGAGCAGGAGGAGGGCTGGGAGAAACAGAGCTGGCTGTTTAATTGTCACAGTCTTACCTGCCCTTGCCAGTGGGTCGGTGCCAAGCCGGCTAAAAGGATTTGCCCAGGGACATGGGGAGGAGACCGAGTCTATGTGTCAGTGCCCTGACCCACCTACCAATGGGGCAGAGTCCATCACCAGACGCTGGAGCCCTGGGCCCCTCTGTGGGGATGTTGCCCCACCGTGACAAAGGCCTTGGGTCTACAGGGAATAGGCAGCCAGGCCCTTACGTTTTGGAGCAGTGCTTGGCACAGTCCTGATTAGCCGTAAAAGCAAAAGGCGCTGCTGCTTTTCGTTTCAATTTCATGTGCCTCGGGAACATGTGCGTGTCTGCGTTCTCAGAGCCATTACCTTGAGAAAATATCACTCCACTTATAAAACAGCACTTTTAAAACTGATTCAGATACTTCTAATGACTTGTAACTTGGGTGCCAAATGGAATAGGTAGAGCAGGATATTTTTCATCAAGTTCTTGTTAAAAAGAATGTAAAAAACATTAATTGATACAAAGTCATAAAGATCTGGGCCTCCAGTTATTCCTAGAGCCCTTAGGGTAAAATTAACCCTCAAGTAGAGGCTCTTTTAAGGCTTTTACAGCATGCCAGTCCCATGGGGGGGATCTGAATAAAGATGTATTATGGAACAATTTTGCTGTATAATTTTCAAGTTTACTGTCTGTCAGTATCTTTTCAGTGCTTAGCTGACTTATACTGATCCCTAATCTTGGACAGATTGAGGGTTCTAATATAAAGCCATATTAATAAATTTGTCAACTTGATAAAAAACTGACCCATAATAAAGCAATACTTAATGTTGAGTATATATAGTCTATAAATGTTTATTATCTACTTATTATAGAGGAACCTGAGATTAGTGTGGTAGCTATATGCTATAAAGTATAATTATACATATATATACACATCAAATTATGTGTATAGATGTGAGCATATATTATTTTTAACCATTGTTAGGAAAAGTCAGAGGAGAGAATAGGGTCAAGAATTCCACCAGTTTTTCTCAGTCACACACTGAGTAAGCATGCTCCCAGTCCAGACTAAAGAAAATATTGCCGTGAATTAATATGACATTTCTTACTGAAGAATGTAACTTCAGAACAAAAATTGCTGCTTGTGCTTTCTTATAATGCTCCCTGTGATTTGATGCAACTTTTCTTGTGTATGTTTTCTTTAATTTTTATGTTTTATGTGAAAACTGAACACACTGAATTTGTTTGTAATTTGGAATTTAAAGCAAGGCTCTTTGTTAAAAGCCCAGAGGAAGTTTCCATATGACTTATGGGCCATTTGGGCTCAATTGAATTTAATGGGTTTCAGCTGCACCTCAACAATGGCTTTGAAGGAAGTGAAGGGAGATCTATAGGTCTTAATTGCTCAAGACTGGCTTGTTTCTCTTGAAAAGGCTGTTTGCAAGAAGCAGGTTGGGAGTATTAAAGTATATATCCTCAAAGGGATGAAGGAACTGCTGCTTGAGGAAGGGGCTAGGATGAAAATAGCTTTAAGAGTTACCCGGGAGCTGAACTAGGCAATCTGAACTGGTCCACGAGAAGTTCTTCTTTGTTTGCTTAAAAATAATCAAATAACTGGAGGACAGGGCAAAACCAAACTTCCTTTATAGTCCTTTCAAGAAAGGAACGGAGATCTTGGAACTGACAAGATAAATTAGGCTGACACCAAAAGAGAAGCCCAAACAGACAGTCCCCTTGGCCTCTCTCGTGCTGGTTGACAGACATGAGCGTTTGAGTCAGCAGGTGAACCATGACTTCTAAGACCAGTGGTTTGTTTATGCTTCCACTGTACAAAGCTTCCCAGCAGAACAGAGCAAACCTAACTGGGCAAGTTTCCATTTCAATTGCACATTTCCTTCTGCATGTGCAGCGCCAACTGGCCTTAGAGATTGTTGTTACTAAGTTTGTTAGGATTACCCCTGGCTTCACATTAGGAGGTGTCTGACCCATAAGAATCTCCTGTGACCCTGTTTTCCAGGCAGGCAGGAGAACATGTGAAATGCAAAGTTAGGAATATAAAGGAGCTACTGTCTTACTCAAGATAAGCCGAGAGACCACATTACAGGAAGTTAACCTTTGGTGTACTCTGTCATTTTGTCCAGCATCATACAGGCAAGTAGGAAGGGGACATTCTCCTGAGGTATAAGGCAGATGAATGCCAGATGGTACTGTCATAATACACAAAAAATAGCTAAATACCTACCGGTTGTGTTCAATACAAATGGAACATTTTTATTTTTCTGAATCCTGCAGGGCAGAACTCAGACAAGCATCTTAATGCAAACATCGCAGTAACTGAAATGTGAAGCTGGAAATCCAGAGAATTCTCCAAAAGCTTTAAGTACCTTTTTAGGCTTCATTCATGTTGGGCCTAATGGATCCTCAAAGGGGAGAATGGTTTATCAAAGACAAGCATTTTAAGTACCTTGTATTTATGTGGTAGGTAAATGGGCGTTTGTTACATTTGAATTGTTTCTGAATATGCAGAGAAAAATATCAGGCCACCATCAGCAACCCCATTTCAGTGAGGCAGCAGTGCCTAGCTGGGGGGAAAAGTGTTTTCTTTTCCCATGTTAAAATATGTTCGTTTTAATTTCCATGCAAAATTATAAGAATAAAAATATGCTGCCCTTTAGGGGAATGGCATTTTGCTAAATACCATGCATTGCTACAAACCTTAGATGTGAAGGGCCACATGCAAACATTTACATAGAAGAACTTTATGGATGTGTAGCTGGGTCTCAGTCTTGCAGGAAAAAATATTTCTGACAGCCTGGCTCTTTCAAGCTATGACATTTATTGCCTGCAGATAGAGGCCGAGTAGGTAGGTGTGATGTTGTGACAGAAATTGAATGGTTGGCTCTGCCTTTCATTTCTTGTCCTTAAATCCTTTTCACCTGGCATTATGTAGCTTGTTTTCCTAATATGTGAGTTTGCTATTAGCAATGCACTTACAAATGCATGCCTCAGTGATTATTGTCAGGCATTCTGGCCTATTCAAGATTAGAGAAGTCTTCCTCTAAGCTTTCCAGAAATGCTGCTAAAGTTTGTCTGTTCGATTTCTTTGGTGGTTGCATCTTCTTTCATTAACTAGGGTAGCTGGTGTTGAAAACCAAACAGAAGGTAATGACAGACCACAGCAAGCTGTCTGTTGCTGCAGATGGAGGATACCTCTAGGATTTGGGTCAGAAAACACTTGGCAGGCGTCCCTCTGAATTCTTCTTGTCACATGTTGAAGAAGTCTGCTTAGTGGCAGGGGTGAAGAAGGAAGCAGAAATCTTAAAATGGCTGCAATACAATTTTTTTTTTGTTTTATTTTTGTTCAGCATCAGAGCTATTTACAGCGTATCTTGCCAATTTATTCATACAGTTGCTGTCGTGGTTTTTTCCTGATTGTCTGCTTTTGGGACCTCCTCCCACCCCATAATCCCATTTAAGTTTGCAGTGGCAGGAAAAATGAGAGTTACTTATGCCCCCTTTTAGAATGGGACCTTGCAGAGGTACTCTAAGAAGCCATTTGTTTTCTTTAAACATAGCTCAGCTTCGCACAGGTGCTCACACACATTCTGATGGCTTCCACTTGAAATTCCTCATGTAATCCAAATAGTTCCCAGCCTTGACTGTGGAACTGTGCTGGGGCTCCCCTGACCCCCTGCTCCACTGGCCGCCGCGTGGGGCTCGGGCTGGGACAGGCCGCGCTCACAAGGTGTGCACTGCTCCAAACCTTTCTCTTCTGCTTATGAGAAGAAGCAGAGTGAAGTCTGAGGGAAGCCTTGGTCGCTTTGGAGACTCTATCACACACTCTGCTGCTTCGGACAGAGCAAATTTGAGGTTTGCAAGCCAGGTGTATTTAGAGATGGCAGTCGGGGGATACATGTGGCCTGGAGGGGAGGCAGGAGTGAATTAAACTGTCTGTACCCTCTTCCTTACTCTGCCTGTGTAAACTAACACACCCCATTGTTTATAGCTCTTCAGCACAGCCTTTTAAACAAGCTTTTAACAAACACCTCTTTCTTTTCCTCTTCTAGGGCATGCAGGAGTTATGTAAGGCTATGGAGAGACGGATGGTGGCAGAGCTGTTGGGCCTACTGTGCTACTGTAGCTATTGCCTCACGGCCTCTTCTGGCCAGGCGGTCTCTTCCCCAGGGAATGTAAGAAACTGACAATGTCCCAAAGCCTCCCTGCGCCAGGAAATAGTCCCTTGGTACAACTGAAGCTGCTGTGGCTGTAGGCAGGGGAAGAGGATGCTGCAGGCATGAGGCTGGCCTGGAAGGAATGGTCATAGAGGTAGGAAAATGTCCACATTTCATTCCAGGTCCTGGAGATGCTGAGATTGTATTCCCTTGACTCTGTCACATTACTTTATCTTTGTGGGGTCCTGCAAATTTTTCTATCACAATGCGGTATATCAGCAGCTTTTTTTTTATTTAACCTGTAGGAATTATTTTGCTGCTCTACCTCCTTTGTCTGCATATCATCTGGAGAAGGACTTGGTGTGTGTATATACATGTAGACCAGATTTCTTTATTTGTATTGCCATACCAGTTGTGCTGCTCTTTGTTCCACAGGCTTACATTAGGCTCCATAGAGGTACAACACCATAACACTTCAGAGAAAGGCGCATTTAAATAGATCATATCCATTTATTTTGTTAGGGAGGGAAGGAAGTTTTCTTTCATGTTTTCAATAATACATATTTTTTTTGTGTCTCAAAACTATGCCAAAGGGGAAAAACCCACAATAAATATAACAAATGAAAAGACACAAAGAGTTTTGCCCAAGAAGCTCACAAATTAAATTTAAACTAAGATGGTAAGACAGATTAACAAACAGAAGAGAGGCAGTAGGGTAAGAAAGGACAAGGGTTACAGAAATAAGATTATTTGCAGTCCATGCTAAATACACTCAAGTGCCTCAATACACTTCCTTGTGCCCTGCTCTATCCTCAGATGCTGCAGAGAAATGGCCAAATATTAGCTCCCAGGAGCAGAGAACTGTCTTGGTGGTGTTTGTTTTTATAGTGCCTAATTCAATGGGACCTTCATCCCCATTTGGGGTCCCAGAGTCCTGTAGCAATACAAATGACATCTACAAAGTAGTAGCAGTAAGATCCCTTGGCCCAGCACCTTTCTCAGTGCTGTATCCAAGCCTAACCTAAGAAAAGGGAACGATTATACAGCTTGTAGGGGTGTAACCATTACTTTAGGTGTTCTTAGTTTTTGAATTTTGCTCATCCCTTTCAGAAAGGATGTTTTGATCTGAAATTAAATTTGATATTAACACTGCCTTACTCCTTGTATGGTGCTTAGTGACATCTGGAATATTTGGCTCTGACTGTGTAAAGGTAGGAATACCAGAAAAGAGGACCATATATTATCTGGGCATAGTTTGTAACCCAACTCCTGACAAGAAAGTAGGAACACAACAGATTTCTTTTTTTTCTTTATAAGATCACAGCAGTTCTCAAGAATAATTTCACAGAAACTCTGACCCTTGCAAAAGAGGCATCAGAAAACACTGACCAAAGGTTTTGCTTCTGATAGCTTAGGTGAAGCCCAGGTTTGAAACTGCTGCTGCCTGGCCTGCTGAATCCCAGTAGGTCCAGGTCTGCTATGGCCCAGTAGAGTTTGCCAGGGTCAAGGAGGTCAGTAACCTCATGGTCTATGAGATGTATGGTCTGCTCCCTCAGATCAGTGTGTGCAGTTGCCTCCAATTCGCTGTTCTCCAAAATTAAGAATAACCTGAAAAAGTCAAACTGTGTTTAGAGCTTAGTTTTACACGTGGTCTGAGCCAGCAATCATGACTCAGACATGCATCTAACATACTCTAGCTCCACTGTGAGGTGTTAAAGTTTAGCTGGAAAAGAGCTTAAATGCTGCTGCTTCACTGGTTTGGGCCCCACAGTGGCCATCTTTCTCCACTCCTTTACCTGTTATTAATCCTTTAAGTCCGTCTCTCTCCAGAAACATGAGCTCTTATGCAGCTGGTAATTCTTGTATGTCCAAGTAATGCGGATTTGGATCAAGAAGACACAGTCAGAGTTTGTCTAATTAACTTCCTATCACTATAGCCAAGCCAGAAATTTAAGGTACAGTAACTCATTTTATAGTCACTCTATCTGGCACTGAGTATAGATTGGAAAAATTCTTTGCTTAAGCCAGATGTGTGGTAATATTGTTATGGTATATTAAAGTGCTCTTTAAAGATAAATTATATTCTCATGAGTGTGAGAGACACATCCCCTACCACAACCAGATCTGACACAAGCAAGTCTTCTCCTTACCCAGAACTGCTAAATTCTTCCATGAAGAGAAAAACCAGCCAAAGAGTTGTATCCTAGTATTTTTTTTTTTTTGCTTGTTTTTGTTTTGGTTTGGTTTTTTTGTAACCCCTCAAGTATTTGGTATTGAGTCTTCAGAAAGGCTAGATAAAGCATTAGCTGTGGGTAGAAAAATACATTAGGAATCACACCAGTTCATCAGGGCTGTGCATGCACATCTCCCAGTGCTAAACCAAGCCTGTGTATCAAAAAAGGGTCCCAAATATTTAGCACAGAAATATTCACTCCACTTGTAAGTGCTCTTTTTCTTCTGGGTTTTCCTCTCAGCTTCCAAAAGCTGCCCCTTAAATGCCACTTGTGAATGGAGAAAATTATGCACTTTCAAATTCTCTCCTGGGGACTGAGGGCTCATATCTCTCCCTCTCACACTGATACTGTAATTTCACACTATTTTTTTTGCCTGCAGTTGAGCCTTTCCTCGTTGTGTATGACAGGCATGTTTCATTTTCATTAGGGCTTTTATACTTGGAGAGGCCTGATGAGTAGGGGAAGGGAAGTGGCTGGATGGAAGCACTGCCACCTGAAGGGAAGCAGTCACAGGAGGTGGGGGAGCTCTGCTGTGTCCCAAATAGTGTCACTTTTGTGCTCTGCACTACTGCCCTCCCTCAGGTGATGTAGGGTTTTGCTGCCACTGAAGCTTCCAGTGAGGCCACAGCCTTTACAACTGTTATGGCAAAGCAGCGAGGACACACAGGGGGAAAAGCTGCTTAAACAAACAAACAAAAAGTGCACTGTGGTACTTGTTGGATGGAAACTAAGCTAACCTACATAGGGGTGAGGCTCTCTGATTTACAATTTGCAGGAGCTAGGAGCAAGTACATTGTATCTGTGTAATGTCATGTCCCAGCTGTGGTTAATTGCCACCCAAAAATCAAAACTTTCTGGACTGATCATCATCAAAGAAAAGCTCACTCATTATTAGTCTTGTCGTTCACCAGGAGAAGGGCAAGACTTGGAACCCTCTGTGGGAGAGAGGACATGAATGCTGCTTGCTCCATCTTGCAACTTGATTTAACATGGCTGAACATTTAATGTGTTGAAGAACAGTTTGATAACTACATGGAGGGTACTTCTGCTGATGGGGTGAGCTCTCAGGCACTTGTATCATCCCTACTGGGTTATGCAGTCTGGATCTGTTATCTGGGTACTGCCCTGGGACTTCAACTTTTGTGCCTTAATTGCTTATGGAACTGGCCATACATAGGAAGAAAATGGAATAAAAAATTTGTCTGATAAGAGAATATTTTCTTTTTATTAAGAACTACCCCAGACCTATAAGTTTGTTAGGCAGCAAAATTCAGCATACACAGCTCAGGTGTTGAATACCCAAAGGATACTTCCCTGTGGATGTCTTGCTGTAACAGTACAGCATCAGAAGTATTAAATGGATTCTCTGAGCACAAGAAAAATGGGTAGCTGTAAGCAATGTCCTATAAACTCTGTGTTTCTGAAATGCAGCCCACACTGTGGGAATGCAATCAAACTTCCTTTATATAAAACCTTCATGTACTGTCCCAGTTCTTTTCTTTCTTCATTCCCACCTTCCTCCCCCTTGGCATTCATTCACATTGACATTATTAGAGTTGTCTCTGAAGCTGGCCCAAGAAGTCCTACATATTATTTACATCACAACAGAGCCTGGGGGCATCAGACAGGGCTGGGGGTCTGTTGTGCCAGCTGCTATTCAGCCTTTAAAGTACCAAGGTAGTCCCTGGCCCAAAGAGACTTCTATCTTGAATTTTAGCAGGTAGACCAGAGGGAGATGATTGTTTCTCTGATGCTTCAGACTCTAAATTCAAGTTGCTGTGAGCAGCAGTCTTTAGGGAAACTTCCTCTTCTTTTGTAGAAGTAACAGCACAAAGCTGACAAATTGAGGTACCCTGAGATCATCCCTAGCTAGTGGTGCAGAAACCACAGCAGTTAACCAGTGGCATGTAACACACACCAGACAGGAACAAAGTGAATGCAGAGATTTCACAAATTTATTGCGAGTCCAGCCTTGTGCTCCTATTCAGAATATGTGTGTATTTCCACCTCAAAAGAAGAGAAAACAATTCCTGCAAGTCCTTCAGAATAAATCAGATTTCAAAAATCTTTTCAGTGGGAAAAAAAAAACCCCAAAACCAAACTAAAAACCTTTAAACCATTTAAGGCCACCTTAGAAAGTCACTCTGTAAGTATACAAAACACTGGAGACCATCATATGCTAATCTGAGCTTAACAAAACACATAGCATTACCAAGTGTAATTATACAGTCCAGCTATTAGTAGCTTTACCTCTGGCTGTTCTCCATCCTGCTTTCAAGCTACATCCTTTCCTTTCATCTTATTCTACACCACATGAAACAGGTGAGCTGTTCCCTTTATATAGCTCAGGGCTCCAGTCACATGGCTCTCAAAGCTTGGTATCTTCATTTAATCAGTTAAAAGAATCAAAATAATCAGAGATCTTTCATGGATTCCATGCCAAATTTTAATTCTGTTAAGCATTCAAAGCTTACCAAGTTTAAAAAAAATCAAGAAAAAGTTAATTAATTTTTCCTAGGAATATCTACTTTGAAAAGCTGCCCTGGAGGGTACATTTGTAGTTTAGAATATCTTTCACGAATCACCCATATATCACTGCTAGCAAGTTGCACAAAAAGACATCTCCAATGCTTTTTATTGTCAAGGCAACACTGTGGTTTCTGCATCCCATTTGTTCATGCATAGATAGTAACATCATCTACTCTTTATCTGATCCATTTGAATTTTTATCTTGACTTTAACCACTACTGATTTCTTACAGGGGAGTGCAAATTATTTAGGGTTGTCTTCACCAGTAACAACTTCTGACAGCCGAAGAGATGGGGTACTAGCCCTAAAATGTCTATGTTTGTTACCTTGGATTAGATGTCAGTGCCAAAGACTTAAACTGGGTAGAGCATTAATTTTCAGCTTTGGGGTCCTTGAATGTGTGGGTGAGAACTAGTGGATTATTTTTAGGGGGTCTGTGAAAGGTAACTCAGATAAGGCAGACTCATGACAATGGATTTAAATTGGCTTGAAAGGAGCCCGAAGTGCCCCTTGAAAATGCTGTGGGAATTGCAAACTGGAAAATATTAGATCCCTGGGGCTATTCTATCTGCTCTGATTTAGGAGCTTGGGTCCTTGTTGTCTGTTGTGCCATTCTTTCTCCAGTGCAAGATTAACCCCACATTCTTGCATAGGGGTCCTCTTTCCACCTAGGCCATGTGACCCCAGAGTGTGCAGATGTTGCCCCTTCAGGCAAACAGCAGTTCTCTTTTCTCTTTCTCTCTACCATATGCTTTTCTTTACAGCATCAGCTGATATGTTGCTGGTGGGTAAGTGACTGTCATGACACATCACAGGTCCCAGGATTAGGCCTCTGAGAAACTGCAACTGTACCTTGTAGATAAGTCAAATATTTCCTGACCTTCCTATATTCCCAAGAACAAAACTGGGAAGACATCCAAAGCTTCTTTTACCTGCATTTGTTTTGAGATGTGCGTTGCTTTTAGCAGTGAAGGAACATTGAGAAGTCTGTTAGCATGAAAATAAATACAATGTGTGTGTGTGTTTGGTCGTTAGGACAAAGAGCTGTATTTTCCAAACAGAGGTGTATGCGGTGATAGTTTTTGCTGTGAGTCCATCTGCTCTGTGGAGTCAACCTCCTGACTTGGACATTGCTGTTGTGTTCATTTGCTAAAGACCTCTGAAGAGCAGCTTGTCCAACCTCTTGCTCCAGACAGAGTAGACTTTAAAAGTAGGTCACATTACTCTAGGCTGTGTCAATCAAGCTTTGGAAATTCCATCCTCTGCACAGACTTTGCAGTGGTGAAAATTTTTACTTTCATGGTATTTTTCTCCCTTTGTATCTCAACAAGATTTCTGTGGCGGCAGCATGTGCCTATCACCTCTCCCTGTGCACCTCCAAGCAGAGCCTGACCCTGCCTTCCCCATACTCTCCCATTTGGGAGTTGCAGGCTGCAGGATGATCCCCCTTCATCCATCTCTTCTGCAGGCTGAACAGGCAAAGCTCTCTCTGCCTTCCCTCCTCCACCCTGTGCTCCAGCCCCCTCACCATCTTGGTGCCTCTCCACTGGACTCGTTCCATGATGTCCATGTCTGCCTTATACTGAGGAGCCAAGGTGGGACACAGCGTTCCCAGTTCAGGCTCATAAGCACTGAATATGTAGGAATAATCACTTCCCCCAACCTGCTGGCTACGTGCTTTCTGTAACAGCCTCGTGTTTGGGGTTGAGTCACGAGGAAGAGGTGAAGGTAAGCATGGGTTAAGGATGGATATGCTGTAGGGCACTGAGGTAACGCTGCTGCACACACTCCCATCTCAAGTAGGATGGCATGGTTTCGGCAAACAGGGTGTCTGCTCACAGCTTTGTGCCCCACCCTGCTGCTCAGACAGACAAATGCTGGTGAATCACTATAATTCAGAAGAGCCTATTTTGCTTTCAATTGCCACAGCTGTGAGCTGCAGCGCTCAGATGATTCACAGAGGGTTCAGCTTTCCAGGCCTAGGGGCTGGGGAGGCCACTGGTTGCAATGCCAGACATTGCAACTTCATCTGTGTTTGAGGGGTCTTAGATGCACTGAGGGAGTTGGTGGGATTTGAATTGCAACCACAGTGGTTATTCCTTTCTGTCCTTCTTTTCTGTTCCTCTGCATTCACTATGGAGGCTGCCAGGGAGGTGTTAACTGTTTCATTTGGATTTTATTATTGGATTTGGCTGGAGAACTGTTGTGGAGAATAGTGTGGAGGGGAGGTCTCCCTCTATCCCTGGTTCAACTTAGGAAATGTGGCAAGGTCACCAAAGAGTGGGCAAATTTCTTTGTCAAGATGTAGACATATTTCATATGGGTCATGAGAAGAGCTCCAACCTTAACACTACCCCCACCAACAGTCTTACAAGAGCTGTGAACTATTTGGCAAAGGAAACTGGCAGTTTTGTAACCAAAATCCAATTTTGCAGGAGAGTTAGCTTTGTGCCTTTTTTTGGATACTGTTTTGCTGCTGTGAAAAGCAATACATATGGAGACCCATTAGAGCCTAAGGCTATTGTTGATGCAGTCTTGACTCATTCTTGGCACTCCTTTACCTTCCTTTGATAGCTCAGCTGGTAGAGCGGAGGACTGTAGGCTGTCTTTGCAAAGTAATCCTTAGGTCGCTGGTTCAACTCCGGCTCAAAGGAAAGATTTTTGAGGCTTGATTTCAGTTTTGTCTTTCACTTCTTTCCAGAGTTTACACCTTTGTAGAACATCCCCTTCCAACCACTCTATAACCTGTGAGAAATTTAGTCTATTTTCCTTGTCTGATTCAGATGGTTGTTACAGCTGGGGTGCTGTGTCCAGTGTCACTTCTCTATGAACCATTCATTCAGGAGTTGGACTCAATGATCTTTGTGGGTCCCTTTCTGCTGAGAATATTCAATGAAATCTAGCTAATCAGTTGATGGCCATCATAAGAGATTCTGTTCCTGCAGAAGCTCAAAACCTACAGACCCTCAAGAACTGGAGCAGACACGTGGTGCAGAGCTTGCAAAACTTCTTTTACCTGAGTGAAGTGTGGAAAATGGGGCCAGGTCCAATTATTGGAGCACCCTTGTTACTGGTTTCACCTCTTTTCCTATCTCACTCTTTCATCTTGAAGTTGTGAGGTTTGAGTGGGGCAGTGGGGAGCTAAGAGAGCTGGGGACTAAAAATGGGAACACTAGGATCATTCAGGTCCTGATACCCATCTGAGACAGTGACTACACGTGACAATGATCATAGGCCTCCTGAAAGGGTTGTGAATACCCGTGGACACGCTGTCTTGAGGTATATAATTTCCAAGAACTGTCCATTTCAATGGAGAATTGTAAAGGTTGGGGCTGGTACAAAAGAAATGTTTAAGAAAGAGAGCTAAGAAAGGACGCCAGAGGCCAGGTTAAGAAGGCATTTTAAGGACTCATTCATACAGAAACTTTCAGAGAATAGAAAACAGGGCATTGCTACCTGTTAAAATTTTGTTTCACACAGGAAACTGACTCACTTTCACAAGACACAATGAGTTCTGAGACGTCTGTAAGAAGCTTTATTAAAGAAAAGATTAGAGGGTTTTATATGTTTACATTAGACTAGATGACATTAGGGATCTAAATCCCAAAGCTCATGCAAAGCTTCTCATGCAAAGCATCTCCTCATGCAAAGTGCAATGCTAAGCTGAACAAAGGTAGAAGGAGGTGGCAATTTTGTTCAGTTGCTTACCTTTCATTGTGCTTAGTTAAAAATATTTGCTAGTATTTGGAGCCAAATACATCAAGAAACCAGCTAGAACGAATAATCAAGCGATTATATGTAATGCCAATATTCTAAAATGCTGGCTTTTTTTTTTTTTTTTTTTACTAATTAGCGTCAGATCAATGACCATCGATCATAGTACAACACTGGTTTCCTTTGTCCTTCCAAACCCAGCTGCATTAATTCCCCTTCAGCTTGCACAGCAGTACAGACTTACAGCCTCATAACCATAATGGCTTTTCGGCACAGGGAGGCACAGGGAGGCACAGGACAGGGGGAGGCGCTTCTGCCTCTCCTCCCAGCAACAAAACTGGCTCGCCAGGCCCTGGGGGTGGGCAGGTCATTCCTTTATTCTTTCATAGGTCCTCCCACAGCAGGATGGGGTTGTAAAAGCAGGGGTGAGAGAGGCAAGCAGATTCCTTTGCAATCCTCATAGGACTCCTAGGGAGTAGGATGCACAGCAGCATCCATCGTCTTCAATGGGAATCTGGCAGTCAGTTTATATGAGGAGGCAGAGAGGGGTATGAGCCTGGGTGATGCCACAGGAGGAACTCGGGTATATTTCTAACTAACCTGGGTGAGAAATCTGTCCCAAGGCACCTGGGACAGATTCCCTCCTTACAATGTGCCTTTTATGGTCTTGGTGAGCAAAGTAGGAACTTTTCTGTGATTCATGCCTTTAATTGCTGCAATAAGCCTGAAAGCTGCCAATAATCATGCTGTGTAAATCCTTGTACTCTTGTCAGGGAAGAGACCAATGCTTTCCCTGAGACTGGGGAATGGCAGTGACTGATGGGCAGTCTGGCTGCCTCACAGGTATTTTGTTGATGTGCAGATCTTTCCTGACTTAATATTTCAGTCTGGGTTGCACAAGGTATGATTGAAACAGGGATGAAGGGAGAAAGGATTAGTTAGAAGTAAGTTTTCATTGCAAATGGGGTTCTTTCTGTGGTTGAAGAGGGCAAATTTTTCCAGTATGGATTCACCCTCATATTGCTTCACACCAGTGGAGAGCTGAGGCCTGTGGAGAATACCACCCGATGTGGTTAGCTTCTGTTATCCCATGGCTGCTCCATTGCCTGCTATTCCAGCTGCCAGTGCTGCCCCCATACCGATGCAGTGACAACACTGACTCTGTCTCCTTCTCTTCAATAACATTCACACCAGGTAACTTTATAAAGTAAGTTCCAGCAATTGTAGCCATCAAGCCAGAAATGTGAATTTAAATAAAGTCCTGGTATTTTTCTTACACATGTGTAGTGGGAAGCATTTAAAAATTGCATTGTCTTTTTTGATTATGAGCTTCAGCTTTTCCTTTTATCTTGAACAAGCTTCTCCTCACAGCCAAACACCTCTGATTCATCAGACATTGTGAAGGTCGCTGTGTTCTTGTCTGAGGAATGGCACTCCACAGGTCAAACCTCTGAAACAAAGATGTAGCCAGCTGGGGACATGATAGACAAGCAGTAGTACACTCCCATTAGACAAGACAGTGTTTGTTATCAGTGGGATGAGTGGGACTTTCCTTTCCTAAACACTTGTCTTTTTGTCTACTTGTCTCACCTCGTGTCCCTAATCAAACCTTTAACCTATCATCTAGTTTAGAAGCAGCACACCCACACCACGTAGTGAAGAAATTGAAGCTCACACAGTTGGTGTAAACTTGTTGCAAAACAGCTGTACTTTCTCCCCAAGGAAGGAGCAATGCTTGCACTCCCATAGGACAGCTTGGTGAGTTGGGTCCAGTTGTCTGCACCCACAAGTCTTCTTACATGGGTGTTTTGCACCTTTGCTAAGCAGCATTCCATGGTTTGCGGCTGGTCTCCTCTGTGCTCATCCTGAAAGTAACTTTTCATTAAAAATTAAAAGGGCAATTTTGGCACTGGCATAACTCCAGGTTCTCAGTTGTACTTGAATTGGATGACTTTGTGTATCTTGAGCTTTGTTTTGATTTTCCAATACAAATTAATCCCAGCTTCTCTCTAGACACCTGTTTTCACCTGGTTGCACGAAAGCTCTGTTGCAGGGATTGCTTATTCAGACACAATGTGAAACTACTGAGCAAAGCAGGGTCTGCCTAGGAAAATTTGATTAACCTTAAAGAAATTTCAGAGGATGCTGGATAGTATCCAAATTTTGGATGTGAGCTGCATGCTCTGGTATCAGGTTTCTGCCCAGAAATGTAGTGCTGCATCAGTGATAGGACTGAAGCCTTAATTTTGTACTGAGCCCAGTGCTTTCCTTTGAGAACTGTAACATTTTTCTCCTGTCATTGCTCTCTTGTAGGCACCTGTTGCCCCTGGTCATGCAGATTTAGATAAAGCTCTCTGTACCGGGTCATGTCTTTGTAAAGTTTTTTATTATGGCAAGGAAAACAAGGTCCTGATTCCTGTCTGGAATAATAATATAAATCAATAGCAACAACTGCATGATTCCCTTACAGCTCTAGAGGTAGAATCATGGCAATTAAAGTAATGTGCAATTAAGGAGAGCTTGAAAAAGCTTTTAAATCCAGGAAGCAAGTCAAGATGCTTTGCTGATGATTTGCTAGTTTGTAGAAATTGCAAGTGGTAGCAAATTGGTTTGCTTTTACCACGAAGTAAAACTCTCCTCCAGTGTGTGTTTAGCTGAATTTATGAAAAGCATCTCATCATGGCTGGAAATGACCAACAGTAGTTGCTGCCTTTACTTGCATCCACCATACCACATAGATTTACAGCAAACTAAGCAACTGTTTGCACATTTCTTCAGGCCTTCTTAACTGCCCTCTAACAACCAATTTTTCTTTTTCCTATTGTCGTTGTTATAGTCAGGCCTTGATAAGAATTCCTGCCAGAGACACCCAATCAGTCCTATGCTATCATCTGGATATGATTAGAGTTCTCAGGACAGATTGAAGCCATTTGATAGCATTGATTACTTCCTTATTTCAGGTTGTGCCATTTTACCATTTACTGATTTAAAATTCTTGCCTCATTTAAGAGGGTACATTTTTTTTACATTGTAAATAACAAAATCTATTTTGTTGTGTGAGTCCAAATAAGCTTTGAAGTTTGTGGCTTTGTAATTTGAAAGTCATCTGGAGAGTGTATGCTTTCTTGTCATCTTTAATCAATGCACTATAATCAATTATCATATCAAAGTGTTCAATTACTCCTCAGTGCAGAGGTGCTGTAGTTATTTGGCCTAATTTCCTAGAAGATTCTCAGCATTCTTACTGCAGCACTGGGGTTACTTACCTGACTACTTAAAGATGTCTGCTGTGAAAATGAAGCTGGTACTGCTTGAACATCAGCCTCCTCATAGAAAGCAGTGCCACATGATTCTTCAGCACTGCAAACCAATTCTGTCTATCCAGTTTGTGAGATGGGGGTACTGTGTTGCTGCCAGTTCCTAAGAAGAGAGTCTTTGTCTGTGTGTCTGTGCCTTTATGCTAAGAATCCTGCCTCCTTTTTTTTCTTTTCCTGAATATCGAGAGGTTTCATCATTCCCTTTTCCTGCAGTATACTACCCTTCCATTTCTCAGGAATTGTGGGAAGAAAGTTACTGCTGACTGTTGGGTCCATGAGTTTCATGTTTATTTGAAGGCTGAAGAAAATAAATTGTGAGGTTTTGTTTGGTGGGGTTTTTTGTTGATTTCTTTTTGTTGTTGTTTTTTGTTTGTGTTTTCATGATTGCTTCTAAGTCCCCCAAACCTTACAGAACCTTGAAAAGATCTGTATTTGTGAATTAAGGATCTCTCTAAACTCAGAGTTGAGGTGTTGGTCTTCCATATTGCCTTTTTTTTTTTGAGTATGTGGAGCTAAAATATATACTGATAATTTTATGTCAGTATAAGGATTTTTTGGGGAGATCACTATGTTTTGAACTCCACACAGACTTTAGTGTATCCATCCTTCCATCCCTGTGATGTGAAGAGGTACCTATGTCCTTTTTTCATGTAACACTGTTAGTCCCTAGGATTGCTGCAGTTGAGTGATGGGTCCTAAACAGCTGCAGTAGAGCAGGAAACGTCACCTGAACCTTCTGAGGATTTGGCTGCTTTGTGTCCTAACCACCCTTCCTTATTTCTCAAGTTCCTAACTCTTGGTAAACCTCTGACTTAACTCTCTGAGAAACCAGCACCGAGTTTTCCCATTATTTTACTTAGCAACAGCTTTTCAGACAAAATTATCTCCTTGGTTCCTTCTCCCAGAAAACTATTGAACTTCCAGTGAATGAAATTCTAGGAGTATATTGCTATATTAAATTTTAGAGCATTGACACAACCAGTTTTCCAGCACTGACTCCATGCCAGGAGAGCAGAGTGGTGTGTGGTGGAAAGGAATGCTCCTGCTGCATCTAAGGGAGGAGGAGAGTGGTGTCAACCAAGCAGGGTTGCTGGTGCAGGAGCCCTGCTTGGAGATCCATCCATCCATCCATCCATCCATCCATCCATGCATTCTCTGAGGCATATTTTTGCTTTCCTGCAGGAAGACACCTCTATGTGGATGGGCCAGTGCTTGGTCCTTGGTGAGAAATGAAACAGCACATGTACCTAGGAAAGGACAGTGAAAAAAGCAGAGAGGTCACAAAGCTGTGTTTGAGCCTCTTCTCATCAGGCTGAAGGAAGGAGAGCATGAGTGGCTTTGTGGTGAGAAGGTCTGTAAAAACACACCCATTACCCTCATCTCATCTTACCTTTTGAGAAATAACAAACTTGTGATGAACCTTGTGACCTGTCAGAGCTCTCAGCTGCACTGCAGCCAAAGAGATTCACTGTAAAAGGATATAGGCTGTTTTTTATTGTTGATTTTTAACCATGAGAGTTCCTAAGGGAAATAGCATAGAGTAATAACATCTCTCATTTAATGGTCTTCTGATGAGCATCTGGTACTGGGTGGTTTTTTTCTTTTAAATTGCATTAAAATTAAAACTGCATTATTGCAGAGTCCTCATTTCCTGTTACGAGGCGAATTATGATGCTTTATTGATTGGCAAAGCTGTTTCCCATCCTGCATAAGTGTGGTTAGTGGACAGAATTTAGCTCACAGACACAGACATGCCCTACCAGCCCCCCCAGTTCTGAAAGTTTTTCCCTCTAAATTATTCATAATGAAACCGCTGATTCTCAAAATTTAAAACAGAGGAGAAAAGGTATAAAATACTCTCATGTATGCCTTTGTATTAATTTATGTGCTATCACATTGAATAAAAGGAAATAGCAAGTTAAGCATGTTCAAGAAGCCACACGATGAGTATAATTGATGCATTCAGCCTATAGAACATACATATAATAGTCCATTGTAGTTATGGGATGGGCCAGCCAATATTTTTGCCTTGGAGATCATTACTTAAGCAGATGACTCTTGACCCTTTTCTTTTAGTGCTTCAAGAAGTTTGCCAGAAAGTACCCTTTTGTGCCAATCAGCCTTTAATATCTCCCTCTGAGCAGTCTCAATTTTTCATTTAACATACTTCTGAATGTTAATCTGCTTTTTATCCCAAGGATCTTTATGAGGAATAAATTGGAGCCTTTTCAGAAACGCAGTTGTAAAAGCTTCTTCCTTACTAGTTGAAAGCTTGCCACAGCGTAGCAGCAATGTATGTGTTGTAAAATGATGTAAAATTTAACAAAAAGAGAAATCAAAAATAAAAAGGCAATGGTGCAATGCTGGAGAGACATGCTGGGTGTTTCTGTACGGAAACTCTCTGACCTGTGTATTCCATGGAAGCATAGGAAATGGCAGCTGGAAGGAGACCAAAGAAACTTACATTTGGAAAGACAAAGGTCTACTTTGACATAACTTTGCAGTTCCCATTGGTCCTCATCCCCCCCAAGGTGGCCAACGGGCAGAATAAAGAGAAAAGCTCACAGCCTAAATGGCAAACCATATTAGAGTAGAAGGCTTAAATAGGTTCTGACTCAGGAAAGGAAGATTGGTACCTGAGATCCTGAAGATTGGTGTAGTGCATGAAACTGGGTGGTTCCTTTTCAGTCTTGTTGGTGGGAAAAAGGAAGAAGATAGCAGCAAAGAGCATGGGCTCCACTGAGGAGACCGATGCACGCTGCCCCCAGGGACAGTTCTTGTGTGGATGCTACTGGTACCAAGCTCTTCCCTGTGTGTGCAGGGACTGGAAAGAAAATCTGCATTTTAATGTGAGTTGTATTTCTCTTTCAGTTTTTTTTTCCTCATCAACTACCCTCTTTCAAGGGGAGTGCAGTAGACTCTGGAATGAATTATGAGGAAATCCCATATCCTCCTATAAAACAACAAAAAAGCCTGACGTCAAGGGGAATGATAGGGGATCTTTGGTGATTTGAGAACAAGTGGAACTTGGAGCCTTTTCCCCACACCACAGTAATTACTGGTGAAAACCCCCCTGAAATACAGCTTTTCCAAAGCCAAGGTATCAACAGGTTCCTTCCCATTTGTTTTCTTTATGATGAGGCCTTTGTCTCCTCAGTGCACTTGATGATACCCACTTTATTAAAAAAACTACACAATTGATGGCTGTTTTTTCTTTGCTAGGAAAGACAGACCTTGGCAAATAATTACTTCTCGTTCTTACTCCTCACATACATATGACTTATTATTTATAGAGACTTGTAGTAAAAATGGGAATGATTTTCTTGACCCCGTAAGTTTCAGCTTAAACCAATAAAAGAACAAAGGAGGGGTCCATAAGAAGAGGACACAAGAAAGGCTTTTGTTTAAAGACTCACATGCACAGTTAATAGGTGTAGCTGGAGAAAAGAAATAAAATACCTCAGATTAATAACTATGACTTTCTGCTGCCTTATTGCTTTCTAAAAGCTTTCCCCTCTGTGGACACAAAGCTGTATAAAAGATGAAGTAGTTGCACTCCACATTTTAGTCATACCAGTAATGATGGCAACATCTCTGTTAACAAACTCATGTTCTCCAAGGAAAGCAATCCTCTCTCTTGTGTTTCCACAGAAAAAAAAAA
Organism: Geospiza fortis; assembly: GCF_000277835.1. Lineage (NCBI taxonomy): Eukaryota > Metazoa > Chordata > Aves > Passeriformes > Thraupidae > Geospiza > Geospiza fortis. Next base: position 5,274,732 of record NW_005054325.1, on the reverse strand, counting down.
TAATCGGATTCACTTCTTCGTGTTGCCTCTATACTTGCTCTTCCATCCTTTGCTTCTCACTGCTTGACCCTTGTTGAATTACTCATAAAACAACAAAATGCTGCTTTAAGTATATAAATCTGGGTCGTCATGTTTCCTGTGAACAGGTGCTGCTGAGAAAGTGAAGAAGAAACCTGTCAGGATGCCATAACAAGCATTGCATATCAGAAACCTACTGGACAGAAAGCCCAGCTCAAACACTAACTTTGTTTTTGTAATGCAGGAAATGTTGCTCAAATTCATATAGTAAATATTTATTTGTGCATCACAAGGAGCTTTTATGTAAGCTTAGATTAGCTGGAAATGAGGACAAGACCTGAAGTTTTCTCCCTCATTGCCATGAAAGCAATTGTGAGTGGTATTTTCAAGAAAGTCCCTCAGCTTTTGAGCTAGGCAGAAATACATTACATTTGACCTCAACACTGTGTTCTTCAGCAACTAAAGAGGAAGACTTTTAGGCTGATATTTAAATTTTAGGAAATGTCTCTGAAGGATAGACAGAGACAGAGAGAGAGATATGGGCAAAGATTCGGAAGTGGAGGGAACCAGCAAATGGAAAAGGTCACACATATGGGAAAGGAGAAGAGGGACAAGAATAAGAGTGGTGTTTATTTCACAGTGGTAAAATCACAATGTGCAAGTACAGCTTGAAAGAAGCCAACGAAAAGGTTTCTTTAAATTTAAAAACGCTCAAACCTAGTGTAAAGTGCATTGATTCTACTTTTTTCTCTTGCTTTATACCAGTTTTATTCCAGAAATTACCATTGCATTTGGCACCAGCAGAAAGACAAGAATCCAAGGAGTCACAGAGACATTCTTGGTCCTGAAGTCTCTTAGGGATGAGGGCTGAGGAACTCAAACAAGATAGGGGGAGTCTTGCCATTAATCACTTGGATAGAGACAGAGGAATGTGCTACCATTCACCTACGTCTTTTTCCAGGGCCCTGCATCACAGCACTCATCCCACAGGTTTTGCAAGTGTACAGACCAAGCTTTCCCAGCAATAACCTGGTGTGGGGTTGCATTGTTCCCCCTCTTCCCCTTCCACATGTCTGGCAGCTCCTCCAGGACCTAGAGCCTGAAGGGTAAATGCCTCATGGGTGGTGGTAGATTGCTTCAGCCAACAAGCCTGGCAATCTTCTGCTTTTATGAACACTGAGCTCACCTTAGATATTGAAAGAAAAAAATGCATTAGCTGGAACTGTGTTGGGGTTCTTCCAAGGCACACTAGTATGTTGCTGCGCACGCTAGCATGGAAACAATTTGCCGGCTGGAGAGCCAGTAATCTCTCTCTCAAGGAACTGTGCCACATGCTCTTCTCTCCCTTCACCTCCAGAGGAATTCCTTATTCAATCTCTTTTGCTTCAGTTTCACCATTTGAGCTTAAATGTGGCCTTCTGACATGAAGAATCTGGGTGAGTAGAGCCACATTAGCTGTAAAATCCCTAGCCAATCTTATTTTTTGGCATGAAGATGGCTGTTACAGCATTGTTTTTATTATTCATCAAAAGGAAACTTTTCAAAGTAAATACATCAAATACCACATAACATAAGCTCTTCCCAACCACTGCTTCCTCTACTTTTTTCTCTTCCCCTACCTCCTATTTTTATAAGTAATCAAGTTGTTACTCTAGAGTCAATTCCAGGTCATCTTTCATTTGCTCAAAATATATCCTTATTGGCAAGCTATTTTCAGGAACACACATATTGTTTTACTTACAGCTGTGTGCTGTATTTTATGTTCTCATATAAACATTATGCCTGGATTATCATAACTAGAGCAAACTGGTTTTAGGGTTTGTTGTTGTTGTTATTTTTAGGTTCCTTCCCCTGCATCCAAAACAGGAGAGAAATAGTATTGTATCTATTTTTCACTATTTTTATTTAGTTCTTGAAGTGACTCAGCTTTCCACATTTCTCTCTGCTGAAGGCAGATTTCATTCCCTGGCTGTGAAAGTTTCCTTACTTTGGGGAATGATGATAACTGAGGTTTGGAAAAGATTAACAGATAAGCAGTACTTCTTCTATCCTGTGAGAGGCAGGAAAGAAGACCAGGCAGAGACATATTCCAGAAATTCATTACCTGCTGTGTAAAAAACCTAGTTTTCCTTCTCTGTTTTAAACTCTTGCTGATTTCAATGAGTATCCCTTTTTCTAGTGTAGTGGAATCTGGTGAAATCTGGTGAATTCTGCATTTGCTCACTATTTTCTTGATTTTGGGAGCTAATAAAATAAAATCTCGTATTTACGTCTTGAGGGCCCAGTGAAGCAAAGCACCCAAGTTCCATTGTTTCCAGGATGTTCTTAAATATTTGCTGAAGTGATTAACTTACATGAGGTCTTGATGCAAAAGGATGCATTCTAGCAGCAAATACGGATTGTTATTATTAGTCTTATCATGTATCTCATGCCTGTATGTGCTAATGCTTGATGCATTATAGAGACATACAGTATACAGAAGAGAGGGATTTTCTTCTGTGCGGATGAAAAAAGAAAAAACAGAATTTCCCCCTTATTTTTAGGACATTCCCCTGAAGGAAAGTGTGCTGCAGCCTTGTTGTTTGGGGGTTTTTTTGGCATAGTCTTCTAATGCAGAAAGTCAGGGTTCTTCCCCCACTACCCCCTGAGGGTGAGCCACATGCACCTCTTAAGCTACTCAGTTTATTCATACTATGTGCTTGTTAATTTGTGAATGACTTTAAGGCACTCAGAGCATTAAAGGAAGTCTCCTCCTGGAGGTTTTTAAAAGAGGATTCCTGCATTTTTTGAAGTTAAGATTTTTGTAGTTTGTGTGGGCTTGTTTTTTCTGAGTAAATGTGCGCTAAATGCTAATGCTTGCATTATAACTGGGTGTCTTATAGTAAGTATGATGTTTAACTGGCATCCAAGATCCAAGAACAGAGCATTTGATCCATGTTAGGTGAACTGTTCAAAAAATTCTGGTCTCTTTCATTATTTTAACCTCCAAAGAAGAAATCCCCTATAGGATAAATGTTTAAACATTGAGGCAAATGGACAAACAAAACAACCTTTTATCATTGTTGGTGGGAAAAGTGTACATTATATTTTGCACGACTCACAAGGAACAGCTAACACAGTTCTGGTTGCAAGTGGTTTTTTAGTTATTTGATGTTTTCAGGAGGAGAGAGAAGAGCTTGTAGCTGAGTGGTTTCTCTGGCAGCTTCCTGGCTTGAACTTCAGGATGAATGTCAAGTGAAAATGCCAGTGAATGACACTGATCAGGACATGTTTGTGTGACACTTCTCTTCCCCAGACTAATTTAATTATGCCCTGTTCCACAACAGTTCTCAAGTTGTTCTTGAAACAGTAGAGAGTCCCAGAGGGACTAGGTTTGCTCTTTGCCCACCTTGGCCTATTCACCTTCCCTACTGCCCTGGGAGCCTTCACTGCTGTGCCAATTACAGCTGTGATTGGGGCTGTCTTTAGTGGATATTGATATCTGAACAAACAAACCAAGAATCTGGTCTTGATTGCTGATGTCTTTGCAATTTGGTTTCCTGTGGTGTGTTTGTACAGATGTCATGGCTGGTATTCCCCTGCCTTTCAATAATCACGACCATATTGGGGGGAGGGAGGACAGGACTGATTTGCTGTGAGTTTGCTCACACCCCACTCCTGTGGCTGTGCTTCTGTTCAAGTCTCACTGCCTAACCCCTGTTTGGGATGGTGCCTTCTCTTTGCACCTGTCCCTCTTGAGAAGGGCCTTGTGATCCCTCACTGTCAGTCTAGAAGTGTTGTCATTACAGCGACTGTGGTCATGTGGTCACATCTTGTCTGCAGATGGAATGAGTGCTTGGAGGCGCACAGAAAACACCTCAAAGGACAAGGACAATGGAAAGCCTGGATAAATGACCACAATCTCAGTGGATCTTTTGTACAGGGTACATGTCCTGCATACCCCTCCTTTCCTGGAGAAAATGATCTTTGTGTCCTGCTGAGTACTTGCTGCTGTGTTTGCCCAGAACTGGTGCAGTAGAGCCCAGCCAGGGCCCCCTCTGATCTACACTGGAGGAGCAGCCAACAGGCAGCTCCTAGTGAATGGAGCTGGAAAGACAGATTTGGGCTCTTTGCTCACCCTGCTGTGTGCTTGATCAATAATTTCAGTCACACCTTGATTCCTGCCTGACCGAGCTGTGTTACCTATGTAAAACAATTTGCTTTACAGTCAAATGATACTACGAGCTCCTCTATCACTCCCTCCTTCTTGCCCCAGGCAATACACTTGCTTTTATTTCAAGATCTTTTTCCTTACGTGTCTGACATGTTCAGGGGTGGAGTTGAGAGCATTTAAATCTTCTGACTTTGTGGCCAGCAGGACTCCAGGAGTAGACTGCTCCAAGCAGGACTTCCCCTCAGACTACTTGCAGTCATATCCAAATGGCAGTGGGGAAGAAAAAGAGGCTGATTGTATGCTCACCAATTTTCTCTATTAGGAAGATCAAAAGAATTGCTGCCTTTACTGGCAAATCTCAAGGATGAGTTGTGGCAGCCAGACCAGTGCTGGTCTGTGTTGAACTGTAGTCACCCAGAATAAATCAGCACTAATTGCAGTCTGGGGCTGTGATTCCAGAGGGGCTGCTTAAGCACCACACAGTGACCCCCCTGACTGCCTGTTTGTTAAAGCCAGCAGCAAAACTCCCAAGGACATCAGGAGACACAGGGCTGAGGCTGCACTGTTATATGCTTTAAAGCCAAATACCTTGCTGCCTCTCTGAGGAAGCAAGACCAATAAAGTGATGTGGTGATTGTTGTGATGCCACGTTTGGCAATGTAGCTGCCCCAGTATCGTGGGATCGAGAGAGAAGGTGATACTTTGGCTTTCTGTCCACAGGAGAGCTGCACAAAGTTGCTCTGACGGCCTTGCAGAAGATGGGGTGGCTGCAGGTTAGGGTCTCGTTCTTTCCCAGATTTACCCGTGGCAATATCTGCCCCCTACTGTGACAGGGGCTATCTCCTGGCCCTATGGTCAGCTGTGGCACCATCCAGACTGACCATTTCTGCTGTGGCTGAGTAAATTGTTGTTCTTTCATTGCTCTCACCTAAGACGATTCCTCGTCTTTTGTCTCCTGAGGCAGCAGTTGCTGCCACATGGGTGATATTATGTTATCCTGGCTTAGGATTTTTTGTCACAAGAGTGCAGATGGATCAGCAAAATATTTCCACAATGCAAAAATATTTCTATGGTATCAAATTTTATTTTAATTTCCTTCCCACTGAAACTATATTTGAAACTTATGCAGTTTTAAATATAAATGAAATATGTATAGTATAAATTTCAGATTTTCCTTATAAAGGACAGACAGGAAAAGGAATTCAAATCAGTTTAGAAGCCAAATTAGACTGAAGATGTGAGTGCTGGACAATTTTGAAGAACATTTCTTAGCTGCTATAAAGGGAAAAATTTTCTTCAATAAAACAAGGTAAAGATTGGGAACGACATTAGTGCAAAGGCACAAATGTGGTCTGCAAGCAAACAAGGGGGATGACCCACCTTCCTGCCACTTGTGCCTGGGGAAAATGCTAACAAGAACTGCAGGTAGAAATGGAACTGGAATGGCTGTGGTGGGAACATGGCTTGAGCCATGGGACGTGGTGAGGACTGGGAAGAGCAAGCCCAAATGCTCCTTCCCCTGTGCACACCAGTCCCACCAGGCTCAGGGGGAAAGTCATCCCCCTGCATTAAATAAGGGGCCAGAAAGCTGAGCAAGCACAGGGTGAGGTGGGGTACAGTGGGGCTAAGCTGGAAGTGGGTGTGGTGTTCTCTGCTGGGGCTGTGCTGCCTCTTGCCATCACCTGCCTAGGTGATGCCTCCTGCACTGTAGGGAATGGCAGCACAGGGCCAAGTCTTCTCTTTCAAGCTGAAGGCTGGACACTTGGTCCCATTCGTTCAGTTATTAAGAGAAATTAAAAGTAACCCTTGGTAGACTGTTAAATGTACTGCTGAGAAGCTGACACCAATCACTCCCACACTTGACCCCTTCAGGGCAATTTATAAACACTGGCTATCTAATCTTCCCTGTGTGGCTGGGGGAAGGAACAGGGATTTTTCACCTCTTCTCTCCCACCTCCATTTTGTACAGATTTGATGTGAGATAGGATCCTGTACATGTTTTCTCCAGGTGACAGTGGCCAGGAGTGGGCCTGGCTGTGTCAGTGTGATGGGATGGGGCAACATGGCCAAGCAGGACACAGGTGAGGACCACAACCTTGGCTCAGGAGAGAGATTTATAAGTAGCACACCACATTGCTCTTCTTTTTATAAACAATCGGAAATGTCTTGATGCCAGATGCTCAGCTGGTGTAAATCAGCAGAGTACCACAGATTTATACCAGCTGGAGTGCTGGCCCCCATGCCCCAGTGGGAAGGGGATGGGGGAAAGGGAGAGAGGCTGTTTCTGCTAACCGCTCCACCGACCTTCCTTCTGGGTAAATATCTCCATATGTTAACAAATGCTAATTAAAACCAAAAGCACAGACGAGCTCTCAGGATGTGAGTGTAACAGGAGCACCCCAGGATCCTGCACTGCTATAATCTTTCTCCTCCCGCTGGATCTCACCTTTTATTCAGTGTTGCACCTCCCTGACTGATATTTAACCTTGTTCCTGGTGCTCTTTGTTGGAGTTTTGCCATGCATACAATATTGCTCTGATGGGTGTAGGACTGGTATCTACAGACACCTGGGGACAAGCCCAGGTGTTTCACTGGTCAAGGGGGAAAATATCTTTTGTTGCAGCATGCCTTGCAGTCCTGTAAGAAACTGTGCTCATCAACCAGGAATTTCAGGGGAAGGGACTCTGGAAATATCCTGTCTCTTTTGGCTTCCAGTGACCACCCTCTCTGTGGACTGGGATAACTCTGAGCATGATCATTTCTAGGGCACAAAGGCGTCATGGTTAAAAAAAAAAGGATAAAATTATTACTATCTATAATACTCTAAAGATAATAATAAGTAAACACCAGTTTGCCTTGAGGTGAAGTGGAATTTTCTGAAGTGGGTTTTTGAAATACCTGTTTGTACAAGGGCTAGAGTATCTCCAGAGGAGGCTGTGCATTGGAGATGTGGTGCTGGTATTAGAGTGCCATTTCGAAAGTGATGGATACGATTTAGTATCTGATTACTGAGCTGCCAATAATGGCAGTTGCACTGTTGTAAGGTGTAGGGATAAATATATTACGTATTCGCAATGTGTCATATAGCCAAAATGTTTTGGGGAAAATTGAAGTATACATGATGAGTTTCTGGAGACGCCCTAGCATTTCACAAGAGGGTCCATGCATTAATTAGCAAATCACTGATGTGCTCTCTTTTACTCAAAAGCCTAAGGATTTATTAAGGTTTTTAAATTGTCATTGTTTGCACTTGATAGTTCTGGCTTCAGTGTTTGTATTAGAAATAGACCCAGGAGACTTGCAACAATTTATGCTGCCAGTGTAACAGAGGTACACGTGCCTAAATATAATGTGAGTATTTCTCAGTAAGAGCGTCTTCCCACTGTCTCTAAGGCAGTGGTAAAAATCTTGTTCATTTCTTGTGGGTCAGAGGTGGGTACAAAGTGCTGTTTCCCTACCCCATCAAGTCAACTTAGTATTTTTGCAGTAGTAGAAAGGCAATATATGCAAGGAAATAGGTGTAAAGCAGCAGTCTAACATTTGGGCTCTGCATAAAATGAATGTAGTCTAGGTACCTCAAAGAATAGGAAAAGATCCTGAATATATCTTGACTCACCCAGAAATGCCCAAAAGATGATACCCTAACTTCTGTGTTTTCTCATCAGTTTTCACAGCCTTTTAGTGTTGCTGAAGAATTTTGTTTGGATACATTTATGGAGATTGCCATCTATTACTCCAGGTCTAGCTAGGTTTTGTCTCAAGTGACACTTACTGTGAGCAAATTAGCACTGAAGCCAAATTTGTTTTGTTGTGATGCCTCTGCAGCAGGTAC
>NW_005054325.1:5259851-5265605 GCF_000277835.1 Geospiza fortis | reverse complement strand
GATGCTGACAGCAAACCAGTCATGGGTACTGTGCTATGCTAGCTTTGGGCTGGCACTGGCTGCACCACCCAGTGATCTCTGGCACAGGGGCAGAAATTGCCACCAAACTGTGTTCTCTCTTTTACTACAAGGTGTTATCCTGGCAGGAGGTAAGCAATCCCCCAGATGCACCACGAGCTGTGCAGCAGCACAGTCTGTTAGGCCCCATGTCAGCATTGATGCTGCATCAATGTGGAGATACTGATGAGCTAACATATGCATTCTCTCCATACTGCGTCTCTCCTGGTTGTGTGCAAGATCTTGTTTTGGGATCCTCCCTGCTCCTGATCACTTCAGCTACCACAGTGCTGGCACAAGCAGTGAAGAAAGGGGATTATTTGAAGCAAATAGCCTAAACCTAATCTGTGGACAAAATCTTCTTACTACACTGAGTTGTGACTGATAGAAATGGGCAACAAATGCTGATGTAGTCTTTGTCAACAAAATGTTGGTGGACAACTGGTAATGGACTTCACCCTTGGCTTGCATCCTAAGCCAATTGCTGTGCAGATAAAAGCAGCCCTTTCAAACTGTTACATTGGGGTTTAAAAGCAAAACTGAGAAGGCTTCACTAGGGAACTTGATCTCTTGTAGTGTTTATTCTCACAAACCAAGACCAGCAATTAATATCTCTTTCAGATGGTGAGAATCTCTTTCAGATGGTGAGAATAAACAGTCTTGTAGACATGCAGAGGAAATGGAAATGACACACAAATTTTAATTAACCTACTTCTCCTCAGCTTTGCTGTGTAGTGCCAAAATATGACTATATGGACCCTTTGGGTACATACCCTGGCATCTTCCTGAGCTGCTGGCTTTAGTTGAAAGCAGGTGGTTTCACATGTGTACCTAAGATCTGTGTGTTTCTTGTGGGTTGATTACCAGAAAGGTATCTGAACCCTTGGTGCTTTTGCTCCATCTGCATGCACCCTGATATTTTGAAGTTATCCCTATTTTTAAACACAACCATAAGATCAAGAAATCTCTAAATGATGTCATTTGTTGTGATAATGTTGAACATTGCTCTGATTACAGTCTCAAGCAGTGCTTGGTCTTCCCTGGATGCTTCATATATGCTGATATAAAACAGTATGGCAGAAAATCTGATGTCATCTGCAGCTGCCATGTGGTATTTCAAAGGAGAAGGCATTAACCCTTGCTAGAAAAAATCTCTCCTGTGAAGGGCAGATGTCTTCTTGGTTGAACAGCTTACTCAGCCTAATTATTCACGCCTGTACCTGCTTGCCAACCCCCCTTCTCACTGAGGTAAACTGGCACTGCTCCATGGAGGTTGCAGAAGCAGTAATTCTCACTGCTAGCAGCAGATAATTTTGACCCTTTTTCTTGGTCTGTGCTTTATTTTATCAACTTCATGTCCTTCAACATCTGGTCCCATAAAAGTGTTGAGCCACAGCAATGGGTTTCTATAAATACATTTCTTCCAACGGAGATTGACAGCATTCAAGTTGCAAAGTGTTTCAAAGCCATGTGGGAGGAGGGAGGAACAAGGTGAAGGGGGAGGCAAGGTGTCTTATTTCCCCTCTCACCTCCTTCATCTCAAGCCCTGATGTCCTCCAGGATGTGTTTTTAGTGTTAATGGCAGAGGTGCTCCAAAGCAGCAGTAAATGTGGGCCCCAGATGTGCTAATTCAGTCTAGGCCAGGCAGGGGAAATGCATGTATTATCTCACTCACCAGGATGTAGCTCTGACAGCTCCAGTTTAGACTAAATCTCTGCTCCTGTATTTCTGCCCTCACCCCCCTGCCCTGGCCGGGTATCCTCCCTCTGGCCCTTTGGCATGAGCACAGCTGGCCCCTTGCAGCTCTGAGCTGGGGGAGCATCTGTGACTCATCTGCCCCTGAGCACTCCAGGCAGCCTTGAGCCAGGTCTGGTCCTGCTGCTGCATGGGGAGGAGGCCAGGGGAGCTGGAATGTGAAGCAAGAGTGCAGTGGTGTTGGCAGCCTTTGGCAGAGATGAGTCCTGCATTTAACCTGCTTGGAAGGTTGTGTAATTCAAAGCAAAAAATTGCTACCCCTTCCCATGTAGACAGATGGCCTCATGGGTGACTAGAGGTACCAAAAATGTCACTGTTTGAAAGGTGTAGGTATATATAACATGCATCATTGTCATAGAAGACGAGGAGGTTGCCCTCTCTTTTGTTCTGCAAAACACAACCCTTGTGATCTGCAGCATGTGCTACTGTACTATTGATTTACTGCTTGATTATAATGACATTTCATAACACAAGTGTTATTAAAGACTTGTTAATCTTCCTTAAGGATCATATTCCTCAAAATGTTTGAGCAAAATGCTTTGCGTTTATCTTTAAGTACCTATTTAAATAAACTCAAATGACTTGCTGCATCAAGGTTTTAATTACCAGTCATCTCCTTAGAAGCTTGTGGCTTCTTTCATGTCCTTACAGGATTTCTGAGGTTTTACCCGAGCCCTGCTAGACTTCCAGTATTTCTGTCACCCCTTCCCTTGTATGTCTCTCTCAATCCCAATGCAGAGGACAAATACTTTCTGAAACATGCCTGACTCCAAGCTAAGTGGATTTCGCTGAGGTTTGTAAGGGATGGTGGATTAACAGCCATCATTGTGAATTAGCACAGAAAATCTTTTTCAGCATATGGGGCATTGATGAATGAGTGCTGTGCACACCAGGCACGAGGCATTAAACATCTATGTTGTGCCAGTGTCTGGAGGTGGCAAGAATCTTATAGTCCTGTTGTCCAGGGGAATTTGCCAACCTCAAGAACATCCCCAGTCCAGAGCAGACATTACATCTTCAGCAGCATGGTCTACTAAATTTTTTGTGTTGTGCTATTTTCCTGATGTGCACTGTGGGATTTGTTTTTAAATGACGATGCACCTTGAGATATGTCATGAGGGTACGAAATTATTTATTTCTGCTGTGACCATCTGTCAATGCTTACTTGCAGAAGGAGGTGCAGAAATCAGGTTTTCTACCTGTAGTGCTCCATCACTGTGAGCAGCAGCGAGTCTTAACAGCCTTACACAAAACTCCTTGATGTGACTGGAAAGTCTCCTACAACCTAGTACCATAAGGGACTGAGGCCTTGGCTGGGCTTTTAGTCTTTGCAGTTTAACTTAGTTCAAACCCTGCAGTTCAAACCCTGATTTTAGCTCAAGTACAAACAGCCTTGTAAGTGATCTTTTCTGTTAAATCTAGTCCTATGTTTGGATTAAGTTTGCAATAGTCCAGACACAGGAGTGGAAGAACAGGCTGCCCAGAGATGTAGTGGAGCCACCATCCCTGGAGAAATTTAAAAGACAAGTTGATGTGGTTCTTAAGGACATGATTTATTGGTGGACGTGGCAGTTCTAGGTTAATTGTTGGATTTCATCTTAGAAGTCTTTTCCAACCTAAATGATTCTATAATTTTACAGAGCACATATCCTTTTACTGTGACTTTACCATTTTTTAAGAACTGTAGAAAATTGCATGCGAAACTCTGAAAAAGGCTGAAGCCCCCCTCTCTTTGTAATGTTTGAAATGGACTTTCTGTCTTTCTTGAAATGTTCACAAAGTCTTTTCGTGTCAGTATCATATACTTCTTACAGAATATTAGTAGTAAAATTAAGGAAAAGTAGTTGGTGAAAAGCTTACAGGCATTTCTTTCTTTTTGCATGGCTCTCTGTTTCTTATGATGGTTGACAAGGAATGATTGGTTTTTCAGGGTCCTTAGGCAGTTTGTGTGTCTGTTTTCCTCTGGAGAGGTGAGAGACAGTGGACGAAGGAAAAGCTACTTCATGTCTTCCAGGATGAAAGTCTGCATGCCAGGCCCTACAGAGAGAGGCTGAGAATGCTGGGGCTGTGCAGCCTGGAGAAGATAAGGTTTTGTGCAGGCCCCATAATAACCTTCCAGTGTTTGAAGTGGGTCTACAGGGAAGCCAAAGAGGGACTCTTTGTCAGGAACTGTAGTGACAGGACAAGGGCTAGTGGGTATTAATTGAAAGAGGGGAAATATAGGTTAGAGGTTAGAAAGAAATTCCTTACTGTGAGGATGGTGAGACACTAGAACAGGTTGCCCAGGGAGGTTGTGGATGCCTTAACCCTGGCAGTGTTCAATGCCAGGTTGGATAAGAGGCATCCTGGTCTAGTGGGAAGTGTCCCTGCCCATGGCAGGGGAGGTGGGACTAGATGATCTTTAAGATCCCTTCTAATTCCTTAACATTCTATGAGTCTCTGCTCTACATTTACACCTTCGTGTGTGAATTTCACGAGCTGTTTTGTGGCATCTTGTTGCCATGTTTATTTCTGCCCATAACCAGATGTGGATTTTTTATTATTATTATTATTTTTCGTTTTAATTACAGTGGTGTGAAAATGTATGTTGATTTTTACTTTTTTTTCCAGTCGAGGAGGGGAGGAACTGGTTCTATTAAACTAGAACAAACCTGTTGGCTGTACATAAACAGGATTGCTTGAAACCTGGTGTTGGACTGATTTAACCTTCAGTGTAGAATTTCTCAGCTGAGTTAGGCTGAAGCAGGTATATGAACAGAAGTCCTGCACTGCCTCAAACCTGCCACAGGCAAGTTTGGTTATGCAAGAGGTGCAGTGTGTGCCAGCAATGCCCCCTCAGTGGCTTAGAGCAAGCAGCCCAATTAAATTAGGACTAGTTGTGAATGGAAGAGGCCTGGGAAGGAGAGGAGAACCACGAAGAGGGCAAGAGACTCTTCATGGTGCTAAAATGAAGTGCTTTGCATTGGGCTGTAAATTGTGAAGCCAGAAGTGGGTAGCAGAGAACCTACAGGTGCAGGCAGTGGCAGCTTGCATTGCTGTGCTTTATTAGTACTCTTAACTTGCCATTCATTTAGCAGGGCAGTCAGAATAGCCACAGGGGGTTTTTACTGCTTCTGGGTAGCAGAGGTATGAACATCTGTCATATTTAAGCTAGGGAATTCCTCCTGTTACCTTCCACTGGTGGAAACTTCCTGATGAGCGAGTTCTCTCTTTTGCATGCTTAAATTTCAAAATTTGGAAATCACACACTCTCTTTCCTCTGAGTTTCTTTCTGTCTCACAGTGCCAGCATTGAAATATTTTATTCCCCACCACAGGGTGTTTTTTGATGTTGCCATTGATGATTGTTTTCATTTTTGGTGTTTTCTTTTATGGTTTTGAGTCAGCTGTCTTAAAAGAGGAAAGCTTGATCATCTGGTTCTGCGAACACTCAGCATCTAACAGTCGTGGCTGGTTTGCACACCATCCCAGGCCGGGTTAAAATAAACACAACAATTGTTCTTGGAAAATAAGATGCACCAGGTGTTAAACAACCTCTGTGAGCTCCAGGAAGGCAGGATTAAATTTATGCAGCACTTGAGAGAGATCTAGGGATTAATGGAGGGGTGTTACAAAATGAAATCCTGGTTTCCTTTGTGTCTGATGCCTTATTTTGAAAGGGAAAGGGTGGAATAAATAAAACCCAGTTAAGAACCCAAGGGATAACTGTAACTCTGAAAACTGTGGGCTTCTCATCAGAGGAGCTTGCTTTCTTTTTTTTTTAACATAACTTTTTTACCCAACATGTTGACTCTCTAGGTGTGGTATACTAATCACCCTTCTGACAAGGAATGAGCACGTTCTGAGAACTGGCCGTGAATTGCCATACACAGGAACGTGTAATTAGAGAGAGCCATCAGAAAGACCTGCACAGCCCCTTTCTGCGGGGGTGCAAGGGCAGGAA
>NW_005054325.1:5192737-5259748 GCF_000277835.1 Geospiza fortis | reverse complement strand
CCTGCTCTATCAGGGGATGTAGTTTTATTTCTGCTTTTTTTTTTAAATGTATATTTTTTAAGGTCAATATGTCTTTCATAGTCTCCTGAAAACCTGTGGGCTCCTGTACATAATATTTTTTTCTTTCTTCCTTTCTCTCTTTCTTTCCTTTTTTCACAAACATTAACCCTTCTTTTTACCCTCTTTCTTTCCTTCCAAGTAGCCTTTACCCTGCTTGTATGAGCAGCTGACAAAGAGAATAAGTAATTTCTTAGCCTTTCAGCGTTGAACTGCTTCTGTTTTTGTGAGTGGCCTTTGCACCTGTTGTGATAAGCAGAGCTCCCTTCACAGCAGCACTGAAAGGGTGGCAATCTCTTTCCTCCCCCTCCTTTAAACTTACTCTTTCTTTCTGTGAATACTAATAATTAAGGAAAGCGCTTGAGTCTGCACTGGATTCTTTAGCCTGACAAAACCTAGTATTTATATAGATTAAAATGAACAGGGAATGAACCAGGGCACATTTCTCATCAGCTTGGTGAGAACCCTCTGGAGCAAGCTTATTGTACGAGCAAAACAGGATGACCAGTTCACTTAACTGAATTTGGCTTTACCCCACCCAGCCTTGTCTGTCCTGTTTACACCTCCAAACCTCCTTGTGTGAACTTGCCCCATCGTGTGCGACAAAGCATACAAAACAATGTGTGCCGTTGAGAAAAAAGCATAAATCACTGCTAGTTAGCATTTTTTTAAAATGTGCTTCTCAGTGTGCTTTCTGATATGTCCCTTCTTGCTTTAATTTGTGAAATACTTGTAGCTGTGCGACTTCATTTGCTGAAGTTTGGTCTCCTGGGGCCTTCACTCACATGCTTTGGGCCTCCCCCTCTGCCTGTGGCTGGGGTGCCACCTCCAAGCCAGGGGGACCCTTGACAGTTGAAGAAGGGTGACAAATATCTTCAGTGACCAACCCTGAGCACAGGTCTCAAAAAAGGGCACCGTGGACCAAAAAAAGAGAGTGGAAAGGCTACCCAGCTGCTCACACAATACAAGAGAAGGCCTTGGCTGCTGTTCAAAGCTGTTCTGAGTGAGTGTTTCAATTTAATTCTAAATTAAAAGCAGCCAGTGTTGTATAGCACAGGGAAAAGATTATGTATTAATGCTTTTTCCCCCTGACATAATCCTAATGATCGCACTAAAATAAATAAAAGTTAAGCCTTCTTCCTCTCTTTCCCCCGTTGCTATATTATGTTGTGGCCAGCAGCCAGGTTTTCGTAGGTGAAAAGAAGACGAGAGAGATCCCAAAACTGCCAGACTGAGAGGGGAATTGTATACCACCAAGCTTCATTTCAACCTCCTCCCTCCTCCTTGGCCATTGACACACTTTGCTTCAGGCTCCCATGGAACAATAAGCAAGAGAAGAAGCCCTTTAGCAAAAAGTCTGAGTGAAATTGTAGTGGCCAACAGAAGAAAGCAGAGGGTGGTGAGGTGATGACTTACTAATGTGTGTGTAGGGACATGTGTCTGATGGCTCTTCCAGGAGCCCTGGTGTTTGCTGCTGTGGGAGCAGGGGAGTGATGCATTGTTGGAAAATGTCTGTCTTCTTAAGAGCTGGTGGTGATAAGTGATACTTCTTGGGATGCTCTGTGGTTACATTTCAGTGGGCTGAGGGGATCAATCCCCTCTGGTGGAGGCAAAATGAGATTGGAACATGGCAGGCTGCAGCACAGGCAGGCAGCCCTCTGGCAGTCATGCTCTGCTGGAGGGCGTTATGGGGTGTGCCATATCAGCTCTCCATCAGCACACATGGTACCTGAAGAGCAGTGAACACACCCATGCAGTGCAAATCCATGCTCCAGGAGCAGTGCCATTTAGGACAGGTGTGGTGGTTTAAAAAGACAGCTGGGAATTAAACCCGAAATCAATCACTGCCCATTTCCTCCTGCCTCCCTCTGGTGAGAGAGGGACAAAGGCAGGGTTGAGGTTAGAATTTACTGAAAGCCAACAGCAATAGAATAAGAAACACACAGAAACAATATTAGCAACAGAAGTACACAAAAAGAGAAGGTGGTTTACACGCAAAAGTTGTTCAACTCAGTCCTCTCTGGCTGCTAAAACAAAAACTAGATGGCAGATGATCCTGCTGCTTGGCAGCGACACGCTCAGATTATTCCCAACACAAAGACAAGATGCCTGATAGAGTTAAATATTCAATATTTAACTATTAACTATTCAATATTTATAGACAATATTCTCAGGCACATGGTGTGACTCTTGGGGATGGTGCTGTGCAGGGCTGGGAGCTCAGCTCAACGATCCTTGTAGGTCCCTTCCAACTCAGCTGATTCTGTGAAGATGGCAGGTACTCTCTGTCACTGGTGTTCCCTGTCCCCAAGTCTGAGACAACAAAAACAATGACAGACAACCCTGCAACAGCTAGATCATCCAGATGCAACCATGTTGTTGTGTTGAGTGTTTGACTGTGCTTCCTTGGCGTGTGCCTGCAGCATCCCAAATTCCTGTGATTCCCACCCAACAGGCTGAGTCTCTCTCCTGATAGCCAAGTAGGAACAGCTCATCATGGGGGACTGCTCAGGCTGGGAGGTCCCCACTGAGAGGGTTGAGTGCTTGCTGTCATGCAGTGGGTGAGGGATGCTCCTCTCTGCTTTGGCAACACCATTGGTGCTTCTGGTGGGGCCTCCTCAGCTGCTGTGAAGCTGGACCATCAGGGCATCAGTGGGTGCGTTAATAGGACCTGAGCCAGCAGGGAAATGGGAAAGATAGTTAAAGTGGTGCTTGAGTTGTGTCCCTCCCACTTCTCTTACAGAACTGTAAATTGGGAGAAGAATTGAAGTTTGGGGGCTGTTTGTTTAACAAATTTCTGTTTTCTTGCTTCTTCCCCCTTTCCTGATTTGATTTGTCAGGGCTCAACATTAAGTGCTTGTCCATCTGTGACTGCCCTGTCTTTTCCTTGGGAGATGTGATTGAAATTTTTGAATTGACAAATGCTTTGTTCAAATAGTAGCTGTGGTGTAAATGCCTCTGGAAATGAAGCACTCCACATGTTTCTTTTACCAGCTCCAGAGTCTCCTGGGCATCCAGCCCTTGTCCCACATTGCAGCTTCATTTAGGTGCCATTCTGCATGTTTGAGCACCTCCTTCCTGCCACCTCTCAGCTCAACTGGCGGTGTCCTTCTGGAATAACTGGAATATACCAAAGTAGGAAACATGCTGGGAAATTACACAGTAAGGTTATAGCAAGAACAGAAAATTGTGTTTCCTAGCTCCTGATATTACTCTGTAAATAACAAACTTTCACTCTTTTAAACATGTGTCAATGGTGACCTTCATGGATTGCTCACACATTTGCTGGCTACCGCTCAAGGAGAAATAAGTACTAGTTGCTGACCATGGAAACACCACGTTAGAAACATTTTATTCGGGAGAAACTTCCTGCCAGGTCAAATGTGGGGCAAATCCTGCAAAAAACCCATGTGCAAAGACATGCTTGCCTGAATATGTGGGAAAGGGGGGTCCAACTGTGCAGCTCTCTTTGGATGATCCAGACCTTAAAATAGAAAGTTTATCCTTGAAAACTTAATGAGGATTCATAAAACCTGGGTATATATTTAGAAAGCATAGTGAACTTGTCTTCAGCTTGAAACAAGGAGATAACATATAAACCCTAGAATATTTCTGTGGCTTGTACTAGAATGAGAAAGTGCGGGCCAAAATGATACAAAAGAGGAAAAATGCATGTATTGCAGATGAGGCTCTTCTTGGCAGGTCTGAGGACTGGTGGTTCTGCTTTCTGTCACGCAGAACTCTCTGTGATGTGCATTTGATTAAAGCTCAGCGAGCGTTTACACGCAGAGTCCTACAAGCATATTTCTGAGGCTGCTGAGCCTTGATCAATGTCAAGTGAAACACGCTGCAGAATCAGAGTAACCAAGAGCCTGAATTCCTGGGGAAGCTTCTAAAGGGGCCTGTCCTCAGTGGCATAGTGAAGCACGGGAAGGTGACTGCTTTCATTGACAATGGAGAGATGACAGACGCTAATTCTGACAACAAAGACATGGGCACATGCAAACAGATTTAGTTTGGTGGGGGGAGGGATGGGAAGGAAAGAATAAATTCCATCCCTTCCTTCCTGCCCACCTTATCTTTAATTTAAGGCTGATGGATTGATTACCATTTGTTATGATAAGTCCATATGTGTACAGATCCAACGGTAGGATTAGGTTCCTCCTCCTTTGTTATTTGAAGTCAATTGCAGTTCATTAAATCTCCCTCATCAGTTCTACCACCTGCTCCTCTTCTTTCCCTGACCCAAAGTCACATGCCCATTTACCCTCTTCCCTTTGTTTTCTGTTTGTTTCTCTTTTAATTACATCTCTTGATCTTTTTCTCATCAATTATTTTGAGGAGAGAATTGGTCAGGAAACATCAATACAAATGAAATTGTGGTTAAGAATAGAAACAAAGATGTTCAAGGGAGCTTTGGTTTTCATTTTTTAAACAGCTCTGGACTTGTGCTTGAGATCCTGACATACCCTTTTCCTAGGGTGTGAAGCAGGGCGTCTGCAGCACAGGAACAGAGTCCATCCTTCTTCACTCACCCCTGCCTAGGTTCAGTGGTTTTAACAGGCTTGTTCAGGGCTTGGTGGAAATTTTTAGCTTCTTCTGTCATTCTGAAAAATTTCACACTTGGCAGTGTTATACCACAGCGACATGCAGGTGGAAATCCCATGACCAGCAACAAATTAAACATAGATGAAGACCCAATTCTTTCCTTGGCTTCGTGTGCATGGCCAGGACAGAGCTGCTTCCAGGACAGCCCTTGCCCCTGCTTGTAGCTGAGCGAAATAGCTAGATGGATTTAATCAACAGGGTTTATGATTAATAGGTACTGCAGCCTCTTTTCAGGATCCCAGCCAAGGTGAAGGCAGTGGTGGGTTGGCGCCGTGCCGAGATGGGCTCAACAACCCCACCGCAGGTTACACCGCAATGGGTTAGCAGTGTGTACAGGCCCAGGGGGATGGGAGTAGCCAGCAGCAGCTGAAAAAAAGGAGTGGTAACACATTAAAATCATTTGAGCACTTGTCTGACCAGGTGCCTGTACCTCTCTCCAAAGCCAGTGTTTATAAACACATTTGTTTTTCACTCAGGTGAGGAGACAAGTCTTGATCTTGCTGCTGGGAGCAGCTCATGGCCTGTGGTATTGAAGGAACTGTGCAAAAACAAAGGCAGGCAGAGGAGAAAGTGGTTTTTCTGCTGTGGGTAGTCAAGCCTCAAAACAGTCTTAAACGGAGCTCTGAAGTTTAACCAGCTGTTTGGCAGGCCCAAACTCATCCCTTTATTTCTTTTCCCCTAGGTCACTAGAAATCCTCTTTCTCACACCCCTCTCCTTGCTTTGCAACTGTCTGTGCTCCCTATTTGCAACATAAAAATACATGCACAGAGGTTTGGATGTTTAATCCCTAAATGGAGAAATAATCACAGAAACCAGGTGGCAGCTTTCTAGTCTCATGCCCCTTCTCTGGGGTCAAGACATAAAGAAATCCATATGTTTATATTCATAGGTGCACATGGGCAAGTAAACCTTGTGTCTCATTAACTGCCCGCTTCCGCTTCTCTTAAGTGCCATTCCTGACTAGTCAAAGGGCTGTAACCCATCCATGTGCTGGGGTCACTGGATTGTCTTGATCTGTGTGTTTTATCAGGCTTTAAAAAGTTTTTTGAAAAGTTCATCCAGCATTGCAGTGCCATCAAAAGGGTTAATGCTACTTGAGGCATTTCAGATGCTGACAAGGCTTAACCTAGGCAGCACAGAGAGGGATCAGGTGACTCTTAAATGGACAAAAGTCCAGCAATTGAGTTCATTTTGGACAAGCAGTCGTTGGCCTGCATGCTTCAGCTGAATTTTATTCAAACCTCATAAATATGCACATAGCTAGAAAGCCAGGAAGGAGTGTGTTTTCCAGAGCCCTTGATGTGTGCTGCCTTTCCCCCATGTGTCATGTGGGATCAGCTTTTTCCACCTATTTCAATGCTCTTGATTTTGTCCCTGATGGCAACTTGGCAGAGCATGTCAGTCCAAGAGAAGTAGACTTGAAACCCAAACCTGCACTCTATCCAGAAGGGAGGGAAGGAGAGGAGGTGCAAGTCTGACAGCCTTGCCTTCCCACACCAACCAAAATATAGAGATGGGGAAGATGGAAGGGGAGTGGTTTTTCTAAACAGACCCTGGAAAAAGAGTTGATGGTGGAGGAAGAGAGCCCAACTCTTCTAGGATGATGCTCCTTTCAAAAGGAGCATCACCTTCCTGGCCTTAACTGATGGGCAGGGAAATGCTCCCTTACTGTACAGCTGGCAGGCTGGAACTGCTGCATTGATCATTTATAAGCAACTTTTTGTTCTTTTCCTTTCAGTTTGAGTCTCAAAACACATTTGTGATCGTTGCCATGAGTGGAATTTAACTTTAGGTTGGATTGGTGATGGGATTTGCCTGTGGTGTGACCCTGTGGTACAGGACCAGTAATGGTCTTTGTACTCCTGTCCAGACACCAAAGGTCTCCTGCAGTTCGTGTGCCAAAAAGGTTTCACTTCCTGTCCTGGCTTGCATTTCAGTGATGCTCAAAGTTACCCATCCAGCAGAGCTCCCCAAAAGCCAAGTTGGCTGGCTTGTCCTCTCTGGGCTGGGCTGTGGATGGGGTTAATCTTTCCCGGGCATGGATTAGGTGACTAGCCAATATATTGCATAGTTACACATAGGTGTAACTATGCAAGATATTGGCTTTCATACAAGGCTAATAATTTTGTAGTCTTTAATTTAAGGGGCCTGTTTGTTTTCAGAAACTTGTACTTGGTTTCCTTTTTGCCCAAAGATGAGAGAGAGGCTTTTTCAGGGGTCCATGAGGTAGTAAAGTAAGGGTGTATGCACAAAATGATCAGAGAATCTTGCTGGCTGAGTTCAGAGCCTTCCTGCATTCCCTGCTGTGGGAAAACCAGAAAAATACCTTCATTCAGCTGCAGAGGTTATTGCAAAGTGCCAAGTTTTGTTAGTTGTGTTTTACCTGGGATTCACAGTGGCCCAGATGTACTCTCTTTTTCCTTGTGCTTTGGTTATGGCTACAATATTTTATTTATGTCTCTCTTAAATGAATCCAAGCCTTCAAATCCCAAGATCCACTGTTGCCTTTTTCCTCCTGTCTGACTGTTTTGGCTATTCAGGATGAGTAGCAATGTGTTGCACCAGGTGCCCGGATGACAATGCAGCTGGGACAAGTCTG
Source organism: Geospiza fortis (assembly GCF_000277835.1). NCBI lineage: Eukaryota > Metazoa > Chordata > Aves > Passeriformes > Thraupidae > Geospiza > Geospiza fortis. The sequence continues at coordinate 5,252,483 of NW_005054325.1, read as the reverse complement.
CCTGTAGGCTGAAGATCTGAATCCAAACTTGAAAAGCTGGTTTTACGACAAAGTAAGGTCTTCAGCTCCCAGTCTAGCTTTGGGTCAGATTTGCTTCTTGCTGGAGCCAAGCAAAATGTCCCTTGAACATGTAAATGTATCAGTGGGGAACAGGACATTCCCAGCCTGAAAGATACTGCATCAGCATTTTACATATGTATCAATTTGAAGGAAGCATATGACTGTAACATGTTTTGCAGGTAATACAAAAAAAAAACATTTGGGCAAACCCCCTCATGCCTGAAGTCTACCACATTTTATAGTGAGTCATGAATTCTTGAAAAAAAATCTCCCCTTCAAACTCCTAATCAGTCTCAAGAAACCCCATTGAGATATAGGCTGGCAAAAAAAGCAATATATCTTTCAGTCTCTGACAAAACAAAAACTCTTACTGCTTTCCATCCCTGTCCAAGCATAACTAACACAACGGTGTTCTTGTAGTTTCTTTAAATCCTAGGTGAAGCTTTCAATGCACAAAATAAATGTGAAGGAGTTTTAAGGGTCTTTTTCCCCCACCATTATTAATTCCATCAGAATCCTAGAAGAGGAATACAGAAGGGGAAAAAATTATTTTTGTAGCAGTAGGAACCCAGCCTTGACTGCTTTGGGTACATGTGCCTCTACACATAATGAGGTTATTCATGTGCATAAAGGTTGTCGGATCAGACCCTATCTTTGTAAAATATTTAATTACATACCATCAGAATCATGTCAGCTATGAAAAAGCAATAAAAATACTAAAGTGTGTCAGTGAGCAGTAGTAGTAACTGTAGTGATATAAATGCATTAAGCTTTTAGGCACAGCTCACATACACTGAAGACAGCAAGTCGATGTTGGTTAATAATTTGCAAACAGTACATCAGCATCATAGTGCATGTTCAAACAAATTATTATGCCTGTTTTGCCAATTAGTACTCAAATTATGCTACGCGACACCTTACTCCATGCTTCGGATGAGGAAGGGAAGCCACAGGTTCCATCATCTGCTACTTATCTCTTCAGTCAATGCTCCGGCATTGTCTTCCTTGCTACGAGAGTGAAGCTTTTATTGCTTTACTTTGATTGATGAGTGAGAGGCAAAAGGACCCCAATGCTAAAAACAGGAGCAAGGTGAGGGACTTCATTTTGACAGTGAAGTCACAGGCGTGACGAAGGAAAAGCACATTGTCAGTAATGACACTACCTGGGAACATTTGGTGAGAGGGCACAACCAGAACCACAGACAGGGAAGATGTGAGCTACAGAGTGATGCCAGGTTTTGCTCTGGCAGGCAAAGATGAAAGCAAGAGTCAAGATGAGAGCAAGCAGGGCATCCTCATCCCACACGCTCCGGGGGAGTGATCGCAGCTCTCCGAGGGGTTGCATCAGCACTTGCTGCACCACTTTCCAGGGTTGCATCAGCTCATACCTGCTTTGTTTGCAGCGTCGGTAGAGACTGGAGTGTTAACAACTCATTCCATGGGGAGGGAACCCACAGTGGAAAGCAGAAACTGACATGGGAAATACCCAGAACATCTTGGAGCAAATGTGAACCATGGGGAGGGAGCATGACAACAAGTGCAACACCGTGCCAATCTGTAGCTGGCTTTGGCTATGTGGGTGGGGTGAAGTGGGTGCGGAGCAGGTTGTGATTTTACTTGAGGTCTGTAAATACAGAGTGGGTAGGAACAGGTAGCTAGAATAGCACTTCCTGCCTCTGAGTCAGCAATGCTGCACAAGGGAGAAGCTGGCAATCAGAGGTCAGGATTGAGTTACATTTCCATAGCAGGTTTATTTTGTGCTGCTCTTCTGCATAACTTCTGTATTTTTGCTCTGTGCAATTGGTCAAAAGCAAAATATGATTTTCTATGCATGTGTGCACAAACATGTTGCACCGCAAGTTCCTTATTTGAATCTTTGTTCAGCACACCATGCTGGCCTTCAATTGCTTTCCTGCTCTTTTTTTTTTTCCATTTTGTTATTACTTCTAGTTCCCTTTTTCTCCCCCTTCAGCTGAGTGACTGTAATCTGTACCAAGTACATGCTGTAAATAACATAGATTATATTTGGTGGACAGCAGGGTGCAGGACTCAAGAGGCATTTCAAGAACCAGCAAAAGTGCCATGGTTGGCTTTGTAGCTTTTAGGTTGGATCATCTCCTCCTTCTTGCTGTCCCTTCCCCCATGATTTTCTGATGGCTGCTTCTAAATGGATTTTTATCAGGGGGGAAAAGCAAAGTGGATGACAGCAGATGTGTTCCCTTAACAGGGTCTTTCCCTCAATGGCTCTGCTAATCATTATGTTTTGCTCCATAGGACTTTTTATTCATTTAACAGGTTTATTTCCAGATTACATATTTGTTTTTATACTGTTTCCTCATAAATACAGGCACTGTAGAAAAAGCTGGCCCCACCATATTTCATGCAGTATTTGTTTATAGTAAGTGGGCCTCACTGAACCTGCATATACAATAAATACCCTTTCAGGATTCCTAGGCAGGAGTGGAGGGAACAGATGGCAAAACAGACCCAGGATTCCCGTTTACAAGGGGATCTTCAAATAACACAGGAGGAATGATAGCCATTAAAAAGCCTGCCTTCCAGTGCTTTAATTTTTGGCCAGAAAAATTGGATACATTAGCTGCTTTTTATTACTGGGTTTTTTGGGGATTTTTAGTCAGTTTTTTTTACATTCAATAACAGTCTTTCAAGGATTTGAAGTAAACCAAGGAGCAGGCGCCTCCTTTGTCAAGGTCATCTGTTTGATCCATCTTTTCCGTCACCCCTCTTCATAGCAAGTCAGACTTAAAAGCTAACTAGACAAGACTCAAAACCATGTCTCAGACCCGTGGTCTCTGAGAGGTGCTTGAAATATGAACCGTAGTCCAGGGGGAAACTTTGCAAACAGCTGCTAAACCTCACACCCCCGTGGCAGGACTGTGCCTCACAGACACCAGAGGATTGGGAGAAATGCTTTGTACTGGAGATCTCTCTCATTCACTCTTTGGTGAGGGAGAGTAATTTCAATTTTATTTTTGCTTTAAAGGATCAAGAGGGAGAATAAGAGAAGGCTGTTCACGTGTTATTTTTCTGTGCTGTGAAAAGTTTGTATCTGAGTGTAGCCAGGGGAGAAAAAAGTAGAAGAAAGCTGCAAGTTAGGGTAGTAGTACAGGACTCTTAATTATCCCAGGGTTAGTCTGCCTGGTTATTTGGCAGTGCCTCTGCTTATACCTGCTAAGACACATAATCTGTCTGCTTGGCTCAGTGCTCCTCCCAGGTGAGTTTTGACTTCCTCTCTTTGCAGGGGAGGTAGTGGAGATTTTGCACGGGTGTTTTGAGGGACTGCTAAGATACCCCACAGATCTCCCCATCCAGAGTCCCCGACTTCCTACCAGCTCTTGGTCAGGGCAGGGTAGTGGCCAGTGTGGATACAACTGCCTGGCCTGGTTGAGAGGCTGTAGGAGATACCAGCCCTGTGCCCTGCTCTCCACTGAAACCCACTGCTTGTGCAGAATCTTCATGTTTTTCCCTCAGCTGTGAGCAGAGCAAGGAGTGCTGCACTTGGAAAGGTGTTTGCAGTCTGCAGTTTGTGGTTTGTTTTTTTTTTAAAGCCTTGAAAAAGCCAACAGACCTGAAGTTAAGTGGTTGTCAGATGAGCGCAGTGCATTACCAAATAATTAGGGTGTTTCTAGTAACACAGGATGGCAACCACAAGCCTGGAAACTTGCCAGCTGCTTGAACCCCACTGGCTGCCATGCAGGCTTCCATTCTGGTGTCCTAGAAGTCATGGGCAAAATTGAGTAGAGAGTGTTGGAAGAGACTGTCATGGCTGGGAGAGGAACCAGCTCTCATGTACACAAGAGCACTGGCAAGAGCACTCACAAAAGCCATCAGTCCAGCAGTGAAGGAAACTTGGGGTTCATATGCCAAATCTGGGCTGGCATGGCATGGGAGGGAGGCTCGGGCTGAGCTTGGAGTCAAGTCACACATCACTAAATGGTGGCTGTCATCATTATGTTGTTACATGGAAAATCACAGCTTAAGGACTAGGACCCACTCAAGAACTATTTTGGAGGCTGAGGCAGAGGATGACCATGAGGGCCACAATACCTTGTGAGGCGAGTCCAGCTGAGCAGCATGGAAGCCACCAACAAGGCACCTCCTGCAGCAGAGGCAGGCCTTGTGGTGTATTCTCCTACTGTACACCTTGTCTGTGGGTCCTGTGATCCTCCTCCTCCTCTCAGAAATAGAGCTGCTGCAGACCCACTGATGTCAGGATCCCTCTTCTGATAGGTAGGAGCCTATTTCTTCCTCAGATTGCATCAGCCAAGTGCTTCGCAGCCAGGGGTTTTCCCTCAAAATCTCAAATCCTGTTCCAGCTAAATGTAGCCACCAGCCTCATTCTTAGCTGTTGCCTCTTTTTCTAAAAAGTTTTGGTTGGAGGGAAGAGGTGGGAGAGGTGAAAGTGAACTCTCTATTAGGCTATTAAATTTCTGGATTCTGACTAGCCTGTTTGTAGGTGTGGTCTTGGATCTTTACCAAAGTGCAGAAATTTTGCTGATTTGTGCTTGCTGGGACAAAATACATGCTGTTTTGGAAGGACAAGGGTTCTGTGCAAGGAAAAAAACAAGGCAAGCGTCTGTGATGCATGACTAGAGCTACCCTAAGGCAATAAGAGCAGTGCTACCAGAGGCAACGCTGAAAGTGAGCAGGAGAGCACAGTCTGGGGATGGAGAATTCACTCTTCCTGCCATACTGTGCCTTGGCAGCATCCTGGGAAACATGGATTCAGAGAGTCCCCCATGTTTCCACACGCTGTCAGCAAAGCACTTGCTGTTTTGTTTCCAAATGGCTTCAACTAAGGTCCCTTCCTAAGGGCAGAAAATGCTCCAAGGGCAGAGACTGCAGCTTTGCTTAGTCATTGCCTTTATGTTCTGCTGGCAAACGTGCTAATTCTGAAGTGGGAAATAATGGGCCTACCAAGGTAGGGGTGGGAAGATAACCAAGGAGTAAATTGAGATATGTTCTTATGCCTAAACAAATCTGATGCCTCTCCTCCCCCCCTTTCCCCCCTTCCCCACCTCCCAGCAATATTCAAGCTCAATTTGCAGCAAGCCTGCATTCTGTACAGGCAGACAATGCCAAGTTTTATCATCCCCTGCCTCCTGCCTGGGAGGCAGCAGTAGGCTGGTTGAATCCTGCAAGATTGCACAGGATGGCAGTGAGCGAGCACTGAGTTCCACTCTGTAGGTCCCTGTCTGGGAAATGCACCTAAATGCATGCAAATATGGTTCTATCAGCTGAGCTCTCCCAGCACAAAACGGTGTGATTTACACCTCCCAAATCATCAGAATTTATGGCAGGGAGGTGACAGCCTGCCCTGAGCTGCTGTGGTTGCAGTTCCTATCAGTGGGGTTTATAAAGGGGGTTACCGTGGCGAGTGAAGTGGGCAAAGTATGAATAGATTCATGAAGGTCTCTATGGAATAAGGAAAGGTTTTTGCAGCCTGCTGTTACCTGATCTAGCCAATTTGACATGGCCCCTCATCACAGCAGATCTGAGCAATGCTCAGCATTTGGAAATAGAAATAGCAATAAACCTCTTCCTTTTCTTCCTGCTCAGTTCACAGGAAAAATATTTTGACTGGTTTGAAGGCTGGGATTTTTAGGTTTTTCTTCCATGTCTGTTCAGATAAGTGAATGAGTATGTGTGTATGTGTGTGTGTGTGTGAGAGAGAGAGAGAGAGGAACAGAAGTAGCTGAAAGTTGATTTCAAGAAATTAGTTTTGCATTTCCTTCATTTGAAGCTGAATTCTGTTATTAATTTCACAAATTTAACATGAAACTTTTGCACTGTCTTCAATGAAACATGTATACTCAACCTGGAAGTGTAAGGCTGTAGCCACTACTTTTAACGAAAACAATTTTTTTTTTGTAACAATCTTGCACTGGAATTTCAAGACACACTGCTCTAGTTGCCAGGCCTGTGCCTCGCTGGCCACCAGCTGAAGCTACTGTGCGCTCCAGCTGGATTTGATAGATGGGATCTATCTGCAGCAGGCTGCCCTCATGCCAAACCTGTCTGGATGGTCCATGGTTGGTGAAAACAGACTTGGAGACTTTGCATCATGAGGAGCAGTGTGCACTGGCTGTTGCCATGAAGTCTGGTTATTCTGAAGACTTAAAGACACATATATGAAGCAAGTTAGTACTAAATTGACTATTGTACCTCTCATTAGATCTATTATCTACCTAGAGGCTATTTTCACTTTGAAGAGGCGTTTGCTCCATAATAAGTAATGTCTCAAAATGCTGTTAATTAAAGTTTCATCTGTTTAGAGGATTTTCTTCTTCCTCCTCCCCCTCTCCTCTTTTCTTTTCTTTTCAGAAGCTAGTAATTAGTCCAATAATGTGGAGACATTGTTACTGCAGCTCATTAAATTTGGCAATGCTCACTTGGACCTTTGAGTGCTGGTGATGTCAAGTTGACCTGAAATGCAAGGATTCCATCTGTCAGGAATTACTGATGAATTGGCAATTAAATATAAATATATATAAAAATGTATCTATATCTATATATATTTAACTCATTACTTGTGCTGGATTGACAGTACTGCAAGTGCTATCATTTTAAGTTCATCGACAGACTAATAAAGCTTCCCCTGGGCTCCCTTCCTTGTGTGGAGGGACCGGCAGCAGAGATGAGAGCAGAGTCAGATCCTGGAGGGATTAAATTTTTGTTCTGTCTGTAGACTATATGATGAGAGTGTCAGTCTGGGCTGGCGTGAAGTGAATATCTGGGCTAACAGAGACAACTGATGCCATGTGGATAACCAGACAGCCCTGTGATTACGCTGGTTCTCAGCTGTTATTGCCTCTTGTTGAACTGGTGGCGTAGAAATGGATCTCTGTTTCCAAGCAGCACCCAGTCATGGACAGTGGAATTTCTGTAAATGTGTTCACCGTTGTTTGAGACTGTATTCTTTTCCAGCAGAAATTGGAGGGAAGTAACCATCCCTTATGTTTGCTGGGAAGTGGCATGTAGTGGTGTTCGCAGGGGTCCCAGGACAAGGGAAGAGACGAGAATCTTGACTCCATGTTTCAGAAGGCTGCTTTATTATTTTATGATATATATTATGTTAAAAGAAAATTATATACTAAAACTATACTAAAAGAATAAAAGAAAGTATTTCATCAGAAGGCTAGCAAGGAATAGAAAGGAATGGAATGATAATAAAATCTTGTGACTGACCAGAAAGTCTGAGACAGCTGGACTGTGATTGGCCATTAATTAAAAACAACCACATGAGACCAATCAAAGATGCACCTGCTGCATTCCACAGCAGCAGGTAATTATCGTTTACATTTTGTTTCTGAGGCCTCTCAGCTTCTCGGGAGAAAAGATCCTAGCAAAAGGATTTTTCATAAAATATGTCTGTGACAGTGGCATCCAGGACATAGAGGAGATGAGGGACACAGGCTCTCTATCTGGGATTATGCTACCAGAGTAACACTGTCATTCAATGGTGGTGACAGGATCATAGAATCATGTTGGGAAAGACCTCTGAGGTCATCAAGACCAAACTTTCATTGCTGCCTTGCCAACTAGACCACTAAGTGCCAGTTTTTTCTTGAACACCTCCAGGGATGGTGACTCTATCACCTCCCTGGGCAGTCCTTTCCAATGTTTAGCTACCCTTTCCATGAAAAAAGTCGTCCTGATGTCCAGCCTGAACTTCCCCTGGCACAGCATGAGGCCATGTCCTGTTGTCTTGTTGCAGGTTGTCTGGGAGAAGAGACTGATCCCCACCTGGCTACAGCCTCCTTTCAGGCAGTTGTAGAGAGTGATAAGGTCCCCCCTGAGCCTCCTTTTCTCCAGGCTAAACAACCCCAGCTCCCTCAGCCATTCCTCACCAGTCTTGTGCTCCTGACCCTTCACCCTTCCCCCTTTCCATCCTCTGGACCCACTCCAGCACCTCAGTGGCTTTCTTGGAGTGGCCCAAAACTGAACACAGGATTTGAGGTGTGGCCTCACCAGTGTTGAGTACAGGGGACAATCACTGCCCTGCTCCTGCTGGCTGCACTATTCTTGATACACACCCTTCATGTAGGCTGTTGAGATGTGTCATCCCACTGCTGATTGAGTGACTTGCTATTGCAGCAGGGAAGAGAGAAACTTTAGTACATTTTGACTCCCACAGGCATCAGGTGAATTTGGGATGTCAGTGTTAGTCCCCTCCCTGCATCTTCAGCAAGCATCAGGCCTCAGTGCTGTGGAACATGAACCCAACTTGTTGGCATGTATTGGCTTGAGGACATCTGATGGCTCAAAATCAAAAGGTTCAGCCTGTACCAATAACTTACATTCTAGCATCACTCTTAATTTATTATGGCAAGAGGAGTCTGAGGAAAACAAAACAAAACAAAAACCCAAACCCAAAACTGTGAAGGGAGAATAAAATAACTGAGAGCCCAACTTCAAGGCTGTCCAAGCTGCTTCTGGGAACACAGAGCCACCAAAGTGTAGGCTCTCTCCAAAGTGTCCTCTGCTCAGACAGTGTCCTCTTGCCACCCCTTTTGCAGAATTGGTCATTTTATCCACCAGCCAAGCATAGTTCTCCAGCTCAAGAGAAATATATCTCTGGATAGGCCACCTCTTAAATACAGAGCCGCAAGTTTTGACAAAATCAGTCTTTAAATCCTGTGTCTTCAGACTCCTGCTGTTTCATCAAAGCCCCGCTGAGTATCTGGCCCTAGATCCACCTTTAGAAACAGGAATTACTGGATTCATGCATAGGGAGACAAAACACAGCAGATGAAATGGCTAAATATTTAATAATAAAGATTGTTCGCACATTTCCAGATTAATGTTACTGGCCAAGGAAAGCTGGATGTTTCACATCAGGTTAGCAGGATATTGCAATATTTTGGCTGCTTATCTGAAGTGGAATGAATGGAACTGCCAAAGCTTTTGAAGTTCACTCATGAGATAATATTTTATTAATTTTCTGAGCTGAGGGCACTTTAGCATCTCCTGTGAGTCTTCTGAATATTAAATGCATGAAGCTCTATAGGCAGGACTCTTTCAACATTCTCTCATTCAGTGTTTAAAAGCACCCGCTTCCCATAAATTGAGAGCAGTCTCCTTGGTTTTCCGAGAGTTATCTTCTCTCCAATAAATTAGAAAGTATATCAATTTCCTACTTATGCCCTTTGAATTCAAAGCAGGGGCTACTTAAGTGCAAGAAGAGACACAGTCTATGTCTGCCTTGTTTGTCTGTCTGCTCCATAGAAAATACAGTTTAAGTCAGAATGAGCCACTGTGCTTCAACTCCAGCTGCAAAAATAATTTTATTTCATGAAAGCACCCAGTCTTCAAGTCGTGCTCTGAGCTGCTCTGGCCTTCAGTTAGAGTAGAGCAGAGGAGAGAGGTGTAAGACCTGGCTGCTGCTGCTATGTGTGGCACTGGCAGGAGCAGCCAGCCTGGTCACATCCCAGCTCCAGCGCTTGCTAAGCTGAGACTTGGCTCCTCCAACTCGGAGTGCATAGCAAGACAGCTGCCCACCTAGCTGCACTGCCCTGGGCAGGGTGACAGCTACCTGTGGGGTGATTTTGATCTTTGGATGCATCCATTCAACATTGAAAAACGCTAACTTGTACAGTGGAGATGTTGAGCTCTCATCAGCCGTGGTTTCCTACTGCAAGCCACAGCTGGGTGAAAGCAGGGGAATTCAGGAGAGCACGTGCCAGCCAGAAAAGCTCTTGCTGTGCTAGACTCAGAAAATCCTCTCAAGTGTTCAGGGCTAGGCAGAGCTGCCAGCATGGACTTCTGCATCAAAAAGGACAGAGAGTTCCTAGATCTAGTGTCTGGTGCTTTATAAATAGGTTTAGATGACAGGGAAAAGCAAAGAGAGTACCAAAAAAGAAATGAAATGACAGCCTTTGTCCAAAAATATGCTAGCTACATTGTTTCTTTTCCCTAAAAAAAGAAAGAAAAAAAAAGGTTGCTTTTTCTGCATTAAGCTTGTCATAACTGGATGATTATAGTAACACCATGAGAAGAGCCAGCCAGGATGTGACACTTTAGTTTTCAAAATAGCTCTTCCTAAAATAAACTCTTTCCTCACAGACTGCTACTGTGATACTTATGGGAAAATGTGAACAGACCACTCGTTCTCCCATCTTTCCTTGGAGATTGAGGAACTTTCCATCAGTTTATGTGCTCTAAAATCCTGTCCCTCAGATGGGGAGGCCAAAACCACAGGAAAATGGGGGGAGTGTAATTTAATACATTTCACCAATTTGCCTTAATGGCACTTTGGAAGCCTCCAGGTTTAATTAGATTTACTCTGTGCCCAGAGAGGATAAACAGATCTATCTGCCATTTCCATCAAGACTGTGTTATTTGCAGGGATTCAGTAACATGGAGCAGGGCCAAGCATGCCCTGTTGCAGTAAGGCTGCACTGTGGCTTTGAGCACTCACGTTGTGACACATCAAGCCAGATGTCCTGAGCTGTGGGCATCTGTCCTCTTTGGGTGCCACAGAGGCTGCACTGTTCACCTGCACCACCCTGTGCAGCCTGTCCTTTCTCCCATGCAGAGCTTTTCCCCCTCTTGGCTCAGGATGCTGACTCCCAAAATGCACATCAGGCAGAATCAACTGGGCTGATGGAAACCTCTCCCTGGAAAGGAATCCTAGCCTTTTTGGTCAGCATGGCTGGACTAGGAGGAAGCTACAGCACCATGGCTTCAGATGTGTGAGGCTCATGCTGACTTTCCATGCATTCCACACAGGGAACATCAGTCAAATGACTGATGTGCTGGGCTGTGTGCACGCGTCACCTCAGGCAGCATGGCTGCTATTGCTGAAACATTTATTTCCTTAATTTAAGTTTTTTGTAAACTTGTAGATGGTTCCCCCCATCTTGGCAGCAAAGGGGAAGCAGCGATAGCTGAGTTCCCATACACACTGCATGGGAGCTTGGCTTGAAAATGGAGAAAGATGTGAGTCCCCATGTAGAGACATTCCAGTTCAGATCAGAAAAACATGCCTTCTGCTCCGTTGTTTTCCAGTACTCTGTGAGCTCTCCAAATGAAACCAACAAAGAACAGGGTCTGGTCAGATTCTACGAGTGCTTACTTATTCTTCAACTAGTGAAGTTTAGTGACTTGCATAAATTATTATGCCAGCTACTCCCCTCGAGGTATCATCTTGAGGGAGCACAAGACTCATTTTCCAATTCTCCCTTGCTGCCTTGGTAGGTGATTTCTTGCTCCACTACCCATCACAGCTCTGCAAAATGAAATGTATCACCACTGCTGGTTTGTCACATTTGCCTTCTCCTAGCAGGTACTGGGCAGGTTCATTGCTAGCTACACACTTAATAGTGAAATTGAGTAAGTGGGCGTGTTGTAAGAATGGAGCTTCTTGAAAGGAGACGTAAAACAAAGCTGCTAACAGAAAGACCAAAATAATACAGAGCAGATTTTAACTTGGGTTAGACTGGATTTCTCCTCACTGAAGCAAGTAGAAGCTTTCTTTTTTAATAGAGAAATAAATCTGATGATCTCTGAGCTGGGGAAGTTCAGCTTTCAATGCATTTCCTCCAGACTGACTCATCGTGAGATATACTGTGGAATCCATGGGATTGGACTTCATTCCTGCCATGCAGCAGAGCATCCCAAACAGGACACTTGCAATTTGGGGTAAATTGATAAGCTTCCATATCTGATTAGATGGTATGGCTTTACATTCGCATGATTGCTTTGTCTTGTCAAGGCAGGAGAGAAGATTCCTCTGTTCTCTTCCACATCCCAGGAAAACAGGCCTCATTTTCCCAGAGATTTAGTACAGTCTAAATGTCCTGAATATATGTGTGTTACAGAAGGAAATGTTCATCTACACACATATTTTGCTTGCTCTTTTTCCCTTCCTGACTCTCTATGGAGCAGCCATGGTTGCATCATTCAGCTTGGCATTTGGAAACCAGGCTCCATTGGCCATTTGCTCCCCTGCTTACTATCTGGATATGCCAAAGTCCTCTGGATCCTTTTCTTCCCACAGGATGATCGCAGATCTATCTTTTTTGCTGACAAAGATGACCTAGAAGTAAAATTCAGGTTAATCCCAGGCTAAGGGAAATCAGGCATGCCATGGAATCTGTGGCAGGGAGATAGTTAACATCCTCTCCCTCTTCAGAGAGACGTTGCAGCTGCCTATCCAGCCTGCCAAACTGAAAGGGGATCCAGCCCTTGGGGAAATGTGTCTGGAGTTATTTAATCCCAAAAGGATTATAAAGAGAGTATGCTGTAGGGAATCTCTCAAGCCCTATCCCTGTTAAAGTAAAATAAAACCAAACCCCAAAACCAACAATCCCTTTCCCGTTGATGGCTTACAGCAAAAGATACCCCTGAACTTTCACTGAAAAATGTGCTCCAGTCGAGAGAGTCAGTGCTGCTCCTCTGGAAAACTTCTTCTGCTTTGACTTCCATGGTGCTATCATTTCCTGCCTCTCCTCCTACCTCTTTAATCTCCTTCAGCACGTCCTTTGGAGGACCTTCTTATCTTCCTCCAACTTATGTATGGGTTTCATCGGGCTGAGTCTTTTATCCCCACTTCTTCCTCTATTGCATCTTATCCCTGGTTAATCTCAGCCTTGCTCCCTACTTAGTCTGTTCATCTGTTCTCGTTTTGACTTGTGTTTAGACTGTAAACTCCTTGAGATAGGGCCTGTCTTTTTATTTTATACTTTTACAGTACCTCCAGGAACATGAAATTGCAGGCTGGACTAAGTCATCAAACAGAATTAAAACATTAAAAGAAAGTTAGTCTAAAAGGTTGAGTGGAAATACCTTCCTCATTTTCGGCAGCAATCCAAGGCAGTGCAGCTTTCATTTGTATAAACACACAAGCATTGCTCTCCTATGCAGCACAGCAGGATTGAGTAAACGACTGGTTCACCCTCTAGTAAGTCACCCACTGCCTTCCCAACAGCAGGCATCAATTTACTGGTGAGCAGGAAGAAGAGGCCCTGTTCCTTCTGTGAGCAGTGCCAGGAGGATTTGGTTTCCCTGGCTACTTGCGAGATCAGCATGGTTAAGATGGTTTCCAACTGCTGCCATGCCCACCATAGTTAGCTGGCATCATGCAAGGGATGTTTTTAAGGAGCCATGGTGGCAGGGGGCTTTTTTTCTGCTTTCTACTTAGGCTCCTTTGAAGAGCTAAATGTTCTCCAAGAGAAGAACAATCTGGGTGTCTTGAATAGCACACATTTTATACACCAGTGGGCTCTTGTCAGCACTTTTTTCTTGAGTCCATTGAGACGTTCAGTGAAGTTTCTTGTTCATGAGCAGGTATCTGTCTATTCCTTCCTGCTTTACATGGTCTCATTCAGAAGACAAAATAGTGTTTTGATTTTTGGGTTTTTTTAAAGTAGTTCCATCATTTTCTGCAACCTTTTCTTTAAAGAACTGTAGAAACTAATAAATGCCTCATTGATTTGAAACAGGCATGTCCATGTAAGCACTCATCTCTGATGGCCACAGTTAACCTCTAGTCAGTATGTGCTCACTTTGGTGTTTGGCTCTTTGATTCTTGTAGTGCTTCCCAATGACGCAGGAAACCACCAGGATCTTCTTGGACCCCAGCCATGCTATACAGATGTCTTCTTCCTCCCTCACCTGCCAGCTGCCTGCAGAACAAACATGGCATGCATCTGTCTGAGCTCTCCACATTTTAAGTGCAGCTGACCCTGGATGGTGATCCAACTTTACCATTTCCTCCTCTACGTCCAAGACTTTCAAACATAAGTAGCTTTTTTTTGTGATCTTTGCCACTGATGAGGGAATTTAACCCTCTAGGCATCTCTGAAGCTTTTCCCATGACATATATGAGGAAGTAGCAGATGATTTATTAACATCAAGTAAACTATTAATTTACTCATTCAGTATGATTACCTGTCTCTAATAGTAGTTGTGAATTGCCCAATCACCTTATATTTTCATGAAGAAAGACAAATGATAAATGGATCAATAGAAGAAATGTACTTTCAGGGTAAATGACACATGACTGTATTTGTGCAGGAAACAGCTAGAGAGAGGCAACAAGCTGAATGGTGAACACTGGACCAGGACCTGGTATGGTATGGAGCTGTGGCTCTACTCCTTGCACACTCTTAGCAAATTTGGCTTGATGCCTCTTAATGCTGCACTTCAGGGCCACTGCTGTTACTTACCTGTGGCATTAAAATAGTTTCCATACTAATAATAACAGTAGCAGCCAGTCATTAAAATTCTGAAATAGCTTGTATGGATAATTTTATAAGGTTTGTGTCCACTAGGATTGGAAGCATGCCATCTATTCTTTGGAGTGCAACCTTGGAATTTGGGCAAGGCTCTTTTTCCCTTTCTTTGTCTTTCTGAATCTCAGTTTCTCCTTTCATAAAAAAATGATAAAGATTTTGCAGGAAAATAAGAGTTGGACAACTAGCCAGAGTAGGGGCTGATTTGGATACAACAGATTTTTCTAGGGGAATATACGGAGACTTATGTATGGACTACTGAGAATTAGGATATGGAGCTCCACCTTGCCCTTTACTGCCTGTTTTATTCTGTGCAAATTTTTCCTCACTCTGTTAAAACACCAACGTATCATTAAATGAAGCTATGAGTAGTGGCTCTATTTTTACTGACCTGAGCCATGCTGCTTTTGCAAGAGTATAGACACCTGCCTATGAAATGTCATGAAGAGCTCTGACAGTTCACGGTACTGTGACATGAAGGACTTTGAAGCACAAATAGTTTTTTTATTGGTCCTCCCAGTCAAAGGGAAAGGGTTTGAAAGGGCCAGTTGAATCTGGTGAATCAACAAATGCTTATAGGAAAGGTGCCAGGGGTTTGCCTCTTAGACCAGGGGGCTACTGGGGGCTGATGGGGTCCATCTGTCAGGGAAGGGGAGGGGCAACTTTGGCCACAGGCTTGCCAAGCTGGTGAGGAGGGCTTTAAAGTTCTTGGGCAGGCGAACCTCAATCCATCCCATCTCTACTAGTGTGATGCCACTGCCAGCAATAGATGCACAGAGCCTGGAGAGAGATCACAGGTCAGCAGAAGAGTACCTGAAAATCAGCAAAAAGGAATTTCAGAGAAATTGTCAAACCCAGAGACTGGGTTAGGAAAGCTAAAGTCTGGTAGAATTAGATCTGGCCTGGGACTCTTTTTTTAAGCTTTGCATGTGTTGCAATCCCTTCTCAAGACACCCAACTTTATGCCTTTGATATTTAAATTTGCAAGATGACATTAGACATCTCACATCTTCAGCAGCAGATCGAACTCTGAGCCTGGCATATCTTGTTCTGTTGGGAGGTAATGATAACATTAGCAATTGTTAGAATAGATGGCAGTCTATTTGACTAGTTTGTTCTGTGAAGGAAGCCTCTACAAGAGCTCAATTTAAACTGATATGTGCCCCATTTAAAACCAGCTAGCAGCTAGGAGATATTTGTGGTAAAATTTAAGTGTTAATTTAAACTGATTTTGGTAAAATCTGAGCTTCTCTAATATACACCACCTATGCTTTCCATTTTCCTCTCTTGGGGAAGAGTGATTTAAAGCTGATTTTGCTTAACTGAGGAAACAGAACTAATAAAATAAGCTTCTTAAGATTTCTGTAAATCAGAAGCATTCATTGGGACATCTCAAAAATTAAAACTATTTCAATGCTCTGTCCATCATTGCTGTTATCATAATTACATTTGTGTTTTACTGGGATGCATTTTTGAAATGCTGTGGCTGTGCAGGAGAAAACACCCCTGTTTGTGTGAGATGCCCCTCTAACCTGCACACAGCCCCACGTGCTGCAGCCCATAGCTGATGTGCCCAGCATTCCTGACTGCCAAAAGCCTTTTTGCTGGGAATGAAACCATGCTGTAAATCACACTCACATGTTAGCAGGGAGTGTATTTTCACACCAATGATTACAGTTGTGCCTTTAGTCGAGGAGGTTGTTTTGGGGCAATAAATTGTGCTGTGTGTTATCTCTGCTGCCCTCCCTCTCTGGCTCTCTTTTTCTTGCTGGGTAGGAAATGGCTGTTCTGAACAGCAGAGCCCTGACAGCTTCCCAGGCTTTGCAATCATCTTTTGTTTCCGTTTTTTGTGAGAGAAGTATCTGAAACGGGTTTTGAGGGGAGCTGGCTCTTTGTATTGGAAGTACATAAATTACAATGTCTCAGGTTCTCATCAGAGCTCTGCATCTCACAGATGAAGCTCAAGCAGTGGCCTTTAAACAGTACATTAAGTTAGACAATGTAAGAACTACCAGCCTCCTGACCTGGCGGTGCATAAATCTCTCCACTGCTCCCGTCCCTTTTGCATTTGTCATCTCCTCCAGCGCCATGCCCAGCCAGAGATGAGCAGGGGTATAAACACCTCCTGGTACTGCACTTGGCATCTCACACAGGGCATTTTACCCTGGATGGCCCCCATGGTCATGGGGTGTTGGAAATAGATGGATTTTAAGGTCCCTTCCAATCTAAACCTTTCAGTGATCCTATGAAAGCCTTTGTGGAGGCTGGCCTGCATATCTAAAATGTCACGCTGGGTGCTGATGCAAAGTAATTCCCATATAAATAGCCTCTCTTTATGTGAGGGGTAGGTTTTATCAATAGAGTGAGCTGGGCCCATGCTCAGTACAGAATAAACAGATGGGCTGGTATATGGTTAATCAATTACTATAGAGGACAGGAGGTCAATGGGCTTCTCTCAATTTCTGTAACACCTGTGTGCATATGAGCATTTATAATATCTAATATTCATGTCTGTAGCAAGCCTGTAGTATCTGTTGGTCATTTATTAATTCTTTATAAACATTCCCTTAAGGCAAGTTGTGAGTTTGTAGACAATGGTTAGAATTACTCAAAAGATTAAATTTTTTTTCTCTATCAGGGAATGATAAAACAATTAATTCTGGATTTCAGTTACAAATAAAACACATCAGAATGAAAAGTTTGCAATGTGGTCCAGACATTCCTTACAGACCTTGTCAGACTGGACCATTCTGGTGCCCCATTTAACTAAAATATCACTGAAATTCTCATTTTTCATGCTCTGTGACAAAGCATAATCTCTCATAAAGCAGATATCCAAACCAAAAAAGTATGTTTTGATGTTACTGGAAAACAACATTTTCATTGATCCAAACCGAGCTTTGTGGTTTTTAAAATTTTCTTTTTGCAGAAGATTAAAAAAAAGATCTTAGTTTCCTTTCTTGTTTTGTTTAGGAGCACAATTAAGTGGAAAAAAATGGAATTCCCTTAGCAGCTAGCAAGTCTAGTGTTTCTGTATGCTTCTCTAAAAAGTAAATGGGATTACTTTGTTTAAAAACTGCTTTTAGCAACCTCTGTTAAAGCCCTAAAATGCACAGGAGGGCATGATCCTTCTTCCTTTGAAGTCCCTGGCACAGTATCCATTGACTTCACAGGGAGTGGGATTGACTGAATAATTGTGTTGCAGCATGAATGTCTACCCTGACACTGCACAAAGTCACGCTGAAAGCCACTTGATGTCATTCTAATCCTGTCTCCTCACAGTGGTGTTCTGGAGAATAGGGTTGGGGTTTTTTTCCCCTCTCTGTATTTATTATTTGCAGAAGGAACTAGTTAACAAATAGAAAGGACAAAGCTGAACGAGCGTGTCATTAATTTCCAAAGTAACTTGTTCTGCTGCTGAAGTGATCAACTGCTCTGTGCAGCAAGTGCTAACAAGGGGGTTTTAGCCAGTGGGGCTTCAATGTGCTAAGGAGAGCGCTGTAGCTGGAGGTGTCACCCAGGCATGTGCCTGAGCCATAGAATGCCAGCCCTGTCATGGGGGCAGAAGCCTCCTGCTCACAATTTTTATCCAAAACAGCTTCCCCAGAAATCAGAAGCACAAATACCTGCCAGGGTTGAGGTTGGGGAAGAAGAAGGGGCTGCGATAACGCGTAACAAACACCATGATCCCCAACATGGAATTCCAAACCTGACAGCTTGTCCCGGCCGGAGGAACCACCGAGGTGTGGATGGGGCCCTGGCACGGCTGTGTCTGTGTGCTGAAGTCCTCTGCTGCTGCTGAGAGCATTGCTGGCTGTGACCGAGGCAGATGGCCAGGATAGATGAGGCCCTTATGGATTGTCCCAGGGGAATAATTACAGTTTAACTGCGATGACGCTTAGCCAGAGCCTTTTGTGCTCATGGTGCCCTCAGGAAGGCCTGGGAAGCAAGCTGCCTGGAATGCAGGAGTAATGCGCTCCTCCTCAGCTTGGCAAGCAGAGAAGAGAGATGAAATCCCACCTCTCCTCCACCAAGCATCCCGAGGGAGGGCAGCGCTGGCACAGTCATCCTTTCAAGTTCTGCCCCGAGGGCATAAATAGGAGAAGGTGTAGAGTCATTACCGAGGAACCTCTAAAGATGCCAGGTTTTCCTAGGAACGCTGGCTCTGCCAGTATCACACAGGCATTCTGCCCTTCACTGGACCACTCAAACATAGCAGGTAACAAGGTTTAGAAACACAACACTGCTGTAGTAGGAAACACGGGAATCGTTTCACACTGGCCCCACAAAAGGGGTTCTTTGTTTGTACCTTGGTCAGGAGCAGAAGAGCCCTGCACAAGCCTTTTTAACACACGCGTGCTGGCAAACCTGCTGCAGGCTGGGAGAGGAGGGTAAAACAGGGGAGAAGCTGCCCATGTCAGATATCATGTATGTCACAGAGACAGAAGGACTGGCGACTGATTTAAGGTCAAATTGCAGCATAGCCTGTGAGGAACACAAAGGAAAAAGTGGATTTAAAGCATTCCTGATTTCCCACATCAAGACATGCTCTGCTTCTGCAGCCCCGTAGGAACAGCTCAGAAACGCAGGTCTCTGCTCAAGGTGGGCAGCCAACAGCCCCTCTGCCTCTGCCACAGGCACAAGGCAACTCCCATGTACGGACTGTGCTGGAGAGCCCGCAGCTCATCTATGCATGAACAGTGCTGGTATATCTCAAAGCTTGCTCTTTCCAAGCTCTTCACAGCTTCGGTCTCCTCCAGGAGTATCATGGGATGGTAAGGGAGACTTTTGCTGAACTTCTGATTGCTTTTCCACAAGACTCTAAGTCTCCCTACCTTTTTAAACTCTTCTGTCACTAAGTAAACTATTTCCTTCTGTCTTATATACCTAAAACCAAAAAATGTCAAACCAACAAAAAACAGGGTAGTGGCAATGGAACGAAGTCAAGTGTCAGTCTGGCAGTGTTTTAATGTCCAGCTATCTCACAGCACAGAAGATGTCCAGGCAAGTCCCGGGCTTTCATTTCTTTGACGGTTAATTTGATTTGGTTAGGGCAGGCTTATCAGATGCTCAAAATGGCCTGTTTGACTGTCTAAAGTGTAAAGTTACAAGAGGGCAGATGTGAAAAGAAATAGTGAGCCTATAGTTTGCTAATGTATGTTAAGCAGGACCTTCTTTTGCTCTAAAACACAACAGAGGGTTGTAGCACATCACATTTCACTTTAAGCTGGCTGAGACTAAGCTTTGAAAACCCAAAAGCCCTGATATACTCCTGTTAATCATTGATACAGTCTTTGATCTCTTCTCACTTCTGTGTAGCTGATTGACTCATCCCCGCGTTTTTTTACCAGCTTTTCATTTGTGCCTTTTTTTCTCAATGTATCTGTTCTCCACCACAGTCTGAGCAAGCAAAAAAGCCATAATAGCAAGGGTATTTTTGTAGTATTTCTGATCAAATGGTATATACATCTTTGTGCAAAATTTCTAGTGCCATTCCACAGGACAAAAAGGTTTTGGGATAATATCTGAGCAGCCCAAAGTCCCCTTCTCTGCAGTTATTTCCACTCCTCTGTGACTTCAGATAACATTTGCAGAAGAAGCCTCTTACAGCTACTCAATATGGGATTCCTCAAACACATCCGGCTGAAGGCTGGCACAAAAGCACCATGGCTTCAGGGCTGAAAGGTGTGTGGGGGAACATGCTTCAGGCACAAATTCCTCCCTCTCTTTTTCACCACAAAGCTTTCAGCCCAGAAACCCTGCCTGGATTGCTCTGTGGGCCCTCATGCAATAAGCCTGGGCTCCAGGAATAGGCATCTCTAAGAGGGATGCCTGAAGATGAGGTGACTCTGCCACCCTGCCAGATTTGTGGGGGCTGGAAGAATTTGCTGCTGTGCTCTGTCCTTGAGGGCAGTGGCAAGGGCATCAACTCCTGTGAAACCCAGCTGGTGGAAACATGCAAAAATGCATCATATCTTGGTTTTACTGGTGATTTTGGTCATGGTCTCAAGTGTTTACCCTAGGTAAAATTTCTCTGTTTCTCTGATTTTTTTCATAAAACTCAGAAATAGCTTTTGAGTTGCGCTGAATGGGTGCTACCTGGCTGGTCCCCATGCCATCATTCTAACCATTTCATTACACTGGCATTGCAGACTGTTCCCACAAACTCTGCTGGGTCTCTCAGCTGTGGTGGTCCAGATAAATTATCCCATCTCATCCCATTCCACCCACTTGACTGTGTATGTGTGTGAACACCCCTTTGGGCCTGTACTCTTCTCTCACACAGGCTTTCCACAAATTTTTCTGTCTGATGAAACACTTTCAAGTGCAAGGAATGGCAAATTAATATAAAAGTCATTTAAAAAGTTTGAAGCAAATAGCTGGGCTCACTGTCTCCTGAGCCACGTTTCTTGCTCACTTCTGGTGCCATGGCACAGAGATGGATAATGAGTGAAGCTGGTCTGTTTCACTTCTTCCACTCCTCAGGAATTAGCTGTTTTGCTGTTTCCTGTATAAGCAAGATGGAATACAAATTAGTGGTTCAGGTTCATGCCCATTTATGTGGAGGGTAGTCAAAACACTAAATAAACCTCAGCATGGAAAGACCTTCATGGAGACTGAGCAGCCAGTGGCTTAAAATACCCTAAATTCAGCTCAAATTCTCTGTGGCTGCAGTTAAAGTGAGAAAGGGCTGTCTCTAACGAGACACTCTTAGATTCCCTGATAAAGCAAATGTTTACCAGACACAGGAACCAGTCTTCCTCTTGTCCTCTTTAGATTAAATTGCCTGATAGAGCAGAAGACAGAGTTAACTCTCTTTGCTATGACCAGGACAGAAAGCTCTTGACAAAATTAAATTACTGCAGAGAAAACTGCTTGATCATTTCATGTGTATGGGAGGTACAAATCTCAAATTGTGTGTTTGGCAACATATGAGGGCTATATACATATATAGTCAGTTGATGTTGTTATTTTCATTAAATGAGGTCTCTTCTTTTCTCTATTTTCGATGCTGTTCTCCAGGGAGATTAATTTGTATGAAAGTAGAGCGCTAATTGCACAAAACAAGCTGGGGTACTGCAGGAGCATAATTAAATAAAAAAAAAAGTAGTGTTAATACAATTGTGGTGCTAATTAAATAAAATTGGTGACAAGTGTCTAAGGCAGACCAAGTGTAAGGAGAAAAACTGACAAAATGATCAATTTAAAAATTCTTGCAGACATTATAATTCACTGGTAACTGATCCGAATTAAAAGTAATTGTACACAAAGTGCTGTGCGAGCGCCCGATCTTGCTCTCAGCAACGTGGGACTTTTGCCAATCCAGACTCTAATGTTCCATAAATTGCTGATAGGAAAGTGATAGGCTTATTTTATTTCTGCATGTGTTTAAGAGGGGGCTAATTCAGGGCGGGTCAAACCGACAAGGGCAACAGCTCCCTCAACGTTTGCAGTTGTGCCTGCAGTAAACTGACCATTCCCTGCTTCCACAGGAATTGCTGGTGGTCATGTGCCAAGGGGACCTGGAGAAAGCATGGTGTGGGCAGTGCCAGTGGCACACCATGGCTTTGACCTCACCAGCCACCAGCTTTCTAGACCTTCATAGACCAAGGGGGCATCATTAGACTCCCTCCTCCACCCTCGAGGGAGCAGGGGGGCCCTTAATCAGCATCCTGACTCAGCTCCCTTCCTCTTTGGCATTTATTAGTGGCTCAGAGGAATTGCATGACGCCTACTGCAGCCCTGGCTTCCTCTCCAAGCTTGGCTGTCCCCAGCATTTTCCTGTGCAATGCCCTCTGATCTGGTTCCCACCTTCTCCACTACCCAGCGGGCCTAGGGACTATTTGCCAGCTGCACCT
Source organism: Geospiza fortis (assembly GCF_000277835.1). Lineage (NCBI taxonomy): Eukaryota > Metazoa > Chordata > Aves > Passeriformes > Thraupidae > Geospiza > Geospiza fortis. The sequence goes on along the minus strand of NW_005054325.1, from coordinate 5,230,306 downwards.
GCCACCCTGGAACCCTGGTTTCCAGTCTTGTTGCCCATGGGGAGCCCTGGCATGAGCCCTGATGGCCTTCCACCTTCCTGAGGCACTGGAAAACTACTTCTCATGTACTCTGATTTTTCTCAGTATTTGTGTTGATGGAGGAAACCTCCCACTCCTCCTTCCACCCACAAACCAACAACTCCAAGCCATTTCTAGCCTGTGTGGTCCTGAAACAAATAAAAAAGTCCTTTCAGATGTGAAACAAAGCAGCCTTGTCTGCCTGAGTCAGCAGCCTAAAACAATAGCTGTGAGCACTCACCTCACAGCAATTTCTACTCTCTCTGGGGTCACGTTGTAATACAGTAGAACCCCAACTGTGGTTTTAAAAATGCATTGGCTTGTTTTGGGAACTGACTCGAACAACTTCACTGAGCTTGCAGGAAATTAGTTGTGATCCTTTATACAATGAGAATTTTGCCTTTGACTTTGCTGGGAGCAAGATCAGGACCTCAATGCCTACAGAAAAATTGCCAGGTCTTGCTTGCTGGAGCAGAGGGAGCTTGGGAGATAAGTGATTTCACTGTGTAGGTGTTCTCAGTTGAGAAAAAAGTAGAAAGGATAAAAGTTCCCTTTTGGGTTGTATTTTATGGCTGGGATTGCTGGTCACTGTGATATTGCTGGCCAGAATGAAAAGCTGAACACACGAAATTGCTGTCCTGACTTTTATTGTTCTTACATTTTATTGATGATAAGGCTCAAGGAGAGCTGTCAGTTTGGGACTTGATGTCTCTGCCCTTTCTTGAGGGGGATTTGCTTTGAGCAGGGTCTGTGAGGCTCTACCATCCATTGCAGCTCCTTATTTTGCTGGTGACTAATCCTAGCCCTGCTCCTTCTCCACATGAGCACTGCTGGGCTGCAGCAGGGGTGGCATTCATTGTAAACATGTTTTTAATCCAAATTTTGGTTTCAGAATAAACAAGAATAAAATTGCTGCTGAGTTTCAGCCTGATGCTTTTTATTCACTTTCCTGAATCTGAGCTCCTCATCCTTCATTAGTGTGACTCTTGTCTCTGTGCTCTCTGCATAATAGCCAGCCTGTTTCCTCACCTTCATCTCAAAAGCAGAGCTCAATGCTGTGTGTTAATTACTGCTGGAATCTGCTCAGCTCAGTCCTTGGCATTTGGAAAGGCAAGACGTGACTGAAGGAAAAAATCCCGAAAGAACCCAGAAAAATAGAATTGGCACAAAGTTGTCATCTTCCTAAGAGTGCTTGTCTCAATGGTTATATCATCCACAAAGGCGTGTTCCTCCTTCAGAAGAACAGTGTTGGCTTTGTCTGGCTTAGTTTCACAGTAAGATTGAGGCCTTTTCTTTGCTGTTTTCTTCCCTTAGGGTGTGTTGTGCCCATTAATTGCCCCAAGGTAGAACATACCTCTAAGGCTGGACTGAGGGTTAATAACTAGCCTCAACTCAGTGCCAGAGACAGATGCTCTCTAAACATTACTTTGGGGCTTGCCCCTGTAGCAGGGGAGCACAGAACATATACCCAGGCTCAGCTTCTCCACATCACACGTAGGCAGATCAGCCCAGAAACAGCCTCTGTAGCTGGAGTGATCTAAGTCAGAAGCAATATCCACAGACATCCTTTTCCACCATCACTGTGCAGAGCACACATGGATGCAGGCTGTGCTTTTAGGCTAAGGGTGCAAATTTACCAGAGGGGGAAGATTTCCACCCTGGCCCTGGTCTGCATCTGATGCCCTGATGCCCAGAGTGACCCTTGCCCATCCCTTGTGTGGTAACAATGCAACTTCCCTGTGCCTGCCCAAATTTTGGGCTTGAAAAGGAGTGATTGTGGTAGTGCTGGTGCCCCAGGAGGTGCTTTGCAGCAGGGGGGTATCCTGAGGTGATTGATGGGTGGTGGTGGAAGAGGTGGGTGACCAGGGCTGGGGGCTGAGGTGGCTGGGGAAGCCTTGTCAGAAAATGAGGGGTGCCAGATGAGGATTCTACTAATTCCACTGAATTCTAAGGCAAGCTCTGGGTCCAGGCATTGTCCTGGGTGTTATGAGCTACTTCTGTAGAGAGAAAATTCTCATCGATCTTGCTCAGATCCTTGACCACTACATTTCTGAGAGCTCAAGGCAAGAACAAGTGTAAGTGAAGTCTGTGTGTACAGCAGGAACTTTGTGAATTCGCACTAACAGCTGAGGATGCCTTATAACCTTTCTGACACTGTGAGTTATTGGATAAACAGGAAAAAAAAAGTGATGACACGTCATAATATTGACTTTTATTCTCCTTATTTCTACAGCTGCAGCTCTGTGTACTCATGACTGAAAGAGCAACGCAATGTGGTGTATTTATATATTACAATTCTAAACAAAACAACATTTATGTACAGTATGTGAATATAGGTACTAAATATATACATGATCTGATATAGACTAGATACATATGCTTCATTATAATATATATATACATATATATGATTGTAATATATTTATATGGGGAAAAGTACTGAAAGTATAATTAACTGGGACAGAACTGCAGGATGACTCTCTAAAATTCTGGGTAAAGATGAACAGCTTGTAATAGAGCAAAATGTCTGTTATAGATGTGATATTCATGTTCATATTTTGACTGCTGAAGTCAAACAGTAGCAAGCACTGAGTGCCTTTAAGTCCAGGCTCCCTTGTTATGGCAATAAAGTATAAAAATTTTATTAATTCAAAACTTTACTCTCTGAAATGAAATCCTAGCCACTTTCTTAGTACAGAGACTTGATCAAGATTCAGATGCATATTGCCATTTTGGGATTAACATGAAAGTTTCTGTCTGGTAGGTGAGGAAAGAAGGGGAGGCAAAAAGTTCAGAAAATCTTCTGAAACTAACCTCCTAATTCTCTATTTTCAGTTTATTTTCCAAAGGTGAAGGCTTGCCCCAGAGCTGGAAGACCAGACAGACATCTGATTAAGGCACACTGCAAAAGATAAGGTGATGTGAGTCTGAAGCTTTCTTCACATGAATCTCTAGTGAAAAAATATACTAACTCTCACTGTTACCAGAGCAAGGCTTCTTTGAGAAGTAGTCTTCCAGGTTTGCTAGGGAAGGAGCTGTACAAAAAAATTTTTGTAATTATAAAAAAGCACTAGCAAGAATTTGCTGCTCAAAACCCTCTGTTCCAGTATTTTGACATAGCAGCTCTAATTTAATTTTTTTTTAATATACATTTATTTTATTTTTTGAATAGTCAGTTTTCTAAACAGGGAGATAAATCAAGCTGCCAGCAGTTCTGCAGATGTTAGCTAATAATTTTCTGGGGATCCTTTACCATTTAAACAAATACTTCCCTGAGACTGATCACTGATGTGTTGCTTTTATCACTCCAGCGACTCTTAGGTGCAGGGTAGGATGGCTGCAGCTTTTCCATCAATATGCCTTAGGCCTGGTTGAGGCAGATCATCTAGGCTGACAAAAGGCGAAAATTTATGGTGCCCTTTCCAATTAAATCCTTGGTGTCTCTGCTAAGATGGCCTGGGTTGCCAGTGGTATTTTTAATAGTGCAAACAACTGCTACCTAAAAAGCCTAACAACAAACTTGTGGCCATGAAATACGTGCTGTGTGGTGACTATGCTTGATAAGGTCCAGCTTCAGAACAATAAGCTCACCAGTGAAAGGCTCTCCAGACTATTTCCATCACCCATATAGGACTCTTTAATGACTTGTTTCGTGCTGTCTTTGCCCCTTCTCCCCCAGCAGGGAGGATATGGGATTTTTCAGCACAAGTTAACTGATAAATGAAATTCTCTACCTCTGTGTCTTTTCCCTTGGGGGCAGGAGGGGAAGCAGGAGCCTTTGCTGGTGATGCTGAGGCCATGCAGGCTGTGATTGCTTTTGTCCATGGCATAGAAATGCACATCTGTACAAAACAGTGCCAGGTCTCCTTGGTCAGGGCTGCAGTGAGTGTGTGACCGGGAGGGTCCTTGGTGTCCAGATGAGCCTGAGTGGGCTGGTTTGTGTGTGCTGGCAGGGCAGGGAGTGTTTCCTATCAGTTGGTGTGATGTCATGGTCAGTCTGCAGTGTGGGAACATGCCATTTCCTGACTTTGAGGGTTATTGCAAATGGCTAGTTGGAAGATGATCCCGTTCAGAAGTGAGACAAGGTAGTAAACAAGTAGACAGACAGACAGACAGACAGACAGACAGACAGACAGACAGACAGACAGACAGACAGACAGACAGACTAACTAACTAACTAACTAACTAGCTAACTTTATATAAAGCCACTGGCACTATGCCTGCAGCCAGGTCAGAAAACTGCTCTATACGTCTCTAACAGCCTGTATGTGCCACATGGGCCCTTTCTGAATGCTGAAGTGTTAAATGTGCTCAGCAGTGACTCAAAAGAAAGCTGTCTGGCAGGTACATTCTCCATAGTCCTTTCCTTCCCTGGCCTCTGCTCAGCCTGCCAGCCCACTGTGTCAACAGGGGAGGGACCAGGCCAATAGCTCAGGGCTGCATCTTAATTTGACTGATTCTGCATCATAAAACACCCCAATGGCTGATGCAAATCCTAAAGTCACCAAATGTGCCTAGCCCTGCTGGACAGCAAGATGCCCTGTGAGAGGTGGTGGTTTGAAGCAAAGGGAGGTTGCCTGGATCACACATGTGTGTGCATGCACAGGGTTGTGTCATTCCATTACTTTTCTCACTTGCATGAAACCTTATTTTGAAATTTGGGCCAGGGCCTAACTTTGGTGATCTAATGTCTTGAGTCCCTCTTTTGTCTTCACAGGACATGAGCTGCCTCAAAAGAGCTTTGATAAATTGCACCAGTCAGTCATTAGTGTTCCACATCCACATTATCCTCCTGCCAGCAGGCAGCCAGGGCTGCAGGAGCTGCATCCCTGGCTGCCCTGGGGATGCACAGTGCAGCAGGAACATGTGTGCAGGGGCACGCTCTCCCCTGTCTCGTGCTGGCAGGACTGGGGGCCCCCAGGGGATAAGACACCTGTCTGGAACAAGAAGAGGCTGGAAAAATGCTGGCCCCAGTCCCTTCTTCCTCACTGAGAGGCAGTCCACCTAGCTCAGTGTCCGGTCCCTGCACGGCTTGCACGGATGCAGCTGGAGGTCTTGGCCAGCAGATCATGTCACTTGTGCACAGCTTTAGTTCAGTGGCCAGCAGTTTGTGACTCAAGGACTGCCTGACCAAGGACCAACACAATTGTAACTCTTAGCTTGCCATGTATGTCTTGGCTATGGATTTCCCTGGTTGCCTCTTGAACCCCTACCAGCCCCTGGTGCCCACAGCACCCCCTGACAAGGAGTTTCCCTGCTCCAGCGTTAATGTCCAATGTGTGTTAGTGCTTCATCCATCTTCTGGAGAAGGATCCACACATCCAAAATGATGCTATGGGGGAGGTAAAGGAGACACAAAACATCTTGGTGCTGTATACCTGCAGGAGAACCTACAGATAGATTCTGGGTACAGAAGAGTTACATAACACAAGAGCAGAACGTGGGACAGTCCATGGGCTGCATTTCTGTTCAGAAGATGTGACGGCATCTCAGACAGGAGAGCTCTAGGAGGTGTCAGGTCTTGCCAGGAGTGACTTGGCTCACTTTATGCCATGTGTCATTATGTCTGCTTCCACAAAGAAATGAAGAAAAATGCAGAAAAAGGTAAGAACAATGAGAATATTAGTTGCAAGAATCCACTCTGGGGTGATGAGTGGCCCTCCGATGTTGGCACGGCCTTTGCTCTTCCAAAACATGCTGCAGCCAGTGCCACATGTCACATCCCAATGAAAGAAAGAGTCCTCTTCCCGGAGGGGCTTGCTCTGCCACTTCAGCCTGCTTTGTTTTCCCTTCCCTTGCTTGCCACAAGCCTACCAGTGTTTGCTGCTCATGCTGAGTGACAGGCAGCAACTTCTGCGGCAGCAGGACGTGCTGAGCACGGCGTTCTGGCACGTGGAGTTTTGTGAGGCAGCAGGTAACGAGGGCATGGGATCTGCTGAGCAGAGATACTGCATTTTGGAAGACAGGGCCCTGTCTTACAATGAAGATCAGAGAAAGCAAACTGAGGAAAGTCATGCTATGGCCACAGGGGCTGTTTTTGTGGGGACAAGGAGAGGGGACTCAAACCCAGGATACTTCCATCATGTTATTCCTGGGCCAGCCGAGCCACCAACTCACTGCATGTCCTCGGCTGAGCTGCCCAACCCCTCATGCCCCATTCTCCATGCCCATATTGGTCTGTCCTCTGGCAGGAGTTGTGCTTGCAGACACAGACTTAACCAGCTGAGAGGCCTCCATTCATCGCTGTCTCTTTCTCTCCTGCTGCGGTGCTGACAACTCATATATTCCCAGCATTGCTCTGTGGTTTCTCTCCAGCTTTGGAGAACCATGTGCCAAATACTGCTGATCAGCCTGCTGACCAGCTACATCTGCTGTATCCAAAGCCAGCCAGAGGCTTTGGAGTGTATGCTTCTCTGTGACAGCTGCCTGTCGCAGCATGCAGGTTGGGTTGGTGCAGGGCAGAGTCTTGCTCCATGCTCACATCCTGCTCCATGCTTGCATCCCATGCCCAGTGACCAAACCGACCCTGATGTGGGGATCAGCTCTTAAACTGAGGGGTTTACACAGCTCTCTGTCCAGTCTTGGCACAGCAAAGACTCCCTAAAATGGGAGGGTATATGTAGAGCCTTCTTTGCAGACTTCTGGTTTGCCCTGAATGCAGTCTGGCAAACTGGGGAATTGTCTGGGGAGGTTGATACTGAACTGGGTATATCCACGTCAGATTACAAAGCCAGGTTAAGCACAGGCCTTCTTTGCCTTCTCTCTTTGCTTTTTGACTCTATGCTGATCTGAAGTCTGTAGCAAACCTCCAGAGAAATTCCTGCACCTGTCCCAAAGCCCACAGTGATGGTCATGACATTTCCATGATCACACACTGGGAAGAGCATGCTGGGGCAAAGGGATGTCCTGACCTGTTTTCCTAGACTGAGCTGCTGGTAATTAAGCAACAGATGATGTACCTCAGGCTTTGATCACCCATTAATGACAGTCATGTGGGTCAGCTGGAACACAAGCTGAAATGTTTTTAAAAAGGCTCCTTAGGAGCCCTTTCAGAAAGGGAATGTAGTGATTGCAGAGGTGGGCATGATGCTGAGTGATTTAATGGAAGGGTTGGACCTCTGTGGTGGGAAAAACATCTTCAATGCCTCAGAAGCATCTCAGTCTCATAAAGGAATGTCAGCACATAAACAGGTATTGGTATATTGTTGCTATTTAGATAGGTGAATTTCTTGATCTGCTGAAAGCCAAGACTAATAATTGCTTCAGTTTTCTAGTATTTCTGAGACCAGTTGTAATCTCTCCTGTATGTAAGACTGACATCTGAAATTCTGGGGGTAAAAATCTTTTAAAGTAACTGGAGGTCTTGTCCTGTGAGCCCAGGACAGCTGGACAGGCCCCTTTCACACAGCAGTGTGTTTCAGAGGGTCTCAGGAATGGTGCTGTGCTGGAGGCTGTCCAGGGAAGCCAGAGACACATGGACATGGTGAATGCAGCAGCAGCAGCCCTACCAGAGCTCTGGAACACGTAAATCACTTCAGTGGCAGTAATGTCATCCGTGCTCATATGCGTGCTGTTCTTTATATAATAGGCACTTGGTATGGTTCTGAAGGAATATTTATTTTTTTATGTGATGACTCTCTGGAGAGTTGTACCTTGAGCTGAGTAGAGGAAAAATTGAGGAAATAGCATATCCTTCCTCACACCTCAGAGTCCTGCACTCCTTAGCCCAACAACCCACACATTTACCAGACTTAGTTGCTAGTAAGTGAAGAGGGCAGAGCAGCTGCAGTGAATTAATTGGTAACTTCCAGAGCTGGGTTATTACCTGCGAAGCCTTAGAGTGAGCACAAGCAGACCGTGTCATCTGTTGCAAAGGGGAAAGCTGACACAGATGCCTAGCCTGTTGTTTCTGCTCTTGAAGATGAGGGAAACACCCTGATGCACTGGCTCTCACTGCTGCCCTGGGGTCCTATGGGAACTTGCAGGCTTCTGGCATGGGGGCAGTGGGATGCAGCTGCCCTGGAGGGAGCTGAGCTGGAGCTGCTGAAGCCCTGCATTGCCATGAAGGGCTACATTCATTTGTGTGCCCTTCAAGTTGTGGTTGTTGATTTTAGCTGCTAGTACTGCAAAAGTGGTACCAGTCTACTTTGGAGAGTCATATTCCATAGCCAGCTATGACTGTAATGCATTAGAAGTGCAATAGGAACACTGATTTAAAAACAAACAAACAAACCCCCTGCTAATAAGGGTTATATGGTCCAGGTGTTCTTAATTGTTAAAAACCTGATTGATTTTACAGGACTGGAGTGGCATCTGGGGATGATTCCCTTTCCTCTCCAATGTAATGTAGGAGTGTGCCAGCTTCATCAAATGTGGATGCACCAGTTATTCATGCGTCAGAAATACTGAGAGAGCCTGGGAAGAAACAGAGTAAGTGATGTACATGTGAAGTTTGCCTGGAAGTCATTATATGTTTCTTTAAATATGGTCAATAAAGGGATTTATCCTCACTGTTAAGTATCTTAAGTGTACCCAGAGAAATGTCTGACAGTCTACAGGAGCCTTATCAGTAAATGAGACCTGGGAACTTAAATACCTTAAGATGTCTTGATGGCTTCTCATATTTTTCTCATGAACTGCTACTGCAAAAATAATTTGGAAGAGCTTGGAGATTCTCACACATGCTCTTTGGTTTCATTTTTTGGAGCCATAATTACTACTTTGGCCTGCACTGCTACTTACTCAGTTTTCTGTGTGAAGTCACAGCCTAGCTCTGGAATGGGCTGGAACTCATTAAATCTGAGCAGGATGTTCAGTTCTGTAGATTTCATTTGAAAATCAGTTGGCGATTCTCATATATTATTACAAATTTACAGCTGTCCCTGCTTGATAATTATGTTTTAAGACTGTGCCTCAGATTAATCTGAGTGCATACCTTAAACAGTTCTGCCATGGCTTTGGTTTAAGTAAATTACTTACAGGAATGACACGTTTGTTACTAATCCTCCAGCCTCTTATAGCCAAATTCTGTAATTCTCTTCTAGATTGGTAATTCTTTCCTGTGCAAGCAGACCTACCGACTTCACATTTTTTCACCCAGTTTGGACCACCACTTAAGCAAATGGTTAATTGTAAACTTGTGTTTAGGTCCTATTGACTTCTGTGAGGCTTAAGTGCTGTCCTGAATAGGCATTCTTATCCAAATTGGAGCTGGAAAATTAAATTTGTCCCCCTGTATAAAAGATCAATTCAATTGTTATGCCTCCAATAGGAAGCTGAAAGTTCTGTTGGATTAAGGCAGGATATAAACTTAAAGTGTAATATATGTTGCTGAAGACCTTGTTAAGTAAACTCCTATTCTAGAAGGAGCATTCACATTCAGAGATGTTAAGGTATACCTATTTTTGATTCTATCTCTGTATGGATATAAAATGCATCTTAACTATATGTGGAAGATAATATTTTGATTTGTGTCATTATTTAGTGAAAAAATTGAAGTGATGTGTAACTGGGATGACACTAAGGAATGCAGAGAATTTGAAATTTAAGGCTAGTGAAAGCAATGCTTTTATCAAGTAAAATCAAATCATCGTATTTTATTTAGAGTGAGTTTCTGCTATGCACTATCCCTGATGCAAGTCACTGTAATAGTGCCACCGGTCTGTCAGTTTTCATTAGAAGAAGGAATGGAAAGAGGCCCAAGTTCCGGCTACTTATTTGCATGAACACATGCTGCAAATTCTGAGGGAACAGAATTTGCAGCATGATTTCCCTTTCCTTTTGGCTCCATTTTGGTCTGACACAGGAAATAGAGCTGGGCAAAGACAAATGTGGACACCTGCCTTTGCATCTCTTCCTCTGTGTAACTCTTGTGCCAGACAAGTGAGCTGCAAGCAGCATCAGAGGGTGGCCTGGTGGAAGGTGCTTGCCAGGCCAGCACTTGTCCCATCTGCTTTTCATGTTAGGGCCACACAGCACATGATCTATGTGTTTCTGGTTCAGTCCAGCTTCAGGACAGCAAGTAGTGCTCCCGTAGCATAAACAAGAGTGGCCATGCCCTATGTGTGCCAGTAGTCCTGGCTGCTAAGGACCCTTGGGGTTAGTGTGAACTGGAAGGCTTTGCAATAGGCAGTGGGTGCTCAGTGAGAAGGACAGCTCTGGCTGATGTGCTGCTGTGTTCAGGGTGCTGGACAGACAGCTTTATATTGATATATAAAATGGGGATGAGAGCTCTTAGGTAGGGAAACGGGTTCACTGCAAGCAATAGGTCCAAGGGATCATACTTCTAGCACAAAGCAAGTGGGAAGAAAATTTTATCAAGTCTCTTTACAGATCTTCAGAAGGAGTAAAAGAAAAGGTTAACCTTTGAAAACATTTTTACCAATTACTTGGCTTTCCCATGACATCAGTCCTCTCAGTTTCTATAGTCCTTTGAAGAACAGCATTGCTAATAACTAAACTAATGTCTTTCATATAATCCTAAATTTTCCTTTGAGCCTTCAAGGAAAATCACAATTTCCCCTGTGCAAAGCTTTGCTTTGAATTTGGAGTCTGAAATTTTATATTTAGGATAATGTGAGGGAGTCCTGGGAGACGAAAAAATATTTGCAAAACACTTGGCATTAGTTGTATAGATAGCATTTTACCTGTTCACCAGTATTCAATAACAGATTTATGCACATGTGTGATGCATGTCATGGGCACAATGTGTAGGATGTAACCAAATATTCAGGTGTATCATTTTTAGTGCACAAGCAGAAAGCATCTAGGCTGTATGACAGATTCCCATAGTTCAAAGGTGCTGAGAAATATGGTATTTGCACACACATTTGCCCATCTTCCAGCAGCGTGCTTTTTGATGTCAGTCATACTAACTCACTTTTAAGTCATCTAGAGGTTTAAGAATACTTCTACGAGTAGCTGCAGAATGTTGTTACACTGTGCTGGAATAATCTTGGTACGAGAGGAGGGAGGGGCCTTATCTGTAGAAGGACAGCGCACTCCTTACTTATGACTAGGCTTGGAGCTAGTGGTATCCAGTAAATGCTGAGACCTGGCTGGTGACTAAACTTGGAGCATCCAGGAGTGCTCGAGATGTACCTGAAAGAAGGGTCTATCACGTCAACACCGGGTGTAGAGCTTCTGTAGACCTTAGGGGGCTGGCCTGCCATAGCAGTGGCCTTGTACGGATATAACGAAAGGTTGGATGTTTCCTTAGGTCAGCTGTGCTCTTCCTTGCTAATCCACTGGCATGCTCTATACACCCTGAGCAAGGGAAAGATGCTGAACAAATGTGGTTGCAAATGCCTGCGATCTGTGTTCCAGTTTGTGGCTTGGTGGGTTTTTGAGGATTTATAAAAATCTTAGCACTTTGTCTTTTTTGCTTGTGTGATTTTTCTTGTGTTTTTCTGTCGTGGGTTGTTTTTTTTTTCCTGTGTGCATTTTGAGGCTTCTGTTTAAGGCTCTCAAAGAGCAAACAAAGGAGTTGAATACACTTGCTGATGTTCCCCATTTCATGGCCTGTTGATAACTACACGATAACACTCTCCATTGGATTCTTCATTTAAAAAAAAAAGTAAGAGGAGGAAGAAAAGAGCCTTTGTCAGTCTCGATAGCACTATTCACTGCTTTACCAACAAGTTACAGTGAGAACATCAGCTTCCTGTCCTTTCATTGAAGGCCATTGATCTTTCTCGGTAGTAAACAGAGCGGCTGTAGCTTTTGTTTGACTTGTGCTCCCCATTTGTGCGCTGCATTTCAGGGATGAAAAGTGCTGTTGTGGCTGTTCTGCGGAAGGAGAACTGGGACAATGGCACTGGGACAATGAGTAGGATGTGTGGTGGCTGTTAGAGAGGGACACTGGGTGGTTGGGCTGCCACCATAAACACGGTGGTCTTTGGAGAAAAGCTGTAGCTGAGCAGCTTGGAAATGAGCAGCAGTGGGATTTCAGGTGGGGCATTGCCCACATCTGCCTTTCAGTCAGCCCTGGGCAGGGCAGGTTGGAGGGTGGATGGCAGGATGTGCTCGTTCTAATGAGAAACAAACATTCTCCACACTGGCCAGGCATTAGGAAGGATGTGGCAACAGATTAGAGATTGTACTCTGACTCATTCCTTACCAGGTAATTCCAGCAAGAAATACTGTGATTAAGATCTTCCAGCTAGGGGAGTGTGCTGGAGCTGCAGAACCAGCTATGGTCCTTTAGGAGCACCCGGACTACTGAGGCCCCTTGGCTGTAAGAAGCTGAGAATGGGGGAAGACCTTTCTGGGTGGGTCAGGTACCAGCCATGGGGAAGGATTGAGGATGATGTGGCAGAGCTTGTGCCAGGGGAGCAGCTGGGGCTGTGGGGTGAGAACTCTGCAAAGAAATAAGCCTTTTTCACCCCTCCTTGTTTTTCTTGCAGTTGCTAATGTGGGTGATGCTTTAGAAAACAGAGCAGAAATGTAGAGATCTGTGTTTCCCTTATTGACTGTGAGAGGGTCCAAGGAGTGTGACTACTGCCACAAAGCAAATGTATGCTTCTTCTGATCTGAAGTAGGAAGAAATAAGAAGATTACTTGCCCTCTCCTGCCTTTTAAGCATCATTTAAGCAAGGAAAATTTTCCTTGTTGATTTTCATCGTATGAGGGTATTTTTCTTGGTCATACTGTCCCTGGAGTTTGGTAAACTTAAATGAAAGAGAAATAATATAGGAAGTCTCAAGAAAGTATCTCCTGTGGAATCTCAAATCCATTGAAATGGAGATTTTGTTAAGTTTTTCTTTTGTTGTTTTGCTTCAATAGCAAAACTTTATTTCAGTGGCTTTCTGGCCTTTCTTATTTGCTCCTTACCCACCTTGAAGTGATGCCCAGGAGGCCTGGCTATCAACATAACTTTATGATGCCAGGCACTTGGCACCTACAGGAGAAAAGAATGAGCATACCTTGATGGATATTCACATTTAGACTTTCCAGTTTGGTGTTTTTACTGATAGCCAAGGAGAAACACTGCTTCTCAGTTGAGCTCGGAATGTGGGCAGTGCAACTTTTTCTCAAAAACTGTCAAAAAACTGAAGTAGGTCCAAAGGTCCATCTTTACTGGTATTGGTATCTCTGCAGATACTGCTGAGCTGCATGAATGGATTTGGGTAATTCCTGTTACTGTAAAGAAACTTAAGTAGAACTTTGCAATGGTGTGAATTTGAACAACTTACTTTTTCTTCTTTTTTCCCTTGTGCAACTTGAAGTTGATGAACTTCTTGCTTCTCAGGCACAGTCTTTACATGTGACTGGCTAATGTATTTTTCCTGTAACTTGTAGCAGGAAACCTTTGGAACATAATTGGTCTAGACTGTTTCTGAGTCCAATAACTTGTTTTTGTGCAGAGCATGCTAAATATGGGAAATTTCAGAACAGATTTGAAAAAAAAACAGGATTGTTCATCATCTACACAGTCAAAAAGGGTAGTGGTGACTAAAATCTTGTGTGTCAAAATGATTTTTCAAAAAGCAGAATCTTAACTCTTCAGAGATTTGGCATAGCTCTGTCATGGGATAACCTCTCTCCACTGAGATGTAGCTTTCATTTTGGGCAGCGTCCAGTTGACCAAGATAGTTTTTGTGAGAAGCTTTATGAGGCTTGGGCTCTTGTAGAATGTTATGTTACAGCAGAAAATTGATTTTAAAATCAGAGACTGTGCAATTTGATAATTAGTTGTACCTACATTAAATGTTTGTAAGTTTCTCTTTAATAGCATTTTTGAAATATCCCTAATATGCATGTCATGGTGTAGAATTTTGTACAGCACATGTAGGTCTCTCTGCATCTACTAAGGTAAATTGATGGTCAATTAATGGAATATGCACTTCTTGTCCTTCTGGAGGGTGTGAACCTAGAGCATATACACTTCTGCAAAGATAATGCTAATCTTGAATTCCTCCAGTGATGCTGCACAGCTGACTTTTGTGGACCTGTGAGTGCTTAGCCTTGACTTGCATGAGTGGCCTCATTGATTTCACAGAGTAAATCAGAGTTGAAAAATTTAGATATAGGCAGAAGCCTCTGAGCCAGTGCCTAAGGAAAGGGGAGGCTGAGGGGAATGCTGGTACTTTATTTCAACAGTACTGTTCAGGTGTTACCCAATTGCTTTTCACTCTTGGGATCCTTCCCTTCCCTTCCTGATGACTTGTGGGTGAATTGATAATTTCAAGAATAGCCACAAAACTTTTGGGCAATTCAGGATGGTTTCTTTGCTTCTGGGGTACACCCAAGGTGCTGGGGAGGTGATGCTGGTCACCTCTGTTTCCCTGGGCCAGGCAGTGGTGGGTGGCATCTCCCGCTAAAGGCAGGGAGGAAAGGCCTGTCTGCAGTCGTGGAGGAGTGCTTATTCTGCTAGATATTATTATTCAAAGCGGATTTTGGCCAGGGCAAAAGGGTAAACACCCTTCCCCCTCTTCAGCACATGCTGTGGGAGGCTTCCAGTCCACAGAAAGTCAGGCTCTCCACTCTGCTTTTCCTGTGAAAGGCAGGGGTCCCACAGCACAAACCCCCATTCCTGGATGGTGAAGCATTGTTCACCAAGCCAAAATCAGGAAGGGGAAAAGAAGGGGTTACTTACGTCAACCACAAGCCCTCTGGTAGTGCTCATAGCTTGAGCTGAAAGCATAGTCTAGTGCCTGGCAGGCAGTGGAGGGGTGGGGGTTTAGGGGAGACAGTGAGCTGCTGGGGAGCTCCACCCTGTCCCTGCAACTTCTCCTGCCCATCCCTCTCTTTTTGATTTTATTTGTTGATTCCAGCCTGGGACCTCCTGGTGGACGCCACAGGTTGTTTTTGGCATGGGCAGATCCCCACATTTTACAATGGCACTGCATTCCACTTTTGATTGCTTTTGTGCAGCCCTGAGTCCCTTTTTCTTCTGTTTTTCCTCTCTCTGTCTCTTTTTTATTGATAAACTGTGTGATTAAAAATGGACATGGGTTATTAAAAACAATGCTGCTTGCTATCGGGGGCTTGCATGAGTATTAGGGAAGGATGGCTGTAATTTTCTTTCCTAATGTAAAGAAAATGGGGCTGAGGGATGGGGTGGGGATTAAGTAAAGGAGAAGGATGACAGGTGGTCTATATCCAGCCATTACTTCTCCTCTTCAAAGGCAGGCTATTTTCTAGGTACTTACATTTGCCCACAGAATTTGGGGGATTAGCACAAATTGTGACCTAATGATGCAATGAAGTGTTTCATGTTGCTGTTTTCCTTGTGGGCATTTTGTGCTGTAGCCCTTAGGTACGCTCCAGGCTAAGACACTGTCAGGTGGAGCAGAGGGTGATGGAGGGAAGCAGGATCTCTCCTGCCTGCCTTGCCATCCTGCACACACAGGGTGTGCTTACAAGCAGTTTGATTGCATTGGAATTTGCCTTTTTTGGTTTTTCTTGCCTCTGTTGTTAGACACGCTGAGAAGACAGTGGGGATGACTGCTGTTCACGTGCCTTGGTGGTTTTTGGGAGGCTGTATCTGAGAGGCCTTCTGCTTTAAGTTGATATGTGTCTTCTTGTGCCTTGCTCTTAAAGATATCTGTTGCATAATTGTACTGGAAAGAGTTCTTGCTGAACTCTGGATTGCAGGGAACAGGGATGTGCTTTAGGGGGTTTCGTAGGAGGAGAAGTGTCAGCAGGTTGATAGAGCTGGGAGAGGATTGTGATGCACAGAGTGGCAAAAAGCCACTGAATATTTATTAGGGCTGCAACCTTCCTTCTATGGAAGGCGAAGCCTGCTCTGTAAGGGAAAATTCACACAACCAGAAAGTAGGACTGCAGCAGAACTTCCTGCAAACATCTCAATCTGGGGATTATAAAGCCTTTGTTTTAAAACACTTCTGTGGTAGTGAACACATCTTCCATTTAGTTAACCTGGCTGTGGGTTTATGCTGAGGCAAGTGCAGAAAGGTTGACCCAGTGAGTAAATCCCTGTGTGCATGTAAATCCACAATGAAATGCAAGATTTCCACCCCCCTCCCCCAGCAATCAAATACAGGATTCTCTGGTCCAATACACTGCCTTTGCAGTAGCCCGTAACCATAATGACAATAATCACTATGCAAAGACTTGTACTGGGGCATAGAAGTGCATGCAACTTACTGCACTAAGCTGAGTTGTTTCGATTAGGCCTTAAAAGCAATTAAAACGTATTTTGGTTTTTTTTTCCATGAGGGGCTTACTTCAGAGTCACTAGAGCAATTCTGAACATATTTAAAGATACTAGCCAAGACCTCTATTCAAATTTGAATCTTATTTGAATCCTACTCAAACTGATTTCTTGGGAAAGATCTGGTGATTGAAACTGGTTACAGATTGCTAAACAGTAACTTTTTAAAAAATTATTTCTTTTTGAACTGAAACTTTCAATACCAATTAGGCTTCTGTTTCTTGATAATGGCACCTCTCCTGTCAGCTCTGCTTTCCTTACTGTTTTTCTGCAGGGAAGGCATGTTGTAAGGAAGAGAAATTTCTATTAGGTGAGCTGAAAATAATCTAGGCTTCTAACAAAGACTTGAAAAATTGTAGAAATTTTCATGACATTCGAGACATAAAATATTTGTTTTTCACTTATTGATCTTGCCTTGTTGGTCTCTACTGTTGGCATTGCAGAAGCAGAGAGCTTTCCCCTGAAAGTCTTGGGAAAAGTGTCCTGTTGTAGAGCTGGATACCATGGGGATAAAAATGCAAGTGAATGGCTCATCTTAGTGCTTTGGATTGTGAAAGAATGGCGACAGATCTCTTAGTACTGGTGTCAGAAAGAAGGCTTCCCAGTGGCACAGGAAGAGGTGTTCCCTAGACAAAGATGATTTATTCTCCTCTTGAAGATTTTGTAGACTGAACTGATGCTTCCTGAGGAAGCACAGGTCTGAGTTCAGGCCACTTTTATGCTTTGTGTATTTTAGAAACCTAACAGCCCAAATGTAAGATTTTTAAAAGACAGAAGGCCTCTATGCAGTATGTATATAGAGACCTATCTCCTGATTTGACATCTTCACCATTGGGCTGCTCCTGTGATGCCTGTGGTGGAATGAAATGCAGGCACTGATAAGGGGGCTGTGATTATTTTGAGCAGCAGCGCAGTGGGAAGGACCAGCCGCTGGATGCAGTGACAGAATGGGAGCCAGCTGTAGCAGTGAAAGTCTCACAGGGTTAACCACAAAGTCTGCCTGCAGCTGCTGCAGCTCAATACCCAGCATTCACATGCGGCCTCACCAAACTGCCTTGTGACATTTTTGATTCATGTCAGGGACAGAGTACCATTGTTGGGGGGAAAAATAACTGTTTTATAAAATGTTCTGCAGGCTTTCAGTCATTTCGGTCTCTATTCTCTCCTCTGTGCCACTCTCTAGGTTTGAAAAAGTTCTTCTTGCTTTGCTATTCCACTCACTGCTTTAAAAAGTTTCTGGCTTGATTTCTTTTATTATAGAGCACTAGCTGCTCCTTAACACTCAGGAAGAGGCCAATAGTGGGCCCTATTCTGCCTTTGTCATGTTGCTGTGATCTTTAGGGTTTGAGGGACGTGTGCCTCTCCATGGTGTGACTAGCAGGAGAAGCAACAGCATGCTTTTGCCAGCAGGAAGGATACTGAGATTCAGAGGGAAGAGCCTCCCCTTTTGTAGCAGGTGACTGGGAAGGATTTCTTGAGTGATTACTCTGCTGTAAGAACAGGGCTGCCTGCAGCAGGTCTGCTGTCACACAATCAGCCTGATTGCTCTGATCACACCAGTGCAGTGGGCTCTGGGGATGGAGGCTCTGCTCCTTTACTCTTCTCTGTGCAGAGATAAAAAGCCTCTTTGTTTTTCAGATTTATGGAAAAGTTTTAAATTGTTTGTTGTTCATTGCCCTGGGTAACCCCACACTGTACTGTTAGTTGGAGCTTGGGGCTGAACACCTAGGGCTGTCTGGGACAATGGGACAGTATGAAAATGGCCTTTCCTATTCTCATTCCTCAGAAGGAAGTGCTATTGAAGGGTCTGCATGCATTTCACAGCTTTAATGGCTCATTTGCTTCAAGCAGATACAAGTACAAGGATTTGCAATTTGAGAAAACAAATTAAATTAGTGCTGTTCTCTTTTTTTCACCTTTTTTTCTTAAGGATTCATTCCCCCCCATGCATGTTACAGCAGATGCTTAAATGGGGACAGATTGAAAAAATGTCCTAGTGAAGTGTTAGGTTGTTTGTTTGTTTGTTTGCAGTTTTTTGTTGTTGTTTAAACAACAACAACAAAAAAAGAAACAGTTGGTGCCAAGGTGACTCTGAGTACAATTTCCCTGAAGCCAAGGTGTGTTGTTAACAGGGAGGATTGTTTGATCCCTTGATTCTGCCCATTCAGGGCTCCAGGCAGAAAGATTTCCAGAGAAAGACCATGATACTGGGTCCAGATTCTCCTGACACAGCAAATGCAACTCTGTTTCAGGCCTGATTTGAGCATGGAATTCAGAATTTCAGTGGCAATCTGACCTGTGGCACTCAGTTGATTGTAACACAGACTGCAGCACTCAGGGCACAGATAATGGCCAGCTCTTTATTTTCTGTTCTGGAAGCCCCAGATGGTGGGGAAGTTACTGAGCACTCTGCAACACGCAGGTGGACACAGCAACATGGGTGGGATGTCAGGGTCTGAGCTCTGTGGGCTTGTGCTCTTCCATCCCTCTGCCTGAATCAGGAGCTCTCCTGGGACAAACAGCCCCAGGGAAGTCACTGGTCTGGACCCCTGATGTGCTCACAGCACTTGGGAGCCTGAGGTTGTGATGAGTGCCCATGTACTCTATTCCTCTGGTGCTCCTGGTTATGCAGTATCCAGGCCAGCTCCTCAGAGAGCCAGTTCAGGCCCAAAAAAGCTCATTAGCTCTGGCTCTGTGCTGTTTGAAACAGTCTAGAGTGCTCCAGGACTAGGAGGGGCAGGATAGCAGTGTACGTGGAGCATTGCACCCATACAGAGCTGGCCTGGGAGTCTCTGCATCCTGCCAGACTTCATGCACAGCCTGGACAGAGCACCTGCAGGTAATTGGGAGCTGGCTGTGCCTGACCCGAGGGCAGTGTCAGGTTAATTAGACATCTGCAGGCTGTTCTTAAAGCCTTTTCCTTTGCAGTTCCAAAATGGAGGTCTGTTTAATAGAAAAGGAAAAAAAAAGGCCTTTTCCCCAGATTGGCATAGAACGCTATTTTTACTTAATTGAAGACTGGTGTGGACTGATTTAATCTCTTAATAATTTCCCTTTCTCAGGTACTAAAACCTGTGGCTCAGCATGGCTTTTCTGATTTTCCTGTTCTTTGGTTTGCTTTCCGTATCTTGCATTCATGTATTTTCTTCCCAGATTATTAATGTGCTTAGCCTGTTAAGACGAATAAAAGATCTTTATAGTAGCATCTGAGATCATAATCTGTCTATATCAAAGGCCAGCATTATTCCCTGTTGTTTGTAAAGGAATTATTTAATAAGTAATCCTTGTAAGTGTCAACATTACACATGAGATGACATAACACTTGGGGAAAGTAAGGACTAAGCCAATATTCCCACACCAGCTTCAAAGCTAAATATGCTTTCACATACAGATGCTTCCTATTTCTCATCTGTGGCTTCTATTTCCTCCTAATTGGAGTTGACACTGGAAGTACCAGTTCCCCTTTTCCTCCTCCTGGATGTTTTGATTGGAATGTTAATACCGTCCTCCTTCATTACCAGGCTCTGTGGAGTGGTGTGCCACGTGGTTTAAGGTATAAGATTGGTTTTCCCATAGAAGCTTAACATGCTGCAATGTCAGAAGTGTTAATTCACAGTTGGCTACTTGCTGCACAGCAGTCTGAGACCTCCTGTGCCTGCACTTTTGGGAGCAATTGAAATCCGGACACAGGTTTTGCCTTTCCTGCCCAAAAGCAAACTTTTTGCATTGAATGAGCTCAGAGAGGATCAGACTGTTCTGCAAGTAAAATAGTGAAATCCTGAATGCTGGAAATGCAGACAGACAATTTCTCCCTTAGAGTGTTTCTACAGGTTGAAAATATAAATCTGAGTGTTGGCCCCTGGGTGGCAAAAAAACTCCCCCAAAACTAGAGAAGTCTTCTGTTACCTGCAAACTCCCTCCCCATTCTTGCCTTGTGCATCCCTCCCAGACAAATTCAACCTCCCAAGAAAAATTAACAAATTTCTGTGGTGTGAATTTAAAACATCAAAATGTCATGGGCAGTTAATCCTTTGTTAGTAAGGTAAGTTTGATGAAAACATCCTTAATCTTTGCCTTATCAAAGCAACCTCTGAGGTGAGGCAGTAAGGAAAAAGGGAAAAACCAGAGAAATGCTTTGTGCCAGTGTAGATGCTCCTGTCCCAGCTGGGGGTCTGCAGGTCCCAGGGTGCCTGCATCCTCCTGGGGAGTTGTGTGGCTGCCAGGAAACTGTAGTGATTTCTTGAGAGCTTACAAACTTAGATTATCTCTTCTCTGAAATCACTGTGAAGGGATTTTAAACCACTGGCTGCCAAATGCATTTATCCCAAGGGAGAAGATTTGAGATTTCCCTGCAAAGACACATCTTGCAGTCCATTAGGGTTGGGAGTGAAGCCACCCATGATGCTGCTGAGTCCCAGGCTGCAAGCAGGGATTTCCACTCCCAGGGACTCACTGAGCCCAAATACTTGTGTTTGGCTCTGAACTTTCCTTGCCTGTGGGCTCCCTGTGTGGGTGAAGGCAGCTTTTCATCTCCTTGCAAAAGTATTGCCTAAATGCAAATCCTCAGATCTGATCGCTGCACCCAGCTCAGAAAATGAGTGTCCTCTGCTGAGGGGCTGTTGGGGTATTTGCAGGTCTTTGGGTCAAGGTCTTGCTTGCCTTTTGCTGTGCTTGCATAGCTTATGTGGCTGAGACTTTGCTGTCATATGCCACTGCAAAAACACTCATAAAGTAGCGATGCCTGGATCCAGGGGGGCTGTAGACAGCTTTCCCCTACAGGAGTATGGAATGTTACAGTGACCCAGGGATGGATCCCTGCTGCCCCAGTGCTGACTTGCCAAAGATGAAACCCTGCCTTGTTCCTTGTACTTTTTTTCAAGATCTCTTTGTCTCTGCTCTCAGCATCTGTCTCTAGGCATATCCAGGTGCCATAACACCCAGACAGTAATGAGGCTGTTTTGTAATGTCCCTGTATAAGTAATAATTATGAAATCTTAGTACACACATGAAAGAGGAGGTTTATTGTTATTGTGCTTTGCAGACAAACTGGTGGCAACCAGTGATCCAGTATGGACCTCTGGAGAGGTGTAGAGGATCCTGAGGATCATTTGCCTGCTGTCTATCATGTTTTCATGTAAGAAGTTCAGAGGTGACTTGGGGCCTCTCATAACCAGGCTCTTCTTGACTGTACATGAGTTGAGGCAAGTGCCTTCAACACTGGAAACCTGGCTTTGTCCTGGGACTTCCTTGTCCTTGCAGTTGTCCTAAATGAATCCTTTCTGCCTCCTGGCAGATATTAGGTGGGTACTATAGGCCGAGGTGTCTCATAGGGTTAGGATGTTGTTGGCATAATAAGAGAGCAACACTTGTATTCAGACAAAGGTCTTCCGCTTTTTTTTTTTTTTTAACTTTTATCACTGGATTCTCCACTTCTTTTTTAGAACCTTTGAAACAAAGAATATTGTTGCAGAATGGTTGCTCTAAGTGTTCATTTTAGCTAGAGTGACTCAGGGCTGATTTTTGGCTCTATTATTTAGGTTGCAGTCTTGTAAAGTGGTTGTTTTTAGACAGTAGTGAGGAATCCTGTACAGATCACAGTGACTTCTCTCTATTTCTTGTTAAAGTTGAATGATTTTTACTTTGGTGGAAATGCAGGAAAGACAGCCAGCACAGACATAGGAGGCTGTGGGCAACCTTTCTTCACGTCCCCAAGCTTAATTTGAAACTGTGTGAGGTCTCTTGTGGTCCAGACCTGTGCTTCTCTCAAATAGACACTGTAGTGCTAATTGTGTTATTGCTTTGCACAAAGGACAAGTGGTCCCCAGGCACCAAGATGACTCCATCAAAATAATTTCCAGAATTGATCTAAATGGCATTTGATCTAAGTATACTTTTTAGAGGGAAAATACAATGGCATTAGCCCAGAAACCTGGGGACAGGCTCCATCTTCGAACACATTTGCATGCCGGTTTGTGTTTCTACAGCTATACTGCAATGTGAATATGCCAACTACCTCTTCCAAATTTCCCACCTGTTTCTGTTATAACAATGTTCTTTCTGGAAATCCAGATGCAAAATATCATGAAGTTATGTTAAGCCTTTTGCATTGTCTTCAATTCTTGAGTTCACAACAGTAGTTTCCTAGAAAAGTGATACTCTCCTTATCTATTTGTTAATTCCTACGATGTATTGCAAGGAATTCCTGCAAATTCCCATAAGCTGTGACAAACTTATCTCGTAGACCTGTGTAGTGATTTTGATGGCTTTACAGACCCATTTGTTTTGTTCTGAACTAAATTAATAGCAGTGTGATGGCCCCACTCTAGCACTGAACTTCTAAACTTCCCCTAATATACTAATCAGCATGTCAGTAGAATATTCCTTCTGGATAGAGACAAGCCTGGTGAAACGGATTAGACATTCACATGGCATTGCATAATTCAGAGAGCAGGCATGGTGCATATGATTTGCATTAATAGCCTCTACTGCAGCAGCTTCTCACAGGTCTCTCTCATTAGATCATATGTGGAAGCTTCCAGACTGTCAATCAATTACAGTAATTTCCTTTTCCATATTTATTCCATCACGATCATTGACAGTTACCATTAAGTGACATTAATACAATACAATACCACCTTGCATTTTCCAGTGCTCCTCTTACAGGGTCCCTAATGCATATATGGCTGAGAGCCTTCATTATATACGGAAAAGGTGTCTGCTCTCCCTAGCTCAGCAAAGTGTGGATCCCCTGTGATGGGGAGGAGGATGGAGCACCTTGTGTGTGCCACGGTGTCTGGCAAGCCCTCTGGGGTGCTCAGGAGTGGGGTCTGCTGGCTTGCAGTGGAGGTGGCTCCTGCCCAATGGTGAACACAGGATGCCATGAGAGGCTGGCAGACTTGGTCAGATTAGAAGAAAACGTAGGTGCAACAGGTCAGTGCAGCTTGTGTGGCATGTTCAGGTGCCTCAGCACGGACCTTTTAGTATGGCCATGGTTACAGATGCCTTATCCTGTTTGATACCACTGGACCCTCCCAGTGAACTGACATAAGCCAAGTTTTCACAAGTAGCAGCTAATACCTAGGCATTCTTGTTAGAGAAACCACAGCTCTTTTCCTCCTTCCAGCTCTGCCCTTCCTGTCTCACTGACTGCTTAAAACCTCCTGTGCAGCCCTAGGTAAGCAAGGTTCAGAATTAACAAATCCCAGTAGCAGTAGCGTCCTCTACTGAATAAACAGGCCCAGCTGCACCAGGGAGGGCAGTCTTTATGCACTTCAAAAAACCCAAAGGGTTGGTGTGGTCATGATGTAGCTAATGACCTGGTGGCAGCTGAAGGAGGCTCCTCTTGGATCTTCCTCTGCAAAATGTGTCAGAGTACCTATGGTGAAAGCTGAGACTAGTGGTCTCAGCCCTCCTGTTTGAGATCCATCCTCTGGGGGTCACCTTGAAATTACTCTGAGGGGACAAACAGGGAGTGTAAAACCTGTTGGCAAATGTTATCTGAGAAATAAGTGTGTAAAAAATTACTTCAGCAAACACTGCGTAGTGGGTCAGCTGGAGCACTGCTTGTGCTTCTGGCCATTACTGGCTTTTGTTAGCTGATGTTTGCCAAGACATTTCCCATGGAGTTAGAAAGGCTTTTGGCCACACTGCACAAGTTTTCTTAGGTTCTCTTATTCCTTAGATCCCTGATGTCCTACCAAAATGATCAGAGGCTTAATCTTAAGTTTAGAAGGTGATCTTTGGGCTGGGTGGGAAAGGAAACATCTTTTGCAGACCAGGAGAAAAGCAATTGGTTCTGTATCCCCTATGGACTCTGCAACATTCCCCCTCAGTCAGTTTCCCCACACTGTACTAAAAATGCTGTCTGAAGAATGTATTGAGCTCCCTTTTCATTTTTGTTGCCTTGGTGCTAGGGACT
Source organism: Geospiza fortis (assembly GCF_000277835.1). Classification (NCBI taxonomy): domain Eukaryota; kingdom Metazoa; phylum Chordata; class Aves; order Passeriformes; family Thraupidae; genus Geospiza; species Geospiza fortis. The sequence goes on along the minus strand of NW_005054325.1, from coordinate 5,206,154 downwards.
GCTTCTGCCCCTTTTCAGTCTTGAGGTGCTTTTCCCAGCTCGCTGAGCTGACATGATGAGATTCTTTCACCACTCATCAGTAAACACTTCATCAGCAATTCTGCACATGCCCAAGGGTTTTTCCTCTCTTTTCTTTGCTGAATTTTCTGGTGCTTCTTTCTTCTTCATCTCTCCTGCTAGGATGGACAATTTTCCACTTATTCCCATCTCCCTCTTCTTTGATACATGTCAGAGACTAAGCAGGATCAGTTGCCACTGTGTCCCCATCCAAGACCCTCCTAAAGCTATTGATGCCAAATATGCTGGATGTCTTCTTTCTCACAGTGCTCCACTTCCATCCTTGTCATTCATGGGTAACAGTTCAATGATCTTTCCCCTTCTCTGTCCACTGAGCTCATTTAAAATCCAAACAGTTTCTGGCTGACAGCTCTCCTGTTTGTGACTTCCACTCTGTTTACTTCTCTCTTCAAAATCTTCCCTGTCACCTCTCATCTTCAGAATTGTCAGTGCCTAAAACATTCATTTCATTGCCCCTCTTTTGTTCTCATCCGTGACTTCTTATTCCTTTCCACAATTTTGCAATTGAGAGTGTCCCCCCACTTTGTTGTGCTGCCATCCTGTTATTTTTGGTAGGCTTGTTGCTTCAGCTTTCCCCAGGACTGGGGCGGTCATGGCTTCTGGTATTCACTGCTCAGGCTGTACCTCCAAAATCGGCTTTGTTGCTCTATAATCAGTTCTGCAGCTGCATGAATTTCACATAGAGCCTCTCCATGGTTTTAGGGTAAAGAGTTTTTCTCACAATTATAAACAAGTTTGTCTCTAGATAGGGATGGCCTGAAATATGAATTTCCCTTATGTTTTAGTTGTTACATCCAGATGATAAGATTCTGACTTACATAAGCATGTGCTAGGCATGAACTTTGGACACACTGCCAGACTTTCCCAAAAGGTTTGAGTGGCAAATATATCACACCACATCACAGTTCTAGCTTTAGCCCAGGCTGCTTTTCCCCAAGACAGATAATGTCCTCAACTTCAGTGCTGGTTAAATTATACTCACAAATCTATTCATGTGTGAGTTGTTATAGCTAGCAAATTATATATGTGGGAGTTTTGGGCACTTTCTATTAAGTTTTACTGAGCTACATTTGATAACTAGTTGTAGTTAATTGTGTGCATTATTTTCCTAATCATGCAGTTATTTGAGAATTTGGAAGTGTGTGTTCAAAATGCAATCAGCATAGTAGTTTTTTCTTTATAGAATGCATTGTATTGATTTCTGATATTTATTGTTTCAAGAAATGTTTCAGTGAAATTCAGTATTTGTACAAGAATTGTGCACTTGTCAACTCAAGAAATAAAGCAGTGTTTTGTGTAATTCTGATTATTTAATGTAAGTATTAATAGGTCAAAATCAATGTCATAAATGTGATTTTGGAATAAAAAACAGATGAAACTTTAAATGCTAAACTAAATCTTGGAATAATAACTAGGACTGCTATATAGTCTGTGAGTTGAAAAATAGTCAAGATCTGTCCTAAGAATTATTTCTTCCTTTTCAATTATAATTTTATGATGGATTTTTGTCTATTGTTCACTGAAAAATTATGTTGACTGGAATTACTACATTTCCATTTACACAGGACTGGAATGTATTGCTTTAGTGGAATATGTCTCCATGGAACAGCAATATAAAAGAAGTGAAGGACTTCCCATGTGGCTGGGAATCTGAAGGGAAGAGCCACAGAAGATATTGCACCCCTCTGTACAGTTTAGGTGTTTAGGTGACCTTCTTTTAAGTCTGCTGATGAAAAGTGCTAAAATGCTCTGTTAAGGGTTGGATGTTATTGCAATTATCTGCTTTTGCCAAGCTTGATCTGATGATGCTGCAGCTAGGGGTGGATTTGTGTTGCACAGCAGGAGAGACACACAAAACAGTTCCTCAACAATTAACTGGTGTGCAGCTTCCTGAAATCAGAATTATCCTGAAGACCTTTAAATGGTGTGGGGAGTGCATGCACTGAGTGAAGTCCCATAGCATGACAACAGGGAGTGGGATGCGTGGAGTAGTTGGGTGAGAGCCTTCACGTCCTCTTGGAGCAATTGTGTAATGAGATATATGGGAGGGCTCAGTGATTTGTTAATGACTCGAGTGCTGCTTCAGGAGAACATTTGTGTAAGCTGTGGAACAGTGCGTAGTATTTGTGTGTGATGAATGAGAATTTGTCATCTGAAACACAGCACAGCGCCTTCATAGCTGTGTGCCTCCAACTCTCAGAGCCAGCCCACAGTGGAATATTAGGGGAATTACTCAGCAGATTACTTCCACGTTGTTTTTGTCAGCTTATTCAGCCCAACACCCATTTGATAGAAGGAAGGGGGGGTGAGGGTTTGTGTTATGTGTTTTTGTTGGCATCTAACTTGTGGCTCTTCGAAAGGTCATGGGTGCTTGAAGCTGTTTCAGACTGGTCAGATCACGGCTATTAGTCATGGAGCATTATTCACCCAGTCCCTTTCTTTCCTCTTCCCTAGCTGAAGGAGTGATCTTTGGAAAGGAAACAATAGCTGAAGGAAACTGGGTTTTTTTTGCCCGGATGTTAAGTTTTTCCACCGGAATTTAATTGAAATCATTGGCACGCTGTTGGCTACAGGATGACCTGACCTCCCCTGTGACAGAAAATCAGAACTGAGTGCAGGACCAGTCTTAGTAATTTTGTCTGCTTGTTCCCTGTTGTGTCAAGTGCAGTGGTTTTGCTGTACCCCTGTCCTTACTAGGAGACTTTCCAGGGTTTAACTGGTTTTTGTTACAGGTTTATTCTGTGAGAATTAAGCACCATTCCTCAAAGTTTCTCTTTCAGTTACTTCTTGGATAACATAGGTTTGGAGGTTTTCTTAATAAATAACTCTTTCTGATAAAACACTTTTTTTTGATAAAAAAGTGGATAGCTGGCATGCTTCCCTGGATGAAGACCCCAGTTGATACTTGTTAGCGTGACATACCTGCTTTTTGTACACACCAGCTGGTAGAGGTTTATATTGTTAGCTGTTCATATTGCAGTAGAACCTACTGGAGCCAGCCACCTTGAGCCTCAGTTTGTGTTGGTTCTAAACAGATATTAAAAGGCGTTCCTTGCCACAAAAGTAAGTCTGTGATAGACAACTGAGTGAGACAGGATATTTTAGGAAACTATCATGTAATTCTTAGTCAATCAGCTCCTGTAATGCTTATATAAGCCCCTTGATATCTGAGTGTGAAGACTGGCAAAAACAAAGAAAGGATGCTTTCTCCAGTTGAAAAAAATGGCAACTATTTTATTTTATATACTGTTATGGTCCAAGATGCGGCAGTAGAACTGTGACTTGTATGTTTTTGACTGTGCCTCCAAAAAAAAAGTAAGCCCTACTTCTGCTCAGATGATGAACAGACAGAGCATTCTGACAATGGACTGGATATGAATTCATGCTAGATCAAGGTTTTATTTAGGTTGCCATCTAAATTTTAAATATGTGGAATCCAGAGCTAATTTGAGTAATTTCTTGGTGTTTATTTTTTTGTGGCCATTGAACAGTAACCTATAAATCACAGACTATCCAGCAGCAGATAGGTACTGTGATCTGATCTGATCTTGATGTACAGAATGGCTCCAATAATATGATGTAATTATATAAACTACAGTTTTAAACAGTTTCCAAAGCAGTTCATGTTTTCATGGGGAGTGCTAGTTTTGTTGGTTTCACAGGACTATTTTGTTGTTGACATGTTTTTGGGAGGCGTGGGGGAACCTGTGTTTTCAGTATCTGGGTAAGTAACAAGCAGAACACTTGCTTTCTTCATACAGTTTCAATGTGCTGTTAAAATATCACCTGCTGGAAAATCAGAGCTTTTCCTGGAGGACTCAGGCTGTGGCTGGAGACCAGCATACCCCAAGTCTTGTCCAAGGGCTGGGTCCTGGCCAGGTGCTGCCTCCACTGTTCATTCCAGACACCCACAGCAGAGAGGGTCTTCGCTGGGGATGTAGCCCTTAGGGAAATTTGAGGGATGTGAAAAGCTGTTGATGATGGATCCTAAAGGAGCATTTATATTGCTTAGTTATCTTCTCCTTTTACTTTTCTTGGTGGTCATATGTCTTGATGTGCTGGTGAAGTTTTGCAGAAGGGCCTGAGACTTGAACTTTTACTAGAGTTTAAGATACTCATGTTTCAGGGTTTGCATTACTTTGTTTCCCTAAGTGTAGTCTCTACTGATTTCACCATGAAATAAATATTCCAGTCATAGCATTGTTGCTGGGGTGGATGTTGGACCATAAATGAGCAAGGTTTCTATCAAGGGAGTGCTGTGTTCTTGCAGCTGAAGGTTATGTCCCTGTGCAGATATCCAGGTATGCCCTGGAGCCCATGGGCACTTCTCTGGGCATGGAAGAGAGAAAATTCTAGAAGGAAGAGGGAAAAGACCTCTGCAGCTTTAGCTACCACAACTCATAGAATCACAGAATCAATTTGATTGGAAAAGACTTCAAAGATCATTGAGTCTGAGGGTTAATCAGCACTGTCCTCCACTAAACCATGTCCCTAACCACCACATTTACACATCTCTTAAATACCTCCAGGGATGGTCATTCTGGCTAACCTGTTCCAGTGCTTGATAACCCTGTTGGCGAAGCAATCTCTAGCAGCCAGTCTAAACTTTCCCCAGAATTCCCGTTTTTCTCTTTGGAGAGGTGGCTAAGTGTTTGTCAGACGTGGTATTCTGACACGTCTCCCTGCAATTCCCTTCCCACCTCCAGAGCCGTATTTGATTCTGTTTCACTAGGTGGTGACCCTGCTGGCAGACAGAGCTGAAACTGTATCTGCCAGGTACTGCAAGGTCGGGGATGGGTTTGTGGCACTTGAGAACGTGGGGGTATCTACTACCCCTAGACACCTCTGTGCTCAGGTGGGGAATTGGGAGTGTTGCGGAAGGGTCGTGTGCCTGGGACCCAGCAGTGCTTGCTGCCACAGGGACTCAGGCAGCAGCCCCTCCTCACCACAGGGTGTAAATCATTCCCTGAGTGCCCCCAAGGATGGGCTCCTCCCCAAAAGCTGCACCTGACCACAGCCTTCCCTACCCTGATAGCAAATAAATGATAGAGTAACAAAAGAAAAGTGTGGGTGCTTTAAAGCAGGCTTTCTGCCTGCCAGAAGGCAACAGATATCTACTGCTCAGCCTGGGTGTCCTTCCACACCTGGGGGATGGCTGCTCCATACTGAACTCTCCTTGTCCCGCCTTGTGCAAAGCCTTTTAGCTGATCCCCAGCATCACATGCTCCTCTCCCCCTTTCCAGGCCCCTCATGGAGGGTCAAATGAGCTCCTGGTGGCAGGCTTTGTTCTTCTCCCAAGGAAAAGGCAACAACTTTCCGGGTGCCCACAACCTCTCTGCTGGGGAGGAGGACAAAGCCTGGCAGCCCAGGCTCCCTTCATAGCTGGTCTTTGACAGCCTGAGGTCCTGCACATAATGTTTACTTGTTGGAAGCTTTGCCTCAATTAAGGCACAGGCAAAATTGACAGAAGGACCTGGTAGTGTCACCCCTCATCCTTCTTATGGTGTTTTTTTGTGCCTGCTTTCTCCACCTTAGTGTATTAGAGACTAATACCTCATGGGGCTCATGTCCTTCACTACATTTCTGCTTTCTGTTTCTGCAGGGGTTAGTTGTCTTGGTGCTAACTGGTCCCCGAGTTGCAGGTTTCAGCTACGTGGTCCTCCCCGCATTTCATACTCCTGGTGCTCTGTGCCACCATCTCATGTGGGTGCAGGCCCCAAAATAACCTTGACGCTCTCTGGCTGGGTGGGGAGCAGATGTGCTGGCAGCATGGTGCACTTGGCTGCAGAGAAGGGGCATGTTCTGGCTTTGCTTTCCTCTGAGTGTGTCTCTTCCAGCTAGTCTCCTACGCAATATTAATGGCAGCCTAAATACATGGGCAGAGGTACAAGGATCAAGCAGTGGACAGTGGGTGTCAGTCCACAGGGAATAGATGTAAAGCAAAAGGACCAGGTAGAAAAATGGCAACCTGAAATGCACTGGATCTTGTGTGATTGAAAGGAATTACTTTTTAAAATCATCTGGTTTAGGGAGTTTCCATTCTTCTCTTGGCTACAGACTTGCAGTTGTATAATGCCAGCTCTGTACGTAATCATAAGTACAAGCATAATTTTTATATCGTCTCCAGAAGTATTAGAACGAAAAATTTTTGTTAAAAAATTGCCAAAGGGAATGATGTAGATAAACCTCAAAAAGACATACAAATCACATGATGGTTTAGAGCAAAATCCTTAAAACTTCGTATTTTTCATTCAGCAAAGACTACTAAGAAATTTGATAGGAAAATCAAATTATCCAAAGCAAGAAGGGAGATAGTGCAAGTTACATTAGCTCATTGCCTCCTTACCACACCATGAGACTTTCTTGCTTCTCTGCCTCCTACAAGGTTTCAAGACCCAGTGGCATCTGTAAATCTGCTGTTTGCTTCTTATCTAGGTATCTGCATTTTTCTTCTCTTAAACTTATGATAGAGAATCATTGTTCTATCTACAGGCGGGACCATACAGCCAGGTGTTATCTGAACTTTGGAGGCAGATACCTGCCAAGCACCTGAGTCCTGATTTGCAGCAACTTGCATTGCACCTCTACAGAGACTCTTCCCACTGTGCCAAATTGGAAAGGATGGATTTGGGGATGGAAATTCAAATGAACTGTTTCAAAGGGTGTGCCAGGCTCCTTTCACTCAGAGCTGTAAAAGAGAGAAATGTAACTCATAAGAGGTAAAGGGTAAAGCAGACCTCAGTTTAGCTTACCTTTACTCTCTCAGCATGTTAATAATTGGTGTGTCCTGGCAGAAAATATTTTCCTTGACTTGTGGATAGTATCCATAAAATACATCAGAGATGTAGCAAGCAGCTGCATTGTGATGCTGTTTTTAGAAAATGATGTAATGCTGCAATAATCACTTCTGAATCGTTACTGATTTATGAATTGAGAATGTTTGCAAATTATGGGTAAACGTAGCTAGCTCAAATGAAATTCACGTCAGCTTGGTCAGGTGGTAATTCTGAGACTCTTGGCTGGTGCTCAAGTTAGGCTTTTGCTCCATTGGCATGGTCTCTTTCAGTGGCTTTTCAGAAACAGTTCTATTTTGGTGGGCTGTCGTGGAGGGAATAGGGAAGGAAAGGTAGAATGTTGACAGCTCTGGTGTTGTGCCGGCAGTATTTGGAGCTATTGGGGGAAGACTGACTTGATTCCAGGAATCTCTTGTTTCAGACACGTTTCAGCTGTTGGGACTTTTAAACAATGAGAGAGTAGATTAAGAGATGAAATGTGTGGGATCCAGAAAACCAGGGTGCTACTTCTGGAAAGAGTCCTTTCTTCTCTGTGTTAATATTTGCTGCGTGGTCAAAGATTCTTCCTCTGTCCCTCATTTCCCCAGACTTCAGTTCATTTCCTCATATATCTGGAAGGTCATGGGTAGCTTGGAGCAGAAAGTTGGTAGGATCCAGTTTTAAATTCTTTCTTTCAGTGAGGAGCTGTTAGTAGATGGACATGTAATTAAAGCAATAATAACATACCTAACATTTACCTTGCACCTTTTCTTAATCCTCAAAGACCTCAGCTGACTTTGAGATGGAGCACAACACGCTGATTGTGCATAATGTCACAGAATGTTCTGAGAGGAGGGGAGGAATATCTGATTCGTGGAAACTGCAGGAGAGCATAGTAGAAGTACAGCTATTTCAATAAGACAAAATAAACCTTCAGAAAGGTGAAATTGCCTATTGACAGGGTGTCTGAAAAGATGACAACTTCTATACTAGACCTGGTCTTTGTAATTGCAGGAAGTTTTTTGCTGTATAGGCCCAAACTGAATCTCTCTAAACTCAATTTAGCAGATGTGTCTTCTGGGTGTGTTTATAACAAAAAAAGCCCAAAAAAACCAGCCAAAAATTACTTTTTCATTCTATTTTTAACTAGTCTTGTTTGTTTTTAATGAGATGGTTGGATCCTGAATTATATTGAGGCTGGGTCACCCTAGTATATTTTGGGAAGAATGACCTTTTGTCAAGTAGTCTGTGGAAAAAGTAGAAAACGTCCAGACTCATGCCAGGTTAAAGCAGCCTTATATATTGTGCAGAAATAGTGGCTATGATCAACAGGGGTACAGGGAAAGCCAACTGATTATGAAGACCAGCTGAAAAAAGAAACTGCAGATGGAAGATAACTGCTTTCCCAGAACATCCTTGGTAAAGGCTTTCTGGAAATTACCAGTGGGTGCACAGACGTGTGCCTTCGCGTAGGATTAGACTAGTTTGCGTGACTGGGTACAGATCCAAGTTTTGAGAAGTGGGGTGTTGCACCGTGGGAGCCCCATTGCTGATTGGTTTATTACAGAATACTCTGTAGTCTGGGAGGATTAGCTAAAATCAAGAACAAACCATCCTGAAAGAGTTGGCTTTTCTGCATCTGGAATCACGCCATGATCATTTAATATGAGAGAATCAGCCCTATAGTCATGGAGGGAATTTCTTCAAGATCTCTTGTTCCCAGCATAGCTATTGTGCTCAGTCGATGGCCATTAAACCAGAGGCTTATTTCATTTTTATAAGAATTTCCTTGCTTGAAAAAAACAAAAGTTATGAGCCGAGTGCCCTATATTTGCTACTCCCTAAGTGGAATACAAAGATGGAGGGAATTTTGATGATAGCCAACTGCTGATTGAGTGAATTGCTTTTAGCAGCATGGAAAAAAAAAGTGTGAGAACACCGTGAGCTATTATTTTACAATTATCCTATTTTTGCCACTTTGGGCCTCTTCAGGGATCAGACTCTACCTTTTTTTTTTTTTGTTCCTGTAGCTGCTGGATATAAATACACGCCCTCCCTCATTCTTTTCCAAAATGTGGCTTTTCCCTTACAGCCAGTCAAGAGGACTGTGGTAATCTCTGGTATTGCTTGCACCTTTGTTATATTTTTGGGAGAAATATCACACTGTTTTTACTTCCTCAGCAGGCGACACTGTGCTCTTTATTACTTTGTTTAAACTGGCTCTGAGATTTATGGATGACAGTCCCTCTTTGGCCTTCCAGAGAACATGGTTTTCCACCAATCCTTGCTAGAGGATGTCTTGTAAAAATGTAGCAGAGTCTTAGTGTTGCCTCCCACTGAGCAGTGGCCTGCCAGTGTTCTGGGCTAACTGTAAGGAGGGAAGAGATGCTGCTTTGTGATGTGATGACCTTATTTTTAAAATAAGCCAGAACTCAAATGCCTAGAAGTGAGGCTTTAAAGCCAGTAGCAAAGCTGACCCATTACACAGGTCAAGATTAAGGGGCCTGTGCTCAAAAGCATTAGAGAGTTTGTCATCAGAAAAAAAAGTTAAGTTACATGTCTAAAAATTCAGATGATACATCAAAATAATTTTCTTGCTCTGCTTTTTTGTCTGTGTTTGAAATCAGAAATACCAAAATACCACAGGGGAATCTGCTTTCATGTTAATTTCTTGCCAAGCCAGGCTTGGAAATACTCAAAATTTCATGAGAAAGGGCTTTCCCTAGGGGCTTCAGTCCATTTGTACAGACTTGGGTGGTGCTGAGATGTTTCAAATTGTCTAGATAAGGATCAAATCTCAGATGTTTGACTGTCTCCCAAATCTGAACATGTTTGAAGGGTGGATCCTCTGTTTGTGGTCTTCCTAAAACTGCATACCAAGTGTTTATCAACACTGCTATGTACCTAAACCTCAGTGCTTCTTGTAGGAGAGATGACCAAAAGTGATTTGAGCCTTGAAGAGAGTGGGGGAGGACCTTGTGGGGGTCTGAGGACATGTGACTATCATGGCTGTAGCCACGACACTCATTCTTCAACTCGTGCTTGGCTAGTGGTGCGTTTGCTTTCAGCAAGGCTGACACGGATCTGGAAGCATATGCAATGACTGCTACTTCATGGAGAATTTGAGTCAGGCCAGCACCCATCTGTTGTGGGAACAAATGAAAAGCAAGCACAAAATCTCTTCTCAGTTTGTGTCACGCTCTGTGGTATTTTCTGCCTCCAACTGATCCTGAGAATACGTGCTTTGCCTCTTTCCTCTAAACACTTCCTTTTCCTAGGTATTGAAATGCTCTTCTATTCCTCCTCTTCCTTCACTGAAACAATTCCCAAAACCTACAATCAAAAAAGAAAAGAAAGAGTTGTAGTTGTTGGCAGGAAATGGAAGCAGCACCATAATGTTTCTAGATGTGTCAAGCATATGTTGTGTTGTGCTGGCACAGAAATGTGCAAATGCAATGCTCAGTTTCTGAGTCTTTCAGATTTTAGGAAATACTTGAAGTGGAAATGAATGGTTCTGTGATTTGTGAACCTGAATCCTCTGTTAGGACCTGATTCTCGTAGATTTCCATACAAGCTCCACCAAAAGAAGTCTTCCATGTCTGCTCCCTGGTGTAAAGTTCAAAGCTGCTGTAAACACAGTCTCCACAATCTCCTGCCAGTCCACTTGCATTTTTAGAGTACACCATGGAGAGGAAACAGGTTGGTCTCCTTTAAGTCAGGGCCTCAGTGTTGGTGGTACTAAGACATTCATAGTGCCACCAACAAATAAAATGAGGATCTTCCCACAAGTTTTTCTGCTACTTTCAGATGTTGTATGGCTTTAATGACTGCTCACCTTTTGGCAAACAATCAGGTCTTGATACTCCTTCCAAGCTGGTGTGATATTTCCACTGTGTCTGTGCAGTGTGAGGTTTCTCCAGCTGCAGGAGTGTCCCCGTCTTTTACAGAGACTTACTCACCACAATCGTGGTACCAAAGACATCAACATCAGGAGAGATTTAGCCAATGAAGTAAGCCAGTCATCTTTGCCATGCATAGTCAGACATCTGAATTCAAGGTTCCCATGAGAACAGAGAGGTGGCTCAGAACTCTATCCCTTGTTTCCAAAATCTTGGTCATAAAGCCCATCAATTTCTTGAAATGTAAGCTTGATAAAGCTGCATCAAACAGAGGAACCAAACTGAAGCTTTCCAGCATACACTCTCTTGCAGACCTTTAGTTCATTGATCTGACTTACTGGACAAACCAGAAAGCAAATCCCTCAAGCGTGAACTCCTTCCCTCTCAGGATCACATTTCTGTTGCAGTTTGCCTTCTTTGCACTTTAATTTTGCATTTGGTTATGCACGCTGATTTGAGGGTAACACTCAATCAAAGCAAGTGCTTGCCAAGGTTTTAGTAGTGTCAGTAGAACTTAAGCATATGTTTTGCCAGCTAGAGAAAGAATGAAATATTGAGACTTCTTAGTATGAACTGAAGGGGGGGAAGCTCAAAAAAAAATTATTTTTCTATGCTTCTGATTATCGTCAAAATTCACACACGCATTAGAAATAAAAAATTGAGCAGTTATGATTTTCTTTTAGTCATTGTTTTAAAGATTAGTGCTAGCACTTCTGCTCATCCTTCTTGGTGGAAGATAAATTATTTAAATTTGAAGTAATTTTATAAAGCAGCATCATCAGAGCTTAATTGTTTATTACAGTGTTCATGATTGTTGTGTAAATAAGATGAGGAAGCTATTTTTGGCTTCTGCCTGCTTGTCCTCAGAAGAATTCATAAGAAGTGTACACCAGGATGGTGACTGAGTGCAACTGGAGCACCTGATAAGTCTCATCTGATGTGAGCTGTTTGAGGGGATAATTAGCAGGAAGGGGGTCAAAGACGAGGCCTCTCACGGTGCCGGGCGGAAGGGCGCTCTGCTGTTTGCAGCAGCCTGCTCTGCCATGAGGTGATGAAAACTGCCTCATCCTTTTCACTTGCATTGATCACTGAGGTGCTCTGCTGGCAGCCTTTCTATGGCTTCTGCTTTTTTCCTTCCTTTATTTTTTTATAGCCTAGAAAGGAAAGGGTGCTCTGAGGTAGTAGGCTCTTTGCTCTTAATCAGGACACATAGAACATATATATATATATATTTTTTTTTTTTCTTTTAAACCCCAAGGTAACTGTCCTGCAATACAGGGACAACAAAAAAGCTCTCTAGTTTTACCCTGAGGTCAGTGCTGCCTCTCTGCAGCTGACCTAAATGAACTGATTGCACTGAAAAGGAAGCAAAAAGGGTCCTGTGGTTTTGGGGTAACAAATACAGTCAGGTGGGACCCCTCTGCTAGGGCCAATGGGGATGTTGGTGAAGGTCTCACTTTGCCTTTCTGTTTTCCATGTTCAGGTTAACTACAAGTGTACCTTGAGACGACAAAAATGCATACATCTGTTTTCTAGCAATGAAGGAAATACCTAACTGCTAGCAGGTGAGCTGCAGTAGAAAAGTTCCTAGAGAGAGGGTGCAGGAGCAGTTAAGTTTGAGATGGGTTTGCTCTCTATTTTGTTTAGGTCATCAATTATTTAAATGCCTAATAAGAAGACAGAATGGAAGAAGAATTACTTTTGAGGGTTATATTCCACTTGTATTGGTCCTGGGTGAAACATCTCCATGAGAATTTTGTTAGCTGTCGTTCTTAACTTTATGCTCCAAGCTGAATGTGATTACAGCCTTTACAGGTCCCTCACAGTGGCTGAGAAGTTCTATTATTTGCTGAAGGTGTGCTAGCAGTAGGGGAGGCTGTAAGGGAGGGATGGGCCAGTGTTTGTAGGCAGTCAGCTATGGATATGGTTCTGATTTTGTTGAACTGGAGCTGTCAGTCTGGAACAGAGGAGATGTCCTGTGGTTCTGGGGTAACAAACGTAACCAGGTGGGAGCTGTCTGCTAGAGACACTGCTGTGTGCATGTTGCCAAAGGCTTTGACTTTCATCTTTCATTTTGTGCAGTTGATGTTGGGTGCCTGTTCCTGCTGAAGCTTGAAATCAATGCTCCAGGTTTATTTTCCTGCCTCCAAGGATGTGGGCAAACTATTTTATTAATGATATGAATGTTGCATGCTACATGTAGGCTGACTAATGTAGGCAATGGAAATCCAAAAGAAATGGAGACTCAAAATGTATTGCTTCCTCTTATGTCCAAATGCTTTCTTTTTGATGCTTGAAACACTCCAGAATCATTAAGGGTGCACAGCCCTTCTGTGTAAGAGGAGGTTTACATGACCACAGAGCTGTGGGTAAAACAGGCCTTTCCTATAAAGGCAGATCTGCTGCTGAGAGAAACAAGTAAGCAGTAAGGAAAGATTTTTGTGTTGGTTTGTGAAGATATTAAGCTTGCAATAGTAGTGACATATTTAATTCTCCTTCTGTCTGTGTTTTTTAGGTTTATCCTTTTCGGTGATAGTAGAAATAGTAGAAGGGAGGGAAAGCATCAATTATTTTCACTTTCTTACCTTCAATATTATTTTATCCATATCTTTCCTGTCTCCACTTTAAGCAGTTAACTTTCCAATAATAAGTAAATTTTTTTAGACA
>NW_005054325.1:5142295-5192669 GCF_000277835.1 Geospiza fortis | reverse complement strand
ACAGCTTCAAATATCCACAAACATTCATGTTTAAGTTTTATTTTGAAGATGAAGCACTGTTGCTGGAGTTGATTAAATATTAAAGAATTCTTTCTTCTTTTTTTTCCCCTTTTTTTTTCCCCCCAGTATTAAAAAAAAAATTACACAGAGTTCAAGGCCTCTGTACCTGAAGTGCTCTTCTGAGTGCTGTGTTGTCAGTATTAGCTTCATAGTATTTGTCCTAAAGTGATTCAGGAATTTGGTGAGCCACGGTTCCTCTGGGCTTCAGCAAGGGAAGGGACCAGACACTGAAATCTCTGTTTTCTGAGGCACAAACAGTCAGTCAACTAGGTTAGGTCAGTCAAATACATAAATAGGTGTTGGGGTGGAGAAAGGAAGAAAAACAGGCTTCTGTTTTGACTCCAGTGGTAGTGATGGATGTATGATTGTAAGCCTCTTGGTAATTTGGCTGAAGATTTGGCAGTTTCTCAGCTTACCTGTTGAAAGAAGGTGATGATAACAATGGGAAAGGCCGATTAGGGATGTGTTGTAGTATGTGTGTGCATCCAATCTTTAAGTCTTTATTTCCTATCTTAAGTATCTGAATTGAAGGATAAGAGAAATTAAATGTCTTAAATTATCTATGAACAAAGTATGGTTGGTGGGGATCCAAAGGGAAATGTAATTGTGGCAAAACTATAGATACAAAAGCTTTCAAGTGAAATGCTGAATACAGCTGTGTTCTTGTGATCCCTTGTTCATGACTGTATGGCAATCCCAAATTTCTTCCCGAGGGAAAAAAAAATCTTGCACAAAGAATTCATTGGTTGGGTGAGTGAAGGGAAAGAAAAACAAGCATTTGGGATGTGGGAGTGTGTTCAGTGCCTTTCTTATCAGTCTTCCCCTGTAATAGTGGAAATAAGTCAGCTCAGGGCCTTTGACTTGTGATGGGGTGTAAGAGCAAATTCATTACTGAGGAATGCTATTTCATCCTGGACTTCATTTCCTGAGAGTCAGCTATGCCCATGAGAGTAGTCACTATATTTTGAGACTGTCCCAGATAATCCACCATATCTATCTGCCCTCTGCATGTAGATATCTCCTTCTCCTTTACAAAACTTTTGGAGGCATGAAGGAAGGGCTGTTTTCTATATCAATTCATACCAACTTATTTAAAATTTAGCTTGATGGAGCTCCTAGGGACTTTGCTCCCATCTTTTAAGTTCAAGGAATATTTCAGAAAAGCTTTCGTAGCTCTGATACCTGAAAGACACTTTGTTTTTCAAGTACTCCCTTTATTGAATTCTGAATGGGATGCCCTTCTGTGGCACACAACTGGACTGCTGTTCTTCTGATCCATATTCAAACCCAGATGGTTTTCTTTCCCTGAGTTTTTTCCCCATGGTGACCTAGGCTTGGGAAGTTGGCTACATCTGAGGCTGCTTATGCAACTGAAGTCAGCTGGTAAGAGCTCTGTTTTAGGAAGTCCTTGGTATGGACTCCAATTTGTTTCCTTTTTAATAAGAGAATTTTGTCAGCTGAAGAGCCCTCACTCTCTCCTTGCTTACTCTGCTGTAACCCCCATGCCATGAAGAGCTCACTCCAAAGAGGAATAAATCCTCCACTCTGCCCTGTTCAAACCTAAGGGCTGCCTTTGTGCCACAGCTTTTAGATTCCAAAGGCATTTTTGGTTAGCAGCTCTGCTGGATGCACAAAGGGTCAATGCACTAATAGGATACTACACTGGGAAAGGACTGGGCTTTAAGGGATTCTTTGGAGATTTGATGCCCTGTGTGAAAGAGGTCAGCAATACTGCAGCAACATTTTAAATTTACTTGTGGAAAAAAAGAAAAGAGCACCATAAAAAAGGGGAAGGACACTGGAAATAAGGGACTCTCTAAATCCTCCTGTCCTGATGATGCTTACCCCAAATCCATCCATTGCTGATAAACCTAACCAATGCCTTTATAGGTCTTAACAACATCGAATAAATGTCCTCCTGCCTTTCCCCACCCCCTACCAATGCACAGCAGCTCCTTATTGTGTGCACAGACTTTAGAGATGCTGGGGGGTGGTGGTGTCTTCTTTACAAGGAATATTGGTCTGCACCTGCTCAGGGGCTTGCTCTCTCATGCTGATGCTCTGCATAGCAGAAAAAAAGACAGCCCTTTGCAGAGAGTGATAGCAGCAACTTTTTGATCATTGTTTATGCTGTCCTAAAGATAAAGAAATTGATGACAGGTACACATGGGGACTGTGCAGCCCCCAAATGTCAAGCAGGATTTTGGGAAATCCTCTCTTCCCAAGTTGTGCTGTCACAGAGTGTTCAGCTCTGTGAGAGTGTTGCTGATGACTGGGAATCAGAGAAATGATGATCATCTGTGTTAGGGTGAATGACATTGGAGCTGTGGGAAACTAAAATGAGCTATTTTGACTCTGGCTTTGTCAATGTCTGTATGACTCAAATCTGTGAGGCATTGGAATCTGTATCCAAACATAACTTGCACATCTGCAAGAGATATCAACAGTGCTTGCATGACTTTGTACAGAAAACATATTTGAAATGTTCTTCTTAATTTTCTTTCTTCCCAGCATATCAAAAAGCAAAGGGCAATATGGAACATCATGCTTCAGTGATGGAGAAAGGCTTTGGGGGAATATATTTCTAAGTGGATGCTTTGGTTTATTTATTAATTTATTACATGAGAGTTATTTTCATTAGGAAGTATCTTTTTGGAGTTATACACAGTGTTGACTCCACTCCAGAGCCACCTCCTTCTGGAACCACAACTGGAGCATTGACCAGCTAACTTCCATCTTAGCCTCCATGCTGTTGCTCCTGTAGTTGCAGGGTGGGCTGCTCCAAGGAGAAGAGCTTGCTGCTGTGGGTGGCAGGCCAGGTTGGTACTGAAGCAGATAATCCCCAGCACTGGTGAAGGAGAAAGGGGGAATGCATGAGTGGGATGAGCACCAGCATGCCATAAACTTGTCTTGGACTGATTCAGGTCTCCACAGACCTGCAGACTCAGTCCCATCCTTGTGTTGCATTTCAGGAATGCTGCACACCATTGCAGGGCAGGTGGAATGGACTAGATGTTCTAGCTGTGAAGCTGGAGTTGGAATAAAAGGCAACCAAAGCAAATAATAGTGAAGCATTGGGAAGACATGAGACTGATTTTCCTCTGGACTTGTGAAAATACAGCCTATAAGTACAATGCTGTCATGAGCACTTCCAACAACAGTGCTGTGACATTTTCTGAACAAAGAGATAGTGAGGATGTTGAAAAGCTGGTTCTTTTCCCTTTGGAAGCCTTGATAACTTAGATTCAAAATCTGAGGTAAATGCATTCGTTTGTCTCCTGCCTCATTTTCTTCCATCCTTGACATGCCTAGTGATAACATCCCAAGTTATTTACTGACAGTCTCCTATGGTCATGGTAAGACTCCTCCAAAATGTGAGAATTGGCTATACTGCTTCTAAGCTTTCCAAGTTCTCAGCCCCTCTGGTAATATAGCTATGGTGTTAAGCAAAATTGTATTGTTGTTGCAGCAGTCCTAGAATTGAAAAAGAAGGACTTTTCCTGTCCAAGTGAGACATCCATCTAAGACATGCCTTGCAGTTAACATAAATTTTTTCTTTTGTTCATATTCTCCAAACCATGCACTTTGCTCTGCTCTGCATCCACTGCCTGGTATGAATTTTTGCTCTCTGGCCTGCAGCAATAACCTCCTTGTTCATTGCCACAAAATCTCAGTTTCTATTGTACTTGATAGAGATTCCACCCTGCATTTTCACCCACACTCAACAAAAAGTAACAGGCATTGTGTTGCCTGCTCCCCAGCAAAACCATGCATGCTTGGCGCACTGTCAGCTTAGCCAACTCAGCTTCCATCCAGTATTGAGGGTATTGAGCTTGTACCTTCTTTTTTTCATGTAAGATGCAAATTTGGTTCAAGGAAGACTGGAGTTGGGCATACAATGCAGTTAGAAATCAGCTCAGGAAAAACAGGACTGTAAAAAGTATCTGACTTGCAGGGGAGCAGAAGTGAAGCCTTTTGTGAACAAGGGCTCCTTAAACCTCCATGAAGATGGCTACAGCTGGAAAATCATATGTTTCTCTTACGATAAACTGTCTTGTGCAAGTGTTTTCAGGCGCTTTGAGCTCTCCTTCTGTGGGCTTGGAATACACCCATGAGCTCTGCTTGGCTCCTTTGGTTTGGCTTTGCTTTGAAGCCTGGGCCCTTTGTGGGTGAGTTCAGACTGTCTGACTTGAGGTTCAGATTCTTGAAGGCAATGAAGTGCTGGGTGCATGGCCTATTTGCTGGTGATGCTAAAATGAGCTGTGACTCATGCAGACGTTCTTAATCCATCTCTCCCCAGTCTTTCTTGCATGTTCTGCTGAGCTGTGAGTTAACAATAGTGACATTTAAAGTTCTAGCATCTGAGTGAATCATCTTGAGATGAGGACAGCAGTTCACAGCTCATGGAGGTTTGGTTTCTGAGTGTATCCCAGAAGCAGTTGGATGTGCTGATACATGCCATACCAATACTGGGCACCATCACTAGCACCAGAACCACAAATTTTTGGGATTTCTGCCACCACGGGCTCAGCACTGCCATGGTTTCCCCTCCTTAAATCACATGCCTCCCTCCTTTCTCCTGTGTGCCAGGAAGGTGTTGTCCTTGTTTTGATGGTGAAGAACTGGGAGGGTTAATGACTGGCTGATCTCCCTGCTGGGGAGAGATGTTCCACTCAAAACTGGGCCATCAGGTAGGCTGCTGATCCTGAAGAGTGAGTGAGTTGGCTGGTAGGGTGCTGTACCCTTGGGGGATGTCAGTCCCAGTGATACCTAGTGCTACTGCTCTACAGTGAGAAGTCCTATGGAAACAGGTTATGCCTCACTTCCAGGTCAGGTCACAGGGGGGTCTTTCAGGGGAAGAGTTTCTCCATGCAGCAGTCATCTTTATTCACTGTAAAATATCTTTGCCTTTTGCTGACAATGGTAGGTATCAGCCCCTCTTCTGGGGAGCCATAGTGGCAAAAAGTGGCTGGATTTTTATTCTTTAAGTTTTTCAGTGTTGAGGAAGGCAGTGGAAAATATCCTGGAGAAAATTTCCACTAGATTTAGGGTTTTCCTTGTGTTTTATGGTTGGTTGAGGGTTTTTTAAATTTTTTTTTTAATGTGTTAAGGATCCAATAGTTGAGACAGATGGCCAATCCGGGCAATATTTTTCCATTAAAACACTGTCACAGTTGAGACTGAGAGCCAAATCTGTAAAACAATCCCTACAGGAAGAAGGGGATGGAAGGCATCTCTCAGAGGTAGATACATATCCTTGGGGCCTTTGGATGACTTTGGTCACTCTTAGTGCAGCCTGTAGTTGAAATAGAGGCACAGGGTCTGCACTGTGTGCCTCAGGGCACATGTGGTGCCTGGGGCCATGCCAGTGGGGTGATATACAACCTCTCCTCTCAAATTGTATTTCTTGGGAAGCAGCAGGACTGAAATTTGTGGAGAAGCTCTACATGTTTAGAGGGGGAAAGGGAAATAAAAAATCCCACCCAAATGCACTGACATTTAAGGGTTTGTTCTTTAAATATCTTGTGCTTATGCTAGAACTGTTACCACAAAGCAAGCAACATGTTTTGTCTACAGACTGACCCATGCACCAAGTTTAGTATTAGCTGCCTTTCATTCCTTTTAGATAATCTGTTACTGCTATTAATAGAAACTTATGCAGGCTTCCTAGTGTCCAAAATTGCCTGTACATAACAAGAGGTTTTGCTGTTGTGTGTGAATCTTTTTGACTATGTCTTTTTGGCCATTGGATAGGAAACAGCAGAGCAGGGTCCCTTGTAGAAGTTGAAGACTTGCTGTGTTGGATGGAGCTGCTGGAAAACTCCAAGGGGAGAAGCCGTCTCCTTTCAGGTCTTCCTGAAACAGGGCACTGATGAGCTCCTTGCTGTCCCCAAACCTTGCCTGATGCCCAGCTTGCTCCAGGTTGCAGCCTTATCAGCCTGCCAGCTTTGTAGCTGCTCTTGCCCCAGGCCTTGACCTTGGTCAGCTGAAGCATTTCTAACCATGGTATTTCTCAACCTGGCCTGTATGAACACAGCTGGCCGAGAGGCTGATTGCCTGTGGAGCTGCTCTGTCAGATGTGAGGCAGGGTAAATTTTCATAGGAAGGTAGTTACAAGCTAGGGGAGAGGGGGGTGATCACGACTCACTTTTTAGCCTGCATCAGCTGCAGCCAGCACAGCATGTCCAACTGCAGCCAGAGCAGTTTGGCAATGCTTACAAACTCTGCCAGTGAGGCTGACCACTAATAGAGCTTATAAAGTCAGTCAGATTTTTGGCAAGCTTTTAGACCACTGTGTTCTTGATGGAGCTTTTTAATGTCTCCTAAAAAAGTATGCAGCACTATCAGAAAGAGCCCTGTTCTCTAGAGCTGGGCCAGGACCCATGAATGAAACAAAGCTGACAGCACTGAACTGCAACAGCTTAGTTGGGAGGAGGGAGGAAACACACACACACACACAGAACAGAACTTCAAAAATAGACTATATTTCTCGGTTTTGAAGTCTCACATCACAGAAGTGATGTTTCCTGCCTACGTTAATGTACTTCTGCTAGCATGTTCTACGCAGAAACCTTCAAAAGGAAGGTGTGTTTTTTTCTAATGAAGTTGTACACCAGAGTTGTCTTTTTATTTCTGAAACATTCATGAACTTGAGGGATGAGTGCCTTAGTATTTTTCATTTCTGGGGATTTACATTTCCTGAGATATGGATGAATAACCATAAGAAGATCCAAGTGGTAAAATACAGAGGAGAACCCATGTGTCATAGTCTCAAGCTTCTAGGCTAATCACAGCAATAGTTTTATGTGACAGGGTTGTATTATAGAGGGAAAGCTGATCTTTTCTGCATTTTCCCTTATTTGATAGGTCCAGTCCATTGCATATGATACATGTGTGGTGCCCACTGACAAACTGAGAAGCTGTTTTGATGACCTGTTGTGCAAGGGAAAATGGGAGTTCTCAGCAAGGCTGTGTGCAGCCTGTCTGCAGGGAAATGGCATAAAAGGGGATGGAATAAATCAGTTCCAGTGCAGGCTCACTTGGGAAAACTAACAGGGAAGCAGTTGAATGCCAGTGCATGTTTTCATGGGTGCAGAAATCTATAAAAGTTGAGCACAGTTAGCATGTGAAGGAGCAATATAACCTCTCTTGGTGCATAGGAAACTGTGGGAAATGAGCAGATAAGAGAAAACACTAACCAGTGGAGTAAAACTGCTGATTAGTGGGGTAAAAAAAAGTCTATGTGTGTCTTCTATCTTTTGTTGTTAGCACAGAGCATTCGCTGGCAGTCCGTCACTGGAGTTTAAATAGGATTTAAGTGCTGCTTGATTGCTTGAGTGAAAACATTTTGCCTTTTTTTTTTTTGGCAGCTACAAAAAATCTTGAAGCCAAAAACCTTAAAGGATTGCTGAGTATTCAAGCACTTTATTTGTGCATGTGTGTGTTTCCCCCCGTTCCCCCTCCTATGGTCTGTTGATGTGAAATACTGGCAGAAAAGAGTAAATAGAGAGAAATATATGTATTCTTTTATTATTTCTTGGCAGACTGCTCACAGTATAGAGCACTTTTGAGGTGAATTTAGATGAGCATGTAAATATAAACAGTATCTCAGAAATTCTGGAAGTCTGGTTCGGATTTTTTAAGAGCACTTTTTTTGCGTCTTTGTCTCTCTCATTGCTTACATTCATTGCAAACCCTATTTTCCTTTCTTTATTGAAGTCCTACATGAGGAAAATTTGTGCCTTCATTTTGATGCCATTATCTGCCACTTTTTCTGTTGTAGGCATTTTTATAATCACCTTACCTTTCTCAATATATTATCCAGGCCAAGATATGACTTTCTTCTGGACTCAGAGAGTAAAACTGCCAAAGTGCAAAAATTGCCAATTGTGAAAAGTGCTCAAACAGCAGTGATTACTTGCTGTGCTCAAGGTGGAAACTTTGTTTTTGTTTAAGGCCCTGTGTGCAGAGTTTTATTACAGAGATGAGAGTGATGGCCATGTGTCTCTGCAAAGAATGAGGGAAGGTCAGTGACCTGCAAGCCAGGAAAAAGCTCTATCAAGGAGAAGAGCAGCAAAGAGCATCTAACTGCAATTACATCCTAAATACCCCTCCATTTTGCTGCTGTGATAAACCCCTCTGATTTCAGCAGGCTTTTTGGTCATCTTTGACTCTCAGGCATTATTATTGTAAAATAATTAATGACTTGTCCCAGATTCAGAAAGTGGGCTTAGTAGGAATTCCAGAGTGTTCTTTTTCTCCCTCCCAGCATGAAGGCCAGTCCCTGTGGGCTGGGAGGCAGCTTGCCCAGAGCGAGGCATGGTGCTACCAGTGAAAAATAACATTTTCCAGTGCAGGGAGGATGGGGTCTGTCGTGGGAAGGTACCTCTGGGCAGGGCAGCAGCACAAGCTCTCCTGCATGAAGCACTCACAGCTGTGCTCCTCCATCGGGCCACTGCTGTGCAAGGTCATGGGCTTCAGTAGTGACCCGAGAGAACAGGGCATGTCTGCCCCAAAGGAGGGATGGCAGAGCTGGAGAAGGCCAGGGCTGCTTCCAAGTAGTGGTGCCCCAGGCCCTGCTAGCTCTGCATGGGGCAGAGTGGTGAGCCAAGGGTAGCACCACACTCATGTTGGGGGAGCAAGATGCAGCATTGCCCCTCAGGCACTGTGGCAGGGAGGAACTTAAATTTGGTCCCTTTCCATCATGCAAAGAGTGGTATGTATATTACAGATGGGCTAATTTTCAGTATGTGGTATTTAGGGAGTTTAGTCCAGGCCCAACAGTGGTGAGTGCTTTGGCAAACCTCATGAAGTTCTCTTGGAGTTTCAGTATTTCTGCTGACTTCTGTGTAAAAGATCATTAAGAAATAGGGGTGGCTAAAAAAAAAAATCAAACATTACCTTCTTGAGCCCCAGTAAAATCATAAAATTGGAGGTTTGACTTCAAACTCCCTGCTCTGATCTTTGCTGTTTTTCTGATGCACAGACGTCTTCTATCTAAAAATAGTAAATCTCATTGTGTGGGAGGTGTATTTAAACAGTGTTCTTTAGAATATAAATATTGTTATTACTTAAACTAACCCTGCAGCAGAAGAGTTCACAAACTGGTGATAGATGCCTGCCTGCTGTCTATAGGAAGTGTCAAACGCTTTCAAATAGGGACTTTCTGGGAACGTTTCTGCAATGGGACATGGTTGTGGGTTTTTGTAGGAGGCTGTGTGACACCTTGATGCCTGTGAATTACAGGGGCCTTCAAGAACTCTGCACCTTACAGGCTCAAGCCATTACAATACTGAGTTAATAATTAGGTTTTAAATACCACTGTAACTTTCATTTGTGATAGAGATAATTTGCAATCATATGCTGCTTTGGATAGGATGGAGCTTAAATTGAATCTAAAATGAGGAACATCACTCAAAACAGACTGAAGGAGCTAATTATTTTAATAAAAATACAGCTGTGCTTGCCGTTTTAATAACCTTAACAGATCAAGGCATATATGCATGGGGAGGCCTTTAACTAGAACTTGTATTACCATGAGACTGTAGCCTTTGATGTGTTATTTCTAGTTTATCAAATGCCTTGGTACTGCTGCTCAGTTTATTTAATGCCTTGTTTGCTGGCGCTTGATTAGGAAGTCAGTAATTAATAAACGGGTGGTAAAATTAAGTTCAGAGTTAGGAGGATGTGTTTGACGAGGTGATGTACATGTACCAGGGCTCTGCAGAACCTTGTATGGTTGTTCCCTGTTCAGCTGCCCTGCTAAAGCTGGGGGC
This sequence comes from Geospiza fortis, assembly GCF_000277835.1. Lineage (NCBI taxonomy): Eukaryota > Metazoa > Chordata > Aves > Passeriformes > Thraupidae > Geospiza > Geospiza fortis. The sequence goes on along the minus strand of NW_005054325.1, from coordinate 5,182,833 downwards.
TAATTTGAGTGGTTCACACCAAATCTACATTCTCAAGTACCCACTGCCTCACTGAGTACTCTGGGATGGGATCATCTAAGGTGGTCCAAGCTCTGAGGCAGAGGAGGGAACTGGAGGTGGGTTTCCTGCCTCCTGGGGAGATTGCTTGAGTCACTGGACTGTGGGATGAGAGGCACGATATCATTCCAGCGTCTCTGATCTGTTTTCCACCCCTCCTGAGCCTCAAAAAGAAGGCTGGGGGTGTGTGGGGTGGGGAACCTGGTAGGAGCTGTTCCTCAAGCAGAGGAGCTCACAAGTGAGCTGAAACTGCATCTTTCAGATCATTTTAATAGCATCAAAAATCTAAAGGAGTTTGCCAGGTACCAAGAAAGCACGCAAGGGCCCAGGGTGGGGTGTAGCACTGTGACTAATGTGCATGCCTCACATACACACGGTGCTGTGCTAGCAACAGAGCTGCTCTGCTGCTGGGAGTGTTTTTGTTAACTGTGCCAACACTCTTGGGACCAAAATGATACAGACTGAAATCAGCTCAGGAATCACAGCTTGTCCTTTGAAATAGGAATAAGCTCTCCAGAGGGTGGTCCTCCTATGAGGACACAGGATGGAAAAGATTGACAAGTCCAGCTTGCCTTCTGTCTTTTTGCAGTATTTCTGTAAAATATGACCTCCCTTATTTAGTGAACTGTTCTAAATAGAGCAAAACACAGGCCCGAGCTGCAAACTCAGAATGAACAAAGTATTTCCGTACTCTGAAAAATTTTGGCTGCTTCTCAAATTCTACGTCTCATATTTGCCTTTGTGGCACCTTTTTCCAGACAAGGTCAGGGCCTGAAAGCTGAGCTGTGCTTGAGGAAGTTGAACAAGTTATGCAGAGCTCCCAGGTTTGAAGAAATGTCATGAGATGGAAGTTTCTCACCAGACTTCAAGTGTTTCTGATGTCTGCCAATCCTGGAAAAGCAGTGTTAGCCTTGCTTGCAGCATTCCATCATCTGTGCCTCCAGAGGCTAATAGAGAATGTTTATTTAATGGATCCAGGATACTGCATAAGAGGCAGTAGAGGAGTGCAGGTTTGGTCAAAGTCCTTGGCCCTTGGGGGTGTTTCAGTATGACTCCCAAACCTTAAAACAGGGCTAACAGGAATAGAAACACCTAATACAGCTCCAGTGCCCCTCCAAATCATTTTATTGTTCTATGTATGCACCTCTCACTTGGGCTAGTAGTTCCATGCAGGAACTGAGAAACTACCTGACCTGAAACAGAGATCAGCTTTTGCAATGACTGCAGACCTGCAGGAACAGCCCAGACTTTGAGGGTGCTGCTCTGGAAATATCTGTCCTTGGTGGGTGGTGGAAAGACTTCACACCTGTAGTGTTGGGCATCAAGGATTGCAGGTCCTTTAAGGACATACTTGGCGCTACTGAGAGATTTTGCACACATGGATTTGTGAAAGTTTGCTGTGATTTCTAATTTGTGCGGCATAGGAGATTTTAAATAATGAGAAAAGGATGCTCTTCCTTCCATTGCAGTTAAGGGAAGCGCAACTCTAATGCTTGGAAAAATCTATGAGAGCAATTGAGTTTCCCTGATGCATCTATCCCAGTAATTGATGTGACACCCTGCACTAATGGATAAACGGATTGTCTTTGTATTTCTGCAAAGAGAACGTGTCACGTATTGAATAGTGACATTGATATTCTTATCAGATGTAAGATTTAATTCTTCTTTTGGGTAAACAGAGTAGTTTGACCTCTGAGAGCTATCTTCCAGGTTTGCAGGTAACTTGTCACAACATCTTCCTGTGCTGGATTTGTTTTGAAAGTTTCACTGTAAACATGTAAGCTGGAGAGTTACCTTTCTCACATGAAGTCCAAGATAGATAGGAAGAAGTATGCATCCTTTAAAAATGGACTATCAGTATGGCTGGAAATTTGTCATCAATCTGTTTGCATGACTGTGCCAGGCTAAAGGCTTCTGATGTTCTGTAGGAGGGCCTCCACATGCTCCATCCTCTATGTCTCCATAGACATAGAGGGCAATTGTTCTGCTGAGGTCAGCATTTAAATGGATAAGCTAAATAAAGCGTGAGAGGAAGAGGGACAGACACAGAAGCAAGTCCCTCAAACTCCCTCTTGCTGGGCCATGTTGCCTTTCTTGTGTCTATTGTTTCTAAATTAAAGGATATCTAATGTTAGCAGTTGTGGTCTCCTCCCAGTAATCACTGTTACAAACATTGCTGGGGTCTTGCAAGGTATTTATGACTCTCCTGGGAAACACCAAGGAGAATTACAAAGCCACTGTGGAACAGTGTGATAAGAAAAATTCTAAGAACAGCCTACATTTGGGGGGAAAAAAAGAAATTCAAAAGTAGCATGCTGTTAGTACTGATCTCTTCTTTCATTTAAGCGAGAAAAAACACATTGAAGAACTTCAGAAAAAAAAAGGTTCTGTGTCCTACTATGAGCCTATGCTGAAAGCTGTGTTTTCTGTTTTAATTTGTTTTTTTGTGAGTTAGCTTTCAACCAAAACAAATGTTTCAGCTGGTTGGGTCCTGCATGGATTTACCAGGACAGGACAGTGGGCAGGAAGGTGTAGTTGCTGGTCATTCATCTAATTTTTCAGATGGTGGAGATGTGTGAGGCTGAGACCAATTTCAGGAGAAGAATTTGTGCCCATCCTCAAAGACAGTGTGTCAGGTACCTTGCATAGGAAGGGGAAAAGAGAGGGATTTACCACTAAGCCACTTTGCAAAGGGATCCTGGATGATGGTGTGCTTTGCTCCTACAATGAGCATAGAGTGGAAAAGAGGGGATGAGTCCGGTGTCACAAGCTCATAGTGTATGCCACACAATGTGCCGTTACCTGTGGGTGCAATTGTGCATTCATGCATAAAATAATGATATGTAAATATTCATCAAGGTGGCTAATAGGGTGAGACAAATCATAGACTGTGTGGAGAACTGCTGTTGCCTCTGGGACTTGCCATTCAGGGGCAGTGCCATTTTCCTCTTCCATTTGAACCCACTTTTTGTCTTTGTGTCTTTTTGAAGAAAATTCTCAAGCAGATCCAGGATGATGAAAATCATGTTGTTTGGCATAGTAGCTAATCATGAGAATATTCCTATCATCCTAATAGGGAGAAGAAGACAGTTCTTGAGATATAGAGTCCTTATAACGCACTTTAAGCAAGCTATCACTCAGTAAAAACACCTTTTCTTTTTTCCTTTGAAAAAACCCCTCAACATATATATAAAAGGCCAGTTTTTATACTGCGTTGCAAGAGGCTAGCTTAAGATCCATGACACTTGTCATAACAAAAAGGCAGAGAATAACCTGTCTGCCCTGCCCATCAGCTTTTCAATAAAATTGATTCTAGACGTGCAAGGTTGTCTGTGCACTACTGCTAAGTGCATAATAGCTGTAGTATGCCAACTCATTATTCTGTAAAGTGCTGTGAAATACCACGATTACAAAAGAGGCTACATAAGAACAGCTCCCAGTCTAGCTGGGTGATGGTCAGGTGGCTAGACAGGCTGCTATGGTGCAGCTACATGATCTGTAGTCCAGGTTTTATGGCTACAAACATCCCTTAGACTTGTTTGCATACGCCAGAAATTACGAGTGCCCCTTCAGGGGTTTTTTTTGTGCTATCTCCTTTTGATTCCTCTCTTTGTCCTTGTGTTTTGGGGCACTGAAATTTCAGATGTCTCCTGCTCTAGATCCTCAGCTTTATCCATCCACATGCCTATCACTTTTCAGTTAGAGTCAGTTATAAAGTAATTTATTTTGTAAAGCACACTGGCTATTGGCCCGTGGGAAACTAAAGGTGAAAAGAAGCAAATGAAAAGCAGATTAGAAAGCATGTTGTGGACTGGGAGAAGGGAAGCTCTAGTGTGAAGGAAAGTGAATAGGGACAGTTCAGAGAAGCAAAAGCTGAAGAAACAAGGCGTGCACATGTAGCTCAAAGGACTTCATTACAGCTAATTTAGGATGATAACAAAGGAGTGATGTTAACAAGATCTAAATGGGGAGAAGAACAATGGGAAGAACAGAGAGAGCAAGAACAAATAAGAGTCATAAAATGGACAAATGTCTTCAAGTCTTTAGAAAGTATGTTTTAGTGCCTCTTCCCCTCCTCCTTTCCTGTTCTCCAGGAAATGTCTTACCAATAAGAGGAGCAAAAGGGTTGGCAGGTTTAATAATGCCCTCAAGGTGATGAAACGTTGGTGCTTGACAGAACAAAAACTTGGCCATCCAGTTCTCCAGCTTTGCTGAACTGTGAGCCACTTTTTTTTTTAGTGTCATATCAAATCTGGTGGCTCACATAAAGTATTCATTGTGCACAAGATAAGATATCACAAATTCACCATTAGGACTGTAATTAAACTGAATGCTCAGAAGAAAGAAAGCAAGTGTCCCTTCCCCATCCCCACCTCTTTTTTTTTCCCTACGGGACTTTCATTGTAGAAAAGTAAATATTGCAGCTGTGCTTCTGTCATTTTACTCTAGAGAGTCCATTTAAGATGGTGATGATTAAGATGTGCATGTTTGTCGTGCTAGTCAAGAGACTGGACAGCTTTCAGCAAGAGGAAGCTGTGGAGTGATGGCAGCAGGACAGGGGACTGACAATTAACTTGCACACAAAGATGAAACCCATTAAGACCCAGCATAGCTCTAAACACTGAGCTTTTTTTTTCCAATTATGTCATCTTGTCTGGTGCATTGCCTCAAACCAGACTGCTAATGTGGGCTTTCCCCTCATCACATTAAGGCACACACAGTCTCAAGTATTTGTGTGCAAATTTAACGTGTAGGAAGTGGAGACACAAAGATTCTAAAATGTCCTGTGGAGATATGTTTGTCATCTCCTGACCTTCCTGAGTGGGGACCTGGCTGAATCATGCAAGTGTTGCTGGCTCCTGTACTCCTTTCTCATGGAAACTGAAGCAGAGCAAGGGAGAATGGCTACACCTGCACAGTGCTGTGGCATCAGTGCAGAGCTTGAGGGTGCATCTGGGCATAGCCAAAACCCCAAACTCACCTTTGTAGACCATAAAAGTATACAGAGCCCTGAACTAATCTCATGTAGTTTTGGTTGTTTGTATTGGTGAGGCTGTTGTTTTGACAACAAAAATAAACTATAATGAATTAACAAAGACAATGATAACCTCTGATTAAACCTTAATTCAGCAAACAGCAATATGACTGATGTCAAGGATGGGCTTTTCACTGGCCTAGAGCAGCATGCTTCCTTTGACTACAGCAAGGAAATGTCGGTTTAAGGCAGGCTGGAGTCTCCTGCCCTTTGTATGTTCAGAAAGCCAATGATTCAGCTGGTAGGAGCTTCCTTCTTTTGGTGAACCTATGAGTGCTTTGTTGATGTCCGTGACACTCTGTGCACGAGCGCTTAACAGTGGATGAGTGTTGGAAAGATTGTGGATTACTTTGTTAAGCAAGCATGGCTTGTAAGTAATGTGGAGCTGACCCTTTGTGACACTTGCGTGACCCAGAAACAAAGCAGCAGGCAGAAGAGCCCTGCAGTAAATGAACAATGTTTTGATATTTTCTAATAATAAAACCTATGAAGTTAACCTTTGGGAAGTATAGTTAAACTTAATTTATTTTCAAATGTGCAATGTTTGCAGTATGTTTGTTTGCACTGTAACCTAATTTTCCACTTCCTTTCCCTTGTCATACAGTTTTTAAGCCAGGAATGCAGTAATGAATAGAGAGAAGAATGTCAGTTTAGACTGTAAAAACTTCTGTGAAAAAGCCTAGTAGAATTAAATAGGGAATGATCTTCTGTCTGTAGGATTTCAAAGCCCATGTCTCCTCTGGTTTAAAGCCGTAGGATCGCTAATAAAGGATCATTTCACACATGTGGCCTACTGAGCTCTGTGACTGAGTGTAAGTTGAATAATGCCATTTCTCCCTTTCTTTCTCTTTTCCTCTCATCTTGTATTGAGGTTTTCCATATGTCCCACTCTGGCTGATTTTGTCTATAGGGCTGCTGGACTACAGGGGTGCGGGCAGCCTGGCTCTGTGATTTTTGTGATCTTCCTGTGTTTAGGATCCTGGTTGGGCAAAATTTGAATCCAAATTAATGTGTTGGATTATGTTACCTACAAAAAAAGAGCAAGCATTAAATGGGCAATGACATCAGCATCAGAATTTGGCAGGGAACCTCTTTCTCTGTCATGAGCTGAGCCCCACCACTGGGTCTTCTAGTATGTAACCCTTGAGCAGATTTTGAACTCGTGTCCAGAGGCTAAGGCTTGTACTCTTCCATACATTTAGCATTTTTTTACTTTACTCCAATACACATGTATGCTTACCAAAGTGGAAACCTTGGAAGCTGACTCTGCTGTGGTTTTTTATCCCCAGGGTTGAGTGGACCCAGCCAGGCTGAGTGCAGTGGAAAGGCAGGGAACCGTGCTGGGCCCTTCACTGGCTGTGGATGGGTAGGCATGCACTGGAGATGAATCGGGGTCAGCACACTGTGATATGTTAATTTGCCAATAATCATTATAAGTAATAGCTTTACTGATTCATGAGTTCCATAAATTGATTAGTCCCTCTGTTAATGAAGAGCTCTAATGCACTACATGTGCAATAGATCATTTCTTTACTTTATGACTTTATCTGGCCCAGGGAACTCTAGCACGCTGGGCTGTGCTGGTAGGTACCATTTCCATTTGCCAATGTGTCACTGCATAAATACGAGCATTGAACATTGTGCACATTCTGCAGTGGTTTCTGCACAGAATTAGCTGAGTAATTAATTCTTTGAGCTTTCTGATGCATCACACTGCAAAGTCAGCTTGGTTCCTACTGGATCATCTTCACAAAAACTGGGCTGACTCTGCACTCGACTGTGGATGCTCATGCAAGACAAAGTTTTCTTGTCCAGTAAGCAATCTCCTGTTGGAAGAAGGGCTAGTAGGGCCATAAATCACTTCTCTACTCTTACAAATCCTCTACCCCAGTGCAGAAGTAGCCTATGGAGTAGCTGGTTTTGGGATTGGCACTGAGGAGGAGCAGGGCTGCTTGTTCATAGGCGTGAAACTGGAACTGTTGCTAGTGGGGCCATGACAGGAGTGGGTTGAATCCATATGTGTTCTGTTACATGAAGGAGCAACCACCTTTCCCTCTAACACGTGAAATTCTTCAGTGTGTTAGATAGAAGAACGCTCCAGAATGCCTGAAAAGTGACAGTGCCATTTTCAAAATGCCTGTATCCTCAGTGAGAACAGGGTTACTTCTTCTTTTTCAAATGGACTTTGCTGCAGTTATCCATGCCTTTGTCCCTTTGAGATGTGGTTGCCATAATACACTCTACATGGGGCTATACGTTGAGCCCACTCAGAAACTGAAGCTAATGCAGAATGCAGTGACCCGCTTATTAAGTAGTGTTTCACGCTGGGAACACATCACACTAATGTGCCAGGATCTGCACAAGCTGCCAATACGTTTTTGGATGTTGGCGTTAACCTATAAAGCTATAAATGGTTTGGTACCTAGCCACTTGGGTCAGGAGAGAAGGCACGGTGCCTTTATTAATTATACAAGTCTCCAGCTGAGAATGAATCTGCTTGGGCTCCTGGAAACGGTTCACACTGGGCATGTTCAGAGGCTTAATGCAGGCATTAACATACCCTTACATTGCATCATTTAATTTGCATAACAACCCCTAGGTTTGTAGTGATACCTTCCCTTGCATCTACCTTTGATGTTGCTGCTGCCACCTCTAAGCTCTTTCCAGAGTTGACACTTTGAGCTCTGGGCTTGGGACCAAAGGGCAGTTTTACTCATCTGCTACATCAGGAGAAAGCCGCTGTGTGGGCCTAGCAGAAATCTCATAAACTGAGACACATTAGTGTTTGCAAAACTAGTGAACAGGAAAGTAGATCATGCTTAGTCAGGGGTACTTTCTGAATATGTCTGAGTCTGGAGAAAAAGCTGCAGATTTGGGGCTGGTTTTAGATTTTGATCAAGGTGGCTTATGGTTTACAAAATGCCCTCCTTTCCAGAGCAGAACAAGTAACCCACAAAATTCACCCATTACATCTGCAGAGAGATCTGCAGCTACTTCCTGCATTTTTCCGTGGTGTTTCTCACTGGTAATTACAGTAATATTTATGTCTCTTTGCATTTTTATATGTCCTTTGTCAAGCTGATTAGAGGAGGCACAAAGCTGCCCTTTCATAATAAAAGTATTGAAAAAATAAAAAGAGGCCTCATTAGGAGGCTTGCTGACATCAACTAAATTGAGTTTCACCTCGTATCAGAATTTTAATAAATAAGCGCTGATGCTAAGTGCATTGCTGTAACATGCACGCTCCGCTCACACAGCTTGCTGCATGCTTTGTACCATGTGGATTTTTCCTTTTTAATGCAAAACAATACTAAGTGAGTCAAGGGGAAATGCTATTTCATATTCAAGCCTTTCTCTTTCACTAGCAGACCTTAAAAGAAATATAAAATAATTTGTCTGGTATCCAATCACTGAGTATACTTTCTGATTCTAGTGTTGAACATATCAGAGCCTTAAATCTAACATTTTCTTTTGCAGTGCTGCAAATGTGAGCTGCGATTTACATTTGTTTTTCTTGCAAATAGGAAGGGCATAAAATACAGGCAGCTTTCCTTTCTGATGCCATTGACTCTATATAAAGTCAGGCTGGAAAAAGCCACAGAAGCAATGAACAGGCAGTGAAAGGGAATGACAGAGGATGTTTTGGTAATGTAAAAGGCATCTTTACAGCTAACAGACCAAAAGACTCTTGTTCCAGGCTGCTTCTCACTCAAATATTTATGGCAACAGTTTAGACTCTTTTAATTTCTGGTTTCTCTCTTAGGAATCCATATTTAGGTAGATAATTTTGAAAGCCTACCCCTGCCAATTGCTTCTAGGTCAGTGCCAGGTCCATGCTCTTGATCTCAGGCTGTTTTAGTAACTAGCTTGGTGTTTTAAGGGGAGCTGTAATTTGGGTGGTTTTTATAGATACCCACAACAGCCAAGCAGCAATCAAAGCAGCCCAGTCAGGATGTCCTGGCAGGGCTGTGGGAGCTGGTGACACAGAAACAGAAACAAGCGCGGGTTGGTGGCAGCGCCCCAGCCACCAGTGGCTGCTGCTGCCGTCTGTCCTCACTGGCAACAAGAGCTGTTTGGTGGTCAGTGCTGCACATCAAACCCTTGCAGTGGCTGTTTTCCTGCCTGGCAATGCTGCTGTACGGACCTGTGTCCTTGGTGTTTCTCCAGATTGGATTTTTTTTTCTTAATTTATGTTTTGTGCCTGTTCCCAAGGTTTTGAGTTGCTTGTGAGAAGCATCTTCAAAGCAGGTGAACGGCCAAAGCAGCCATCCTCTCTATGTTTGTGCTTCTGACTTTGTATCCCAGATGGGGACTCATCCCATCATATGCTGGAACAAATGTGACAAAACGATGGTAGTAGGCAGGAGGTGCTGCTGAGGAAACAGCAGTGCTCCATACTATCTCTGGCTTCCCACTTTGCAGGGCTGGGAAAACCCCAGCTGTCCAAACTTTCTGAACCTGGCAGGCCCACTTGAGATCAAATCCTTATGAGCTTGTCTAATCAGCCCTATCCCCTCCTTCTTTCTCAGCATTTTCTATCACTACCTCTTTACTGCACTGCTGGGACATGCTCCCTGAAGAAGCGGAGTGCAAAACCTGCTAGCAACTTCAGGGCGTTTCTGGCTGTAAGCTCAAGGTCTGAACAGATTTGCAGCTTCAAGCACTTGTGCCAAAAATTGGGTTGCTTTGATCAATTAAATTCCCTGGCAGTGAAAGAATAATAATAAAGGTTAGGGGGGCTGTGCTCTGAAGCTCCATCTGCAGAAGAGTGTATCTTCCCACTGCCCCTGAATAGCATCAGCAGGCTCTCCTCTATGTCTTTTATGGATTTAATTCTCTTTGGGAAGCTAATCTCACCCCTGCTGCCCCAGCACAAAACCCAAAGTGGCAATCTTGTGAAGCACAGAAAAGCAATTGGGGGGAACCTAGCTTTTTATGGTAATACCCAGGGAAAGTGACTTGCACCGCTGCTCTTAAGAATGCAAACATGCTCCCACCAAGCGTGGGATAAACAGCACGGCTTGTACCTTTCAGCAAAACAGAACTGTGCCTTAGCCAGAGCCAAGGGACTCTCTACAGGAAAGGTTTGCTTGCCAGCCAGCATGGCTTTGCTTCTACCCAAACGCTTCAAGGTGTGGAGGCAGTTTTGCTGGAGAGTAGGGGATGCTACAGAGGGGCAGGAGGAATAGGGAGGGAAGCCTGAGCTTATGCTAGGCTTATGAAAGTGATGGTGGCTGCCCCTTGCCTCCTGCCCAGTGCCTCTGTGGCTGTTCATGGTCTGGTGCGTGTGTGTAACACCGTTGGCTCGCTTGAGTGGGAACCACCAGCCTGGCAGCCCCCAGTGTGAGTAGGCTTTGCTCTCAGGCCAGGGATTTGTCTGTTTTCTGGCTCAGTTTCAGTGCTTATTTATACAAAAAAGATGAAGGTGAAAACACTCACAGATGAAAGCAGTGTTCATATTCCTGCCATGGCCTCTGCACTAACAACGATGGCTGCATGGCAAACAGAGGACATCTCCTATGGAAAGTTAAGGGTTCTGGTTAACAGTGCAGATGCCTTAATCTGAGGGGGATTTTGTCTCCTCCCACCCTCATTGCTATGCAGCTCTCCCTGCTGTGCCTTTTGTTTAGGGGGCTGTGTTGCCTAAGTCACTTATTCTGTCTTTGTAGGGTCAGTTTTCCATGCCCTGGGCTCCCTGACACAGTGTCTGTAGGGTACTGCTAAGGAGCTGTGATGAGGAGAAGTTGATGAGGGAGAGAAGCAGACCAGGTGAAGAGAATAGGGAGAAGGAGGTGCAGGACCATCTTGTTTTTCAGCAGCTCTACCTGGGATGGCCATAACAGATCGTGACAGGTTGTGACACTGCATTCTGGCATTTGGGAACTTCCTGGGGGCCCCAAATCTGCAAGGTGGGCATGGGGACCAGAGTGGGTGGTGAGCAGCAGGTAAGGCAGAGTGAAACCATGGTTTTCCATGAGGAAACACCTCATGGTGCTTCTGACTGATTTAGAGTGTCCAAGGTGTCTCCTGAGCCAAGGATCATCTCCCTTCCCAGTTCCGTGACACAGAGTAGTCTCCTCACCCCAGGTAGCTGGATATAATTTTTGTGCGCTAGCTGCCAGAATATCTTCAGTTTAGCTTGGTCTGTTAAATCACCTGTCTTAATGCTCTTTGTCTGGAGATCAAATTTGGAAAGGCAGCAGCTGGAGAAAAATTAAAGCAGACAAATGTGTGTAAAAATGTTTCCCTCCAACTGCTTTCATCACAGGCAATTCCTGACTAAATGATGAGGCTTAGGGCTATAAGTATCTCAGTCATTTCATCTGGAGTAAACTGAAACCAAGGTCAAGTCATAGCTGGTTTGTGTCCTTTTCCCTTCTAATCTTACACATTTCACTATGGTTATTTTATTTGAGTGTCTGCCACTTGCTATTTCAAGCTTCCAGTGGTATGCCTGCTCTGCACCCCTGTTTGCCAGCTAAAATGTTTCCACACCACCAGTGGACATGATTACATAATTTCAGATGCACTAAGGCCTGAAATTGTTGGATTTTTCTCCCTGGTACAAATGAATGCATGTAAGTTGTTTATTTTTAACTTTGCCTCCTGCCTGTGAACTCCAGTAAAGGGAAATTAACTTTTCATGATGGATGCTGGAGGGAGGACAGGAGAGGAATAAAATAAAATAATCTGAGCGTGCAGTGCAACAGAAAAAGAAGCGTGCTAAGTTCCTGGGTGATAGTGTGGTGTTATTCCACCTGTTTCTTTAATTACTAGAAGTTGCTGAGCCTCATCAGCTGCCTCCACAGCTCCGGGAGGAGAGGAAGTGCTGATGGGGTCCTAGGCATGCAGCTTTTCAAGCTTGCGCCAAGACTTGCATGGAGTCATGTTCCTCCCAGGATTTTTCATCCACAAATGTGTAGGCCATCCAAGCTCCAAACTTACTTTGACGATCATAAATAATCTGTGTGGTCCCTTCTATTCTACAAAACCCTTTCTCTGAATCAGGATTTCAAGAGCAGAATTTACTGAATTTGGTAGCAATGGCTTGGTTTTGTGACATTCAGTAAATAGGTGTATTCAATACTGCAGTATAAAGGGATTAATTTACTTCAACCTCCTTTCCACCCCCAGGAATCTTATATAGTGTCTCTCATGCACCTAGTTAGCTCAGCAAGGTTATTTCCCCAAAAAATGTTTTAAAATAAAACTAGTTTGCCAAAGGTATTCCCTTGTATCTGTTCGTGTTTGAATCCAAAGTGGAAATGTGTTTAATCTGCAGCTTCTATGTTAAGAACTAAGGGCATCGAAGCCCCTGGGATGGAGGTGTGTCTCTGAGCCTCCAGAGCCGAATATAATTGAAAGGGCTCAGGTTTCCAATTCCTGCTTTAGTCCAACTTCAGTGTTAACGCGCAGGATGTGTAATGATGGCCCTCAAAGGCCTCTTTGCATTCACACTTGCAATCCTCATGTCGTATTAGTGTGACTTTGCCCCATATTTTATTTCAAGCTTCCCTCACCACAAACATTTGCTGCTTGTGAAAAACCAGCTGGGGTGTCTCTCTCTCTTTCCCCTTTAATAATCTCTAGTTTGGGACCACTGATCCTTCAACAACCTTTTCTCTTTTTGATGTGCCCTCTGTTTTCTCTTATTTACAGCAACTGCCATGCTTGGGATTCTCTTGTTTGTCCTCTCCCTCCTCTCAATTTCTCAGAACAAGCTGAAAATGAGATTTAATAGGCCTCCCACTGTTGTTGCTCTTTTGAGATTACTGGGATCAGATGTTCTTCTCTTGAGAACTACATCAAAGAAAATGAGAGAGGGTAAATACCAGGATGCCCAGGAAGGTGATGGAGAGCGGGGATAAGGCAGGAAAAGAGAGGGTTTTAGCATGTAATGCTGTGAAGCAGGGCATTTTTGGCTTTGTTGGAACCTTTCCAGGGTTTTACAGAAGTGTCAGTGCCACTATCATGTGAAAAACTTAATAATTTTTTTATAAAACCTTTCAGCAAGCCCAGTGGTACCTGAGTGTTGTATTTTTTATCATGATTTTTTTGTGCTACTTGCTATAAACAACCCACTAATTTTAATGTGGGATTATTTGGCTGACCTATCAATCCCCATGTTCCCAGAAATCCTCTCCATATTAATTGCATTTCACTGCTGGAGACACCTGTTAGCAAGGGCACAGCTGAACAGGCTCTTAATACTTTAAATCTCTGATAATACTCCAGTTAAACCCCTCTTTCTTGCTTTTTTTTTCCCTTTTTTTTTTAATGAGAGAGCAGCTGGTTGAACTTGCTCCTTAGGAGCAGACTGAAGCTAAAATTTCAGCTCCACTCTCTAGTGTGAGGATCTCCACTTTGCAGCAGAGGATCTGATGTTTTTTGAAGGCTGTCATTGCACTCCCCTTTGGCTCTCTTCTGCACTGATGGGGAGAAGAGTCACCCACTGTTTTCACTGGTAAAGATAATTGACATTGTATGTGCAGTTTTATAGTTGGTCACAAAGCTCAAAGAAAGCAAATATGTATGGCAGTAAGGCAGGGACCTTTTGGGGTTTTGTTTGTTTGTTTTGATTTTTTTTTGTTTTGTGAGGTGGTGGGGTTTTTTTTGTTGTTTTTTTTTTTTTTTTTTTTTTTTTTTTTGGGTTTTTTTTTTTTTTTTTTTTTGTTTGGTTTTTCTTCTTTTTAAGTGCTGCATTTAATCCTGTTAGAAATGTGAGGGAAATTTCACAAAATTCAGAGTGTCTGAAGAAGGAGATAAGCCCTTCATGCTGTTCAGCTCTACAGTGTTTATGCCTTTTCCCTTCTATTTTCTTATCATTATCAGAGAAAGGTGGAAAGCTTTTGTCAGAATTCTCCTTTAAAGAGAGATAGTATTTGAATGTAAACAACTATGAGCACATGATGTGACCGAGGGAGCGAGCAGTATCTTCAATTTCTGAATTTTCTGGCAATCATGAATGGTGTCAGGATCTTAATGTGACTCTTAAGCTGCTCTGAGAACAGGATGGCTTCTATGGAAACCCACTAGACAAGTGATTCAAAAAACATCTTTTCAGAAAATTACTTCATCATATATGAGATTTCTTTTTAAAACTAACTACATGGGAGTTCTTGGCAATGATGGTCTCTACATCTGATGGTCTAACTAGCATGAAATAGAGCTGCTGCTCTCATTTATATACATTACGCTATCTGGTTCCTCACTTGTGGTTTGGTAAAAGCATGAATTTTCAAGTTTCCCTCATGGGACTTCCCTGGCTTCTTTCACTTTACCTTTCATTTTCTTCCCAGCTATGTAGAAATACAGCATGATTATTAAATGGCTTTAGGAATTTTACTGTAAGAGGCAAGAGAACATGCAGCATCATAATTTTTTATTGCTGTCATCATAGTTTCTGATTGTCTTTTCAAGAAAGCACAACAATAGGGAGATGGGGAAGGTCATAACACGTGCAGTTTAGCTGGGAGAACTAATTATAGATATTTTCCTGGTCTAATATTTGTCAGGCAAATCACAGAATGTTTCTTATAAATACCTTTGTGCATACACAGTCATTAAGAGCTGTTTGATCCGTGTATCACTCAAGACTATAATCCCAGGGTAAAACCCCATGACAGATGTCCGTGAGCCTTACAGCATCCCACTTGCAGGGAGGATGCAACACTGGTTGGAGAAGGGAATGGGATGACTGGGAAAAGGTGTAAGGTGGGTCCCAGCTGTGCTGGCTTCAGCAGGTTTGTGGCACATAGGGGAGCTCCCCCTCGCCACCAGCCTGTTCGTGGGGGAGCAGAGATGGTAAAGCTGCTCACAGCTGCAAGGGCTTCTTGTGCTTCTTCCCTTGGAGATCAGTGAGGAGGCTTCTGCTGGGTGCTGTCACTCTCCATTTTACCTTGGTCTATTCAGGATTGTTTTTTAGTTAAAAATACTCAACTGGCTTTCTGTATGAAAGTACCTATGCCTTTCATTCCTTCTGCTTCTAATTAGTAAGTTATTTAATAATTATTCTAATTATTAAATTATTAGACTCTGTTTGTTATTTTTCTGTGATATTTTTAAATCCAAGATGGTTTCTGAGGGAGGCAAGTGACCAAAAATATTTATACATTTTAATTCAGCTTGGTAGACTTATTTAGTGTAATTAGCTATAATGTGGGAGTTTAACTCTTGTCATCAGATTAGAAATAAGTTTACTGCTTTGTATTCTTTTGAATTTTTCTTTAAAAAGGTATGTTTTTCTGGTGTTTTTTTGTCTTTCTTTCCATAGTAAATATATTATCTATGCTAAGATTTCATGCCCTTGGTGCTAAATTACCCTCCCCCAACTTTTTTTCCTAGCTGGAATTTATAATACACCCCAGAAAAAAATAGGTGCTGACTCTGCTGTGAACAGTGCCCCTTCATTATGAAACAGCCCTTGCAAACTTTTGGAAAATGGACCTACTGTGATAATAAATCTTCTCCCTTGACATACAGCACTGAATGTGGCTCTGACCACATAAACTGAACTCCCCATGATTCTGGGGCTGTTCACAATGCCAACCATTTATAAGCCAGTTGGCTTTACATTAATTAATTCCCAAGTCATTCACAAATAACAACAATCACCTCAAAGTGCAGGGCTAGGAAAGGGCTGGCATTTTTGAAAGGGAGATCTGTATATAAAAATTTACCATGCTCACAATAGGAAAAAAACCCCAGCCCTTGAGACAACAATGGCTTTCTGCTTTTGGGCTCGGGGTCGCAGCTCCTTTCAGTTCAGCTTGTGGTGGTTTATTTATGACGGGTGCTAATTTCTGGTGTTTGGCTTTTTCTGTGACAGCCTTGGCTCTGGGCATCCTGCCCCAAGTGCAAGGTCCCTGCACTATTGCATGCAGGACAAGGCAGGGGAATTATGTAGTGCTTTGGAGAGAAGCTCAATGATCCCAGGAATGCAAGGGAAAGATTTAGTTTTGTGACAACCTCTGCCAGATTGCTAGCTGCTTCTCACCTGGATTTCAGTCCTCATAGCCTTCCCTTACAGGGTTTTAGCATCAATCATTAGAGTTTTATGGTTCAGACATTAATGGGAATAATTTTAAAAAACTGTCCAGGAGAGGTCTTGCTCTCCCTGCCTGTCACATCTTTGAGGTTTTTAAGAGATTTTTTTTTTCCAGAAGTGATTGAATTGCATACCTTGTTCCCATGGAGTGCAGTTTCCTTTGGCTGCTGTTGGCTACCCCTTCGGCCATCTCTTTTCCCCAGCACTGGTCCACCCAGCCTATCCTTGCCTCTGCTTCAGATCCCCTTCCCTGTGCCCTTCTAAGCTTCCCTATCTGTGCCTTGGGCTTCCTGCCCTTGGCTTTACTTCCTGGGGGGGTCCCTGCTGGCCAGGCGTGTTACCTATTGCCACTCAGCCCCTTCTATCTCCATCGCTTTATCTTGTTCCCTGTGTTTTGTGTCACTGGTATTTGCCTTGTAAATGTAAGATTGTAAATGTGGAAGGATACTTTACCTTGGAAGTCAACCTAGAGAATGAAAGAGTTGGAGATGGGAACGTTTTTTTCCTAGCTGGTCACCCATTGCTGGGTGCATGTGGACCTTCACCCTCCTCCCTGCCAGTCCTTGCTGGGACAACAGCCAGAGAGGAGCTGCCAGTGCAACTTGGCTGCCCTGTGGAGGAACATTATGGCACAGGCTTAAAGGACACAATTACAGATGAACTTCACAGGATGATGCCTCATCCAGGCTATGGGATTGACAGTGCTCATTCACTAAGCAGCTATTCAGTAGTTTTTCTTCATTTTTTAGCAGAGGAGGGAGTAGCTGATCCCTTAATTCCAACATCCTATTCAGATACTGCACTGAAGACAGAGTTATTAATTTCCTCGGAGGGTTTTTTGCTGTCATTCAGCATGACAGTATCCTGAGTGCTTTAAAAATATTAATGGGTTTATTTTCATAGTAGAACCATAAGATGGAAGAGCATTGCTTTCACACTGTAGTTGCGAGCAACAGCAAAGAGTGCAGGATCAAGGTCAAAGAGAATACAAGGTTTAGACATGCAATAATTCTTTTTCCAGACAACATTCTGTTTATCACCTTATTTCTATGTATGCATTTTATACAGCCCACTGAGTTCCATTTTGGCTGCTGCTGCTGCCCAGTGAATGGTTCTGCCAAGTTCAGAGGTAGTACTGTATGAGCTCTGCACTGGTTAAGTCCTACAAGCTGTTTGGTCTAAAGAGACTCACTTAGTCCCACAACAGGCAGATGTATCTCCCCAGATCCTACTGTAATCTTCAGTCTCAGGACAACAACAGGCAAGACAGGAGCAATGCAAGGAGCTTTAATTCATGCTCAGTGCCTCCCAGCCAGCTGAGGCAGAAATCCTATGGAGAGAGCATGGCAGGTGCTCATGAAAATAAGGATCCTTTCTACGCCAAACAAAATCCCAGCTCAGCCCATTTTTTTTGATGGCTTCATTATAGCCATGACCCATGAGCTCCTTGTGCAAATACATTGTTTACCTGCTCCTTTTCTCCATTCCCCATGTGGTTTCTCATCCCACCCTACCAACCAACCAGCATTCCCACTTGATGCAATGGCAACCTCAAGAAGTGGTGGTCCTGCTACTACATTTGATTAAGATATTGATATTCAACTCCATAGGTATTACAGTCTGCTAATATAGGGATTAACTGCAATATAAAATAAAAATTCCCTGCTTTTTATGTTGGTTGGTTAGGCACGCCACATGACAGAGCTGATCATGGTAATGGTATTTCTGCTGGGTTCAGCAAAGACAGTGCCATAAAAATAAAACACATTTTGATTCATAGAAATCTGTCTGCATTCTGCTTCCAGTGAAGCTATTCGGGGCCAAATTTTCCAACATCAGTTTCTAGTTGCGCCACACAAGGAGCCCATGCAAAATACAAATATGCACACTTAGGTTCTTACACATGTGGGCAGTGCCCATTCTTGCTGAAATGTGACATTCTGAGAACAGATGTTGCAAACTACTTGCACATATTTTGTGGGAGCAACAGTGACATCAATCTTGCTGGAAACATAGCTCCCATTTTTACTTTTCTTTGCTTGGTAGACCGTTTATCTTGTTTCCCTTGGCACTGGAAGTCTTCCCCATGCTGTTTTCTGTGTCTGGAAAATCTGCCCACCTTCAGCTTGCCAATCACACTTCTTTTTCAAACCTCTTCTTCAAACTTCTCCTAATCCTTTTTATGTTGATCTTCTTACTGTCGTTTTCTTTCCAACTCAAGTCTGAATTGCCTCTTACATGGAGTTTTAAGTGTGTGTATTTATTCATAGTCCTTTGTGTAAGCTAAGTTAGTGCCCCCTTCATTTTGAAGTGAAAAATTAATTTTATATAGTTGTACTAAGTTAATCCATGCCTTCAGCTCCACAATGCAAAGCCCTTTTTTTGAATAGTCCAATTCCTGTTTTAAAGGCGAGCTTGTTAAAATGTAGAGATTAAATAGGCTGCTGGGGTCCAAGTTAGAAGGTAACAAATCCATGGGAAGAGCACAAGACTTGTGGAGACCATACCAGCAGTTTCAGTGCTGAGTAATGCACTATTGGCATGGCTTTGCCTTTTTCCTCCAGAAAAAATTAAAGACAGTAAATCAGTTTGGAAGGTATGGTTTATTTTGGCCTGCCGACACTACAAATGTTATTTCTGAAATAGCAATGGTTAATTGCTCCAACTCCTCAGCTGTGAAGACAACATAGAATGTTTCCATGTAGAGTGAGGGACGGGAGCTGGAGCAGGGCCTGGATAGGGAGCTCCTGGAGGAGGCAGGGGAAGGTGGGCACAGCCAGGACAAGGATGGAGCCTGCTGTGGGGGCTCCCTGGACTTACTGCCATGGACAGGGAGCTGTGAGGCAGCTACAGTGGCTGGGGACTGCCATGGCTCCCTGGCTCTGGGGTGCTCACACAGCCAAGGAAGGATGGGCAACACTAGGAGTCGTTTTGCCAGCAATTGCTTCTTTCACCTAAGCATCTAAGCTAACCCTGTTCATAGGAAGTGTGACTCCTAAAATTGTTGTGTGCAGATGTATTTATTCCCCTGTATATTATTATTTTTATTTAATCTCCATGTGGCCTTTCATTTCTGCGACTTAAGTTTATGAACATTTTATTTTTCATTTTCAGTTACTTTTTCCAACATAACATGAAATTGCAGACATTTTCAGGCCTTTGCTTTTAAAATTATCTCTCATTATCATAATTTACTGCTCTTAATGATTTTTCTGACAGGTTTTAGTAGCAAGATTCCCTAAGTATTCCTCTTTTTTCTTGGATGCAGTTAAGTATATTATACAAGACAGTATGGATAATATTAACATCCCAGTAGTGTAACAGTCAGGAGAGTTTCCAACAGTCAATGTTATCTGTCATCTCAGGATATGCATCACTTGGGGATCCTTTCTATGCAAAGAGTGAGAAGAGACGCTTCTCCAGACAGCATTTGTCATGTTCTCCCAGGATTTCTGGGAGCTCCTGCAGGAACCCAGAGGTGGCTGCCGTCTGCTTGTCTTGATGGTTTGCATTCAGATCCAGATCAGACTGTGCTGGAGAAGAAAACCTCCAATAGCTACCATGGCCCAGGCAAGGCACAGGCTGTGCTCTCTGCATGCCTTCTCCAGATGCTGGGCATATGGGCCTGTCCTGAGAGCTCCAGGATGGTTTGGCTTAGTTGGTTTGGCTGAGAAGGCAGTTGGAGAAGAGAGTATGGAGAGAGACTTATTGCTCTTGCAGATAACAGGCTTGCTGAGTTTGATTGATGGATGCTGCTTTATCTGCCAGACATAAGCTAAAACTTAGGAAATGGAGCAGAAATATGCAGCTTGGGCAGAGCAGTTGTGTACAGCAGGGAGAAGCACAGTGCTGGTTTGAGCAGAGCTTGTGCTCAGCTGCCCCAGTGCACCCCGCAAGCTCCCTGGTAAGCCCACTGGGTGTGAAGCACCACACCCACGTGTACCAGCCATGCAGGGACCAGAGACACGGTGCCACTCATGCTCTGGCCATGAGTACCAAGGAACGACATTTCTTCCTTCCTGTTTTCCCAATCCTTTCCCTTTGCTATCCTATTGATGCATTGCAGACCCTCCATCTGGTTCTGAGAGCGACAATTTCCCAACTGTACCTCCTAACAATGCTCAGGAATTCTGGGCTCTGCTATCTCTGGCTTTAGCAGGCTGGCTCGATGGCACTGGGCATCACCCCATATCTCTGGCCATCTCAGCTCCCTCTGCCTGCCTTGGACTTGCTCCACACTCATCATATGCTCCCAGCCACTTACTGGGTAGCAGTGCAGAGTAGAGAGCAGCATCCCTGCCTCAATGACAAATGTGAAAGGCTCTAAAATGGAAATGGTTGTAGTGGTACAGATTGCCTCTAGCTAGGGTAGCTTATCTTGTGCAGGAAACTGGCTGCAACTGGAGCACCTTTTTGCTAATGTACACTGCATTTTCACTTTGCCATAATTGTAAAACTCCAGAGTGTGAACAAAGCTGCAGCCTGTACATTTTCTAACAACAAGTGCTGCTGTGCCCCAATCCTGTTTGCCACTCTCTGGAACCCTGATAACCTGGTCTTCATTAAGTCCTTTGGGAGCTAACATTTAGCTAATAAAATTAGGAGAGGGCAGAAATTTTTTAAACAAGAAGAATTTGACACATATTCTTTCTGAGAAGGTTGTGAGAATGGTATAATACCGCTTGTAGAAGGTATTTGTCAAGTGTCTTCCAATTTGAGAGAACAGTTGGATATTTTTCTTCCTCTTAGAGGTATTAATAGACTCAAAGGTGGAAGAGAAGGCAAGGGCAGAGTGGAAAAAAGACCTGACAAGCTCGAGTGATGGCAAACACAGCAGATTACACTAAAGACAATCTCTTCTCTGCCACTCATTTTTTCTTACTCAGCACAGAGTGCATCTGGCTTTTCATTACAGAGGAGCTGAAATGAGCCCTTGTGAGTGATCACTGCACATACTGGGAGAAATCTTACAAACACAGGAAAAGCCACTGATGATATTCTGTCTGGAAAGAGAATGCTGGTGGGGTTTGAGATTTCCCCAAATTCAGTGTCTGGCGAGGAGACAGATGAACAGTGTATCTGTGAAGAAAATTTAAATGTTTCCATTAAAAGAAGAAACACAGACCTGAAAAATACACGTGCCCTGAGGCAACATTTATCTGATGCAGTGAATGTTTCATGGGTTTTTCCTACCTTCTAGAGTAAATTTATGTTCAAATCCTTGTTTTGTACAAGAAGTGGGTGAAATAATGTATTTTGCTATTTGATGCAAATGCTCACTTCCATTTGCTTCACAGCGGATGTGCCTGCACCAGCCTCCCCAGTTAGCGTTGGCTGGCGCTCCAGTTGGCTTCAGAGCAGAAAAGCTTCCTGCTGCGGAGCTGGGGAGAGTGAGATGGTCTTTGGTTTTAGAAGTGGTCTTTTTGGGTTTAGGTCAAAGACTTCTAAACAAAAAGCATCAGAAAGCTGCTCCTGCAGTAGTTGTTCCAAGTGACAGGGAACAAGATACACAAGGCATCAGGTGCATCCCATCTGCACAGGAGAAGAAGAAATTTGCCCTGTGGCTGTCAGGTCAGCGTGCTTTGGCATGCATAGAGGTATAAAATGTTTTTCTTCTCAGAGCTTCCATATTTTGAGCCTCATTTGATATCCTTCAGACCAAATTCAGCAGTTTCCTTGGTAATGGTGCTTTGTGCTGTAAATGCTAGAAAATCAAATATCCATGACGGGGAACTGTCATGTATTTTACATGTAATTTTTAGATGCAATTTACAATCAATTTGCCATTTTATGAAAGGCCAATGAAATACTGGTATCCCCTCTGAAAATTGTTTATTGACTATAATGAAGAAGAAACCAGTGGGGACGTATTGTTATTAAATAGGGGCTACGAAAATTGCTGTAAAATCTGTGAGAAAATGATACAAACTTCTTTCTTGAACTTTTAAACTGCCCTGTGGAGTTTAAAAGACAATAGAATTCTCTTCCAGAGTTCATAAATTCTTTAGGTTATTTTCAAACCTCTATACAGTGTCATCTTTCTTCTCCATTTAGTGACTTGATTTTTTTTCCTCCTTTTCCTTTAAAAGAGAATTATCTGCTAGTATAGCAGCATGAAAGCAAGTGGGTTAAGGACAACAGATTCTCATATAAGATTTCTCTTTTTTACTTGCATTGGAAAGATCTTCAGATTCTTAGAACCATGCCTAGCCTAGGTGGAAGTGGATGCAAATAGTATGTAAACTTCTTGTGTTTACTAATGCTAGCCAGTCATTTTGCCTGTCCAAGTTAGTGTCTGAACAATTTGCGGGGGGAGGGGGGGGTTGTGTGTGGTTTGTTTTCTTTTTCTTTAACTAGTATGTTTCTAGTATCTCACTTTCACATCAATGCTGAATGAGGATATGTCACCAGGTGCCCTCTATTCAATTCAAGACAGGATTGCAATTCTGTGTATACAATATCAAAAGCCAGAACTCTAACCAGTAGAAGAACATGTACATTTCCTGCTAGGATGAAGCCCCTGGTAAGATACCTTGGATCACATTAGAAACACCTCAGAAATATGAGACAAGTATCTTGGTGATATTGTGTCAAATTTGTTTAAAAAGTGTTATCAGGGTAACTGAATATCAGCGGCAGTCGCAATAGAGGTTTGCTATTGTATTCCCCACTGGCTGATTGGCATGCCTTGTTGAATCTCACATAGTCCAGCCCTCGTATTTTTGATCCTTTCTTGTTCCTTTTCTGAGTTTTGTGCTGCAAGTTCATGGATGTCAGATGTTTACATCCTCCTTCATCAGCAAATGTGAGATGACAACATTTGCCATTCTCCTGGGTGACTTTTGGGCTTGGACTTTTGTAGGCTTGCTACCAGGAGTTCAGGCTGGGCTCTGCCTATATTTACCTTCTCTTCAGCTGGATCCTGAAGGAAAATCCCCTTTCTGAGGACTCACTCTGTCAGGAACCTCCCTTTTGGATGTCAGCTATGTTGATAAAAATAACTCAATTATCCCAGGCCAAGCTAGGGACATGGTAAAGTTTCAATCCAAACCCATTCTTGAGGAGCACAGGAAAACATTTTTTTCTAGGTATTGTTTGCAGCAGCATCATTTGGATAGAGCTGGGCTTACTCAGGTGAGGAGTACTTTTAAAGTAGCACCAGCTGGAAAACCAAGCAGGTTGTCCTCTGCCAGACAGCACTGTATGGAAAAAGCAGGTGGGTGTAGTCACAACACATACCCTGTGGTAGACCAACAGGAAAGCCAAAAATAATAATGGACAATGCTGGGCCACAGTGGTGCCAGAAACTGGATGTGTCTCAAAATGGGAACATTGTGCTGTTTTAGAGGATGTATTTTATACAGGACAGAAATCGGATATTCCCTTCATCTAAGGGCTGATTTTTTTTTTTTAAACCTTCAAGGATTGTAAGAGGCTCTGAGGAACAGAGGAGAATTCCCACTGTTCTTGGGATCCAGGCTCTTTTTAAGTAACAGGCACTTGAAAAGAAGCCTTGGGAACTGAAAGAGCCTGGTTTGTGGGTGTTTCTTTGCTACCCATCACACATTGAAGGGTCAGGGTCAGACATCAATGCAAGCTACCCCTGACTATTTCAGTTGCATCTTATTTGGGGATTGAGAGGCTTTATTGCCAGTTTTAAGGAGCACCAGCAACCAGGTACAGTATGCCCCTTAATCTGTCATTTGTCATGTCCCCAGTTTGCCCTGCCTTTTGCAGATGTGTGAATCCAAGGGTCAAATAGACCGGCAGTGGCTTATATCACAGATTCTACTTTTCTTCTCTTGATACACAGCTCTGTGCACGGCTCCCTTGGTCCACCCTGAACCTCCTTATCCTGGGAACCTTAGGTCTTTTTCTCCATACCACCCTAAGTATGTTGTGGGAAGCTCAAGACAGCAAAACCAGGCACTGTTATTAACTCCAATTGCTGTTCATTAAAAGAAAAAGGCACACAGAAGTGCACACAAAGGGAGACCTTCATCTCCATCCTCTGCCCATCCCTGGGGGTTTGTTCATCAATCAAACACTGGACCCCTGGCAAGATATCAAGGGTGATAAATTTGAACTTCCACTCAGCAAAGCGAATCTACACCCCTTGCCTTCCATGTTTCCCAGGAGAGTAAGCTTCTTGCATGTTGTGGCATCAGTCAGTGCCCCTGTCTGTACATTCATTCTGCATAATGCAAAATAATGGCAAAGGGACTCTTGCTCAGCTGAGATAAAAAAGCGGCTTTCACGTGGCCTGCTTTGACATGAATCAATCTCTCATTGTGCAGCATCTGCACAATGATTTGCAATGCTGCCAGCCTTTCCTTGCCATGGTGAACTAGAGAGACACAGGCCTTTGCAAATTGCCTCTGCCTTTTTAAGTTGTGTCTTTTTTGCAGTTATGCATTAGTAGTGCCACCCTTGGCACCAACTGGCAGAACTTGCCCTTTCCTGGGGGAAGAGGGACTAGTGATGTCTGTTCACTTGCAATAGATGAGCTGTGTTTAAAGGCTTGCTCTCCTCAGTGTTGTACAAGAGCACTGAGCACTGCGCTTCTCATTCTTCAGGCATGTCCTGTTGGCAATTCTGGAGGGCTGGAAACCAGTGCAAATCATGAAGGCTGGGCTTTAGAGGATGAGAGGGAAGAAGAACTGTTAGTCCCAGGGCTGAAAAAATGTTGGTTATCCTCCAAGGCTGTCATGATCTGCGAATACCGGTGACCAAAGCCAAGAGACGCATGTGTGAGGCTTTGTGGCATTCAGAGCAACTAAGCAGCATGCAAGTCAGCACCAGGCACTTTTTGGCGGCCTGGGTTCTCATGGGGGTGACTGTCTGTGGTTTCTCTCCACATTACTTAGCAGCACCATGGCTTTTCTTATCTCCATGGGTCCAGTGCCAGTGTGGAGGCATTTCTCTGCTCTCCCCCACACAGCCCTGATGGAGAGCTTAGGTGGCCACGTGTCTTGCTAGGCTCTGTAGACACACCCATGGGTGGTTTGCCACTGCTGCGTTCAAGAAGGGTAATGGAGGCTGTCTGTAAAGATTTGCTTCATCATCAGCAAAGAAGAGGGTGAAGCTGATGATAGGTGCATGTGTAACGGCTTTCATGCAATGGGTAAATCCAGTGAAAGTGATATTTGCTACCGTTTCACCCTTCATCTGCTGGTAGTGTGGGCTGTGCACAGCTCTACACTGCATCATCACAAGGGTGACTACTTCAAGGGCCCTGAGGGCGCCATGTCTGTGACTGCCCCTGCCCAGCCTCCCTGAGGTGCCCCCACCCTGCTGCAGTGACTGTAGTCCCACGAAGAGGTGACAGGCATGGACATGTTCTTTGGCCAAGAAGGGTGTCAGCTGGAGATGCTGTGCCTGGGGTGGGTCCAGGCTATTGTGTGGCACTGCCCACAAATGGTGAGAGGGGAAGGGAGAGGAGTGGCAGCACTGGGAAGGCACATGCTGCTAGCTGGCAAGTGGCATCCCAGGAGTGGCTGGGGACTTTTTCCAGGGCTCAGGTGACAATGAAGGAGAGGAGGAATATGCAAGCAGCGGCACTGTCTGGGGGGTGTGCAGCTTCCCCACGGCTCAGGGCATCCTCGTTGCTGAGCCATGTGCCCTGGCGAGCTCTGCAAAGGCTGGCGGGTGTCTGCAGCCATTTCCCTGCTGGGTGGCTGGCGATGAGTGGTCCCACGTGGTTTAGATTTAGTGAGAATCCCCTTTTTGTGTTTGGAAGGCCTTGTTTTCAGTTCCCAAGTGCCTCATGAAATGAATTGTTGTTTTCTGGCCAGCCTGACTAGGAAACACGATTCATGCAGTTGCTGGGAACTGGCAGAAACATCCTGGTTTTCAGAGTGTAAATTATGAAAATGCATTCTTATTCTCATGGATTTTCCTTGAGAAAAAGCCAGCAGTGGGAGTGTGTTAGAGTGGTAAAATACAATTCATGACAACAATCCCACTGAGAGGAGTATTTTTTTTTTTGTTTGGTTGCTTCTAATTGTGGTAAGGAGCAAACACATTCCTCTCTAATTTCCATTGGCAAAGTCTCCAGGACCCTGCAAGTGCCAATGCGTGTGCTGTGGTTGGTTTTGCATTTCCTCCTCTCTTCTTCCCCTCCTCCACCCCCTCCTTCATCTTACTGGTATTATGGCCAATCCCTCTTACACAGGCAACATAAGCATTCTCCTTGTTTTTCTTCCTTCAAAACTCGGCTCTATCTCTTTTGGCCAGCTGCAGCCTTCCTAGAGCATCTTCTACCTGACAAAAGAAGATACCTTTGATAGTCAGGCACGACTGTAAAGTTGAAACACATGCTTGGTTCAGATACTGATGAACTTCAATTTATCTCGATTCATTAGCAATTTTTAAACCCATGGTTAGTGGAAGACTGTCTGTAAAATAATTGGAAGTAAATGCTGAAGGAGAAATACTGGGGGGAGGAAAGAAGGGAAGCAGCTTACAGCAGGAGTCTAAGCCAGTCTTTCATCTTCAGGCCAGTTCGGTTTTGAACCCTGATGGGAAAGGTCATGAATTTTAAAATGTGTCTCGCAGCAGACAGCTCTAATCATAAAGCTAACACTATCTGCAGTGCATGTCTGACCATGTGAGACTCATGGCTGACTGAAGAGGGAGACTGACTTCCAAGAGCAGGATGCTGCTTGGAGCAGGAGAGCGTGGGATAAGCAGAACTGATGCCATATCTGTCAGAGCTGGCATGAAGTACCCAGCTTTCAGGGGGAACCATGCTGTTCCCAGCAGGGTCTCAGCAGGGCTTGTTGCAGCAGAAGTACTAGATAGCGCAATTTTTGCCTCTGACAGCTCCTCCAGGATCCACAGTTTCCCCTTCCTGCCTGTTGTTTAGGAAGTGTAACATTTTACTGCTTTAGCTCGCAACCCTCATTTGGCTTTAATGCAATTTCCAAACTATTGTGCTCCAAAGCCTGCAGAAGCTGGAGTGCTTGCTGTGGCTACTCTTGGAATCGTCTTTTTGCCATTTGCCAGGCTGTGCTTGAAATCAAGGGAGGCTAATGTTTTGGCAGCACCTCACAATGACTCTGACAAAGGAGTTGTGGTTGGTGACTATCTCAGTCTTAATTGTTTTCTTAATTGGATGCTGCTGAGGCTCAGACAGTGATTTGCAAGACATGAGAAAGCCCTTGGTTCTCTCTCTAACTTCGTGTGCGTTTTCCAGAATTCTTCCACTGTACATCTATCACATCTTGGGCTCTGCTCTTCCTAGCACATATGGAAGCATGGTCCGCTGGTGTTAATCACCACGTGGTGTCTAGACATGCTGAAAACACTTAAGCAACTGTGACATCTGTTTGTTTGGCCTGTGTTGTTCGGAAACTTGACCTTATTTACGAACAGTTTTCAAAACCAGGTTTCAACCATGACGTGATAATAAATGTGAAGCATCTTCACACACTGTGACCACGTCTTTGTGGCCAACATACTCCCTGAGGAGAGGTGGGGCTCGCTCTGAAGGGTTAGAGCTTGGAACATATGGGTTCAATTTTTAGGTCTGGCACATACTTCACATCTGACCTTTGCTAAGTTGTATGCTCTCTTTGTGTCTGGAATAAAATGACAGTGGTAAATACCTGGGATCAGACTGATTATTTGACTCTTCAGATTGTGGCAGCTAATTTGTTACCTAAAAAAGTCCCCATGATCTAAATGCAGCTGAATGCCCTATTGTATGGAGTTGGTGTGGTGTGAACAAGAGCAAGAGCCAAGCTGGAATTCCTCTTAATTCTACAGCAGCAGCAAACTCCAAATCAAGGGTTACTTTTGGTGTGTCATATTGTAATTGCTAGGTTTTTGCAGTGCATGATGTGAAGCAGAATTTTCAAGAGCATCTGGTTGTTGGCTGCTAAGTGTTTACATTGTTCCTGAAAATGGAATTTAGGGCTCTGACAGAGGATCTTTGGTAGATTTAACTGTTTACAACATTATCTCCTCTAGCACCTCTGCCAAAAGTTGCTGCCTCATAGCAGGGGCACGGAGCAAGAAGAAAGCACAGTGATAAGCAGTGTCCCGCTGTGAACCTGGTGGGGACAATTCCATGCTCTTCCTGTTCACACAACCCCCAGAAGTTTGGGGTCACTGTGGATAAAAACTAGGGATTTGCTCAGGTGTTATCCCTAAGCTGCTTCTGCTCCATGTCTGGCAAGTGTTTAGTGGTGTGAGAGTGCTAGTGCTGTGTTTGTGGACAGGCGAGTTCTCACATAGCTCACTGGGAAAAGGAGCCAAGGAATCACCAGAGAGGATTTGGGGAGCCCCAGTTGTGTGCTGGTGTAACACAAGGAAAAATTCAGTTCTAGGGAGGCTCTAAGTGGAGCTAACCCTGATGGCCACAAACAAGGCTAAGTTTCCCTCTCCATTTCCCTTGTTGAACTGCAAGTGAGTTTCCAAGAAGCTCTTGTCTCTGAAGCAGCTACTGCAGGCATAAGCAGCTCTGCCTGAGTGGCATCCAACTTGCGATTTCTGTGACTGCATCTTTTACAGCAGTGTCTCCAGAAATACAGAAGTATGACAAATTATTTATTTGCCAAGCCTTTTCTGTTCTGTTTCAGCCTCTCCTCTCCCCCTTCCCTGGCTTATCACTGGTGGAAGCGGGTGTAAAGTCCTTTGAATGAGGACATCAAAGGACAACTGCATCTCTGTTCTTAACCCAGGCTTATAAAGGGATTGTGATAAAGGCCAACAATACATGTCAGTGTTGCCTGGTTATTGTTCTGGGCTTTGTAGTTTTATTAGGAAATAATTTCTCACCCTGTGTGGCTCCTGGTGAGTTTTGTTTTCTGTGCTGCTGGATTTGATCTGCCCAGTGAAAGACCTGCCATAGAACTAAGAGTTTTGCCAGCTGTGAGTTAAGAGGGAGACATGATCGAAAAAGTTCAAGCCTTGCTTCCTAGCAGCCAATTTACCATCTGTCTCACTCTCCCTCAAGCCCCTTTTATAGCAAAAATGCAAACAATTTGTTTGACCTCTGCTGAATCTCTATGACTCTGTCCTTTTAAAGTGTTGCTCTAGCAAATAAAAAACAAACATGACAGCAGCAACAACCCCAAATTCAAAACCAATAAACCTAGGTGGAGGCAAGGCCTCTTCCCAGAAATTGTAAGAAGCTTTCAAAAGCTTTCTTCTTTATTGATACATCCCTCCTTCTCTTTTCCCTTTGCTCCATCTCTGGGAAAAAACACAGGTAAAGTCAAGTCCTGTCTCCCACAGTACATGGTTGAAAATTTGCCTCTCCTCCAGTGTAAGAGAGAGGGTGAATGGTCAGAGACTGGGTGCTGTGGATAGGTAAATACCAGCATCCCTCCCCTTCCATGTCCTGGCAGTGTGGCCCCTCTCTGACCTTGCACCAGCTGAGGCACCTCTGTGAGATGGTCTACCAGAACCAGGTGATCCTCTGGGGGCCAGGGAGCTCCACACACAGAGGTCTCTGGTGGGGACTAAAGCTGATGAGGGGAGCAGGAAGGAGTGGGATCCCTGTCTTGGTGGAGATAAATCCCTGGCCTGGCTCAGCTTCATGCAGGAACACAGACAGGTGTTGTGCTACATGGTTATTGTACAAGTGCAATTGCCAGCACCAGTAATGGTTCTGTCTGTGTCCCAGAGAGACTTCTCAGAAGCATTCCTGATGCTGGTATAGATTGGCATGGCTCCAGCTAATGTGTCATTTTTAGTAGACTATGAAATATTCTTGAAAACTGGTCTGTGTTTCAGGGTTTTGTCTTGGTCGTACTGACCCCAGTGGAAGGCCAAGCTGCTAAATGACTCACTCTTACCATGCTTCATCCTCAGATAGGTACTTGTACCCTCAATTCACATTACTGAGCAACTGTTAGGGAAAAACAAAATAATAATCATGCTTCAGTTTTCATGCTTCAACCAAAACCTATGGAGTCCCCATTCCAAGCTGCTGAAGCAGCCTTTGTTTTGCTAGCAAATCTCTGCAGAAAGAGATGAGAACTGGTAAGAAAATCACCTCAGTGTTGTTGTGTTTTGCTGAGGTTGGAGGAGGGCAGTGTGACATTCTTGCACAAAGCATTTTCTATTTCAGTGTATCTTAAGTAGATTGGTATAAGAAAATAAAGCCTTTTCTTGGGTTTACTGAAACCACAAAGATATTATATCATTGGGGATCATCCTGGACAAAAAATGGGGTGGCAGGGGCCTGGGAGAGGAAGGGGGAAGAAAGGGATTTAGTGTGGAAAATTAAGCTCACATTTGAAGATGGACTTAACCTGATAAAGAAATCTGAAACATGAGCTGAGATGCTAATCTCCTCAGGACAACTTTAAATCCTCCTTTTAGGGATGTGGGAGTGACTTCATAACTGCTTTGAGAACTTGGAAAAATCCTTTCTAAAAAACCACCTAAATGGAGGTTTCCATTGTCAAAGAAGTAGCTTGATTAGTGCAAGGTGATATTTTATCCCCATGATGTACATTGACTTAACAATTTTCAGATGAACTATTATCAGTAAAGAATAATTAGGGAAAAATGAAATAGAAAAAAATCATATCAAGAAGTGCTAGAAACAAGCAGGAAAACACATTTTTTGCTGTGGCAGAAGCAGAAGTAAGGCAGTTCTGTTGCAGAAGAGCTGCTTGAAATGTGGGAGATTTAAGCAGCAAGTCCTTTCAACCTGAGTAGGTGAGGATGCAATGGTAGGCTCATACTCAAAGACACACTGAGTGGGGATGAAGCATCCCAAAGTCTCAAAGAGATCATGGGGCATTGACTTTGAAATGGCAGGGAAGGTGATGGAAATTGAAGATTCCTGATCAGCAGTGGGACAGTGGAGTTGCCTGGCGTGGTTATCACTGCCCTGAGCAGATGCTTGAACAAGGAAGTATCCACAGGGAAGCTGATGATGTCAGAAACAGGTACAGATGAGTGGCCCTGTGCTGTGATAAACCCAGGCCCTTAGCTTTTTTACAGATAGGACAGCACAGATGGAGGGGAAGGAGCTAAGAGGCACCACTGGGAAGAGACCCTGAGCCATCTCTGTGAAGCCACTCAGAACAGAGAGCACAGTGAACTTCGCTAGAGGAAAGGAGGGAGCATGACCAGAGCAAAGGGATGGACAAGCTGGTGTCCAGTTCACGTGCATTTTTATCTTTTTTGATAATTTGACATAGTTCTCTACTGGGAGCATGATGCAAAGTCCGACTCAGTGGTTCACACCAGGCAGCATGAACTCTGGAAGGGTCCCAGTATCCTGCTCTACTTCTTTCTGTGTCAGTGCCAAGGCCCATCCAGATACAGAAATTTTCAGGATCAGTCTGAGCATTATTTTAATGAAACGTTTTTCTTTTCTTTCTGAGCTTACACAGCAACCTTTGTTTCTGGCAATGAAGCGTTTGGGAAGCACCTGAAGGGATGGGGACCTGGTGTTGCCAGACAGCTTGGCTTGCTTGAACCAACCAGGGTTGTAGGGTGGCTATGTGTGTCAGAGAAGGTCAGAAGACTGACTAGGCAGTCCAGCATGCACAATTCCAGCCACCCCCTGGCCTCCAGTTTGATGTCTGTGAGGCTGGAGAGTGATTGGGTTAGTTTTGGCCAGGCTCCAGGCAGATCCCTGGGGGCCCAGGGTGTTAGAGCCTCTGTGTAAATGTTAAGGCAATCCAAAGAGAAATATCATTATTCTTATCTTACAAATGGAAGATGGCACTCAGTGCTGAGATGACTTCTTCAAGGTGGGGAAGTGACTGTACAGCACCATCAGAAGTCCCCGGTGACCCCAGTACCATTTACAATTTACATTCCTCCCTATTCTTTGCATTCATATATACAGTACAAACTATATGCATTTAAAGGTCATATAAGCAATTTTCCCAGAGGTTTCTGTGAGGTTTCACCCTAACCTGGTAGACCCTGAACAGCTGTCCTGTGAATTTCTATTCTTTACTTTAACCAGGAACAGCAAACCTGTGGCTTGTGTACTCTTTACCATCTGGGATGGAAGTGAGGAGTAGTTCAAGAGGGGACCTTATTTCATACAGAGAGCTGCCTTTTTTTCCCCCCTTCTTTTTTGCTTAGTTACTTCA
This sequence comes from Geospiza fortis, assembly GCF_000277835.1. Taxonomy (NCBI): domain Eukaryota; kingdom Metazoa; phylum Chordata; class Aves; order Passeriformes; family Thraupidae; genus Geospiza; species Geospiza fortis. The sequence continues at coordinate 5,150,621 of NW_005054325.1, read as the reverse complement.
TAAAATTTAGTTCCAGTTACCACTTAGCTCTCAGTGGCATTTCCATATCACAGAGCTGTTGCTTCATTCCAGGTTTTCAACAACTGAAATATATCATGGGATTTTGCTGTAATGCAGGAAATTGCCTTCACATTAACAATCTGCCACTTCTGTAAACAAGAAATCCACGGATGTGACATGTCAGCGCTCAACAGGAGGAGTCCTGGCTACCTTAGCAAACTGATGCATTCCTCAACGGAAAACTGGTGTTAGGCATACCTAAGTAATGACACAATTGCTTTCACTTATTTTTAGAGTAGGGGCAAGGTGCCTGCTCAGGATAGTTGGAGACAGAGGACATGAAGGAGAATCACTCCACGACTGCTCTTTAAGTGCACTTTGCTGCCAAAGTTTCTGAGGCCATGGGGTTATATGTCAGGATTTTTTTTTTTTTGCTTCTCTTTAATAGCATATTAATAGCAGTATGTGCATTGTAGATGATATATCTTTTTTAGCCAAATCCACTTGTGTCTCACATAGGCCGCTTGTTCTCTCCTGCTAGCGCGTCTGCTTTGACTATGTAATGACAGCTGCGTGGATATATGGACTGTGGCAATGGGCTGGCAGCCACTTCATTGTCAGCTCCCCTTTGTTCTCCCAGAAAAGAGAAGGCACAATAGGGAAGGCTTCATGCACATGTCAGACATATGAGGGACAAAGGGATGATGGGAACTGACTGAAGTACAGGATCTAAGTCACGCCAAGAAGCGCGCTCTTTCAGTGCAGTTCAGCAGCGGTGCGGTGGCCGGCCATCGAGCCGCTTGTAGTTAGCCAGCAAGCAATTAAGCTGCAGTAAAGCCTCTGTGCCATTCACATGGCAGGGTTTAGGGGCATATTAATCCTTTGCACCTGAGCCCCATCTTGGGTTGATGGTGGATGTTTAGCACGGGAGCAAGGCGGGGTTTGTCAGAGAGCTGGGACCTTTCCTCAGGGCAGCTTGGTTCTCAGGAGAAAGCAGCAGCTCTGGCACATGGAAGTTCTTAATCAGGTCTAAACCAGAGAAGCAGCAGACATCAAACAGAAATCCAGGTTGAGAGCAGTCGCTTTGAGATTAACTGGAAATGTTAACCAGCTAAAATATCTGAGAGAAAATGTGGCTGGCACCTGTGGAGCAGAGGGGATGCCAGTAAAGAAAGCAGTGGTAAGGTGGCTGTTTCCTAAGGGAAAACCAGAGGGAAGAAGTAATTTATAGCCTGTGGCAGAGGTTAGTGGCAAGAGAAAAATTATAACCTTATAAAACTCAGTATTTCTATTGAGTCTGCTCTTGTTAATATTTGGTAGACATTTGAGCCCTATCACAGGGTGCTCGTTTGAAAATGTTACACTTCATCTAGTGCACATTATATCCTGAGAGCCTTCATCTGCTGTGGACAAATATGGGTCATGTTTAGGGAATCCCCTTCAGACCTCCTCCCAGGCCCAGCTTACACAGGATTTCATGGGATGTCTCTGTCTAAAATAAGAAGCTAAGGTCACCAGAGACAAGGAGGAAAGACAGAAGAGGATGGTAAATGTGTCCAGGTTGGATTTTTCAGTAGTCTCATTTCAGAGATAGTGCTTTATCTCTGCAAATCCTCAGGAAAGATGGATAGTAAACCTATGGAGAACATGACTAAAAATATTTAGCATATTGATTTTCATCAGAAAGTGCCCGTTTGTCAGTTGAAATGTTTTGGATGAATGAGACAATAGAGCGGTTTGGTTTTTTAAAGGAAGAACGGTGTGGTTATAATTTTTGAACTGGTATCACTGTAGTTTTGCAATTGAATGTGAGTTGTGTAACAGCTACTACTGCAACCCTTCCCAATCAGGCAAATTTACATTCTTGTCTTAACCAAACAGAATTCAGAATATCCTATCAGAGAAAATGTTCTGACAATGTGAAAAATCTTACAGGATGGGGAAACTGTTTCTGGATGTTTTCCACTAAAGTGAAACCCTCAAATGGGTTGGGTTTTTCTTGATTTTTTTTTTTTTCTTGGTTTTTTTTTTCCCCCTATCTTTTAAAATATTTGCTATGACTTAAAGGAAGAAAGAAGTGATTTGGAATTTCTTTGGGTTTTGATTTATGTTATCATGTGTATCCTAATGTTGTCAAATAAATGCATTTAATACCTTACTAAATTAGAGAAATTCTATGTGGTTTATGTAGTTTTATTTAAAAATGATCTGTTGAATTGTCAGTGGTTACAAGATGAGTGAGTTTTTCTGTGTATTGCTGTCCCAGTGTTTTGAGAGAGAACTGAATTTAATGAAGAGAGTTTCACTGAATTGGAGGTAAGAGATTTAGTTCCCTCAAGTCCACAGTTTCCAAATTTCAAGCAAGATCCCAAGCATTATGTAAAGCTCCTGTGCTTTACTGTGGCCTCCTACAAGTAAATGGTTTAGTTAGAAAATGGAAAGCTTCACTTGGTTATTAGGATCCGGAACCTTTGCTCTTAATTGTGTATGTCCAGCTACCAACAGACAAGGAAGGTTCTCTAATAAAGTGGTTTTTATTATGTATATAGTGGTAAATGCTGAAAATGCTGCAATAGGGAGTAAACCCTCTATGACTATTATAGACACGTTATGTTTTCTGATCTTTAACATTCGGTTCTCTCCACCCCTTTCACTGGCACGCAATTGAGTACTTCAGTTTTTGGAAATAAATTTCTCCAAGAGCTCTGCTGTTAGGTATAATGTAGCCAAAGAAAAGGGCATAAATATAGTAATAATCATACTACTGTACTGTACCATTTCAGGGAGCTAATATGACACTGAAATGGAATATGCAGACAGCACATCACTGGAAATATTGCTTTCTTATGGAAATGTGTTTTTAAAATAAAATTATGTTTCTTATGCCATTTGTAATGGTGTAATGCTAATGGCCTTACTCATCTCTGGCATGAGACTTCCTGTAGTTGGTACCAAGTCCCTATGAAATGTGATGTATGTGAGGTGCCAAAAAGGGCTCAACCATCTTGAAATTTGTATTTGCACTTGTGGTTCAAAAGTATTTGTTACTTTGTAAAGAAAAGAAGGTGTCACTAAAAAGTGCTGTTGCAAAGAGCTGAAAAGGTGCTGCAGTTTAAAAGATGCTATGCAAGGTAAAGGAATTGGAAAAATAGTTTAGAAGTTAAATCCTAGTGAAAAAATGGCATGTACCTAGATACAGAGGATGGGGAATGGTATATGACAGGAGCACTGTGGTGCAGAGGTGCAGCATCCCCTCGGCAGCACAATGCGGTACCTGTGAGAGAGACAGGACTGCTCCATGCCTCAATATGATCTCAGAGGCTGATCTGAAAAACCACCTTCAGTTTAAACAAAATCTGTTTTCAGTATATTTTTTAAGCTAACAGTGACAGGCATCCCACACACTGGTAGGCATTCACTTCTGCCTACCCAAAACTGCAAAGAATTGTAGTGAATTAGGGAATTTGTTGCCTGCCTGATTGCTTCTTCACACTTAAGCTATACATAGCAGTGTTAGTTTGGGGTCCTTTAAGGCTCCTTCATATCACTCAAGTGCCTTTCTTTCCCAATATTCACAAGGGTGACAATGTGACAGGGTTTGACCTCTGCGGTTTTACAGGAAAATTTAAGGTACATTCACAAATGTGTTGCGGTTGAATCCTAACCCGAACAGGGGAGAATGGTCCCTGGTCTTGGATCTCAATCCACTGGGCACAGAGACCCAAGTGGGACTCCAGTTTCTCTCTTTTCCTTCTACTCTTTCCTCATCAAAGCATGATTAACTTAAGAATCTGAAATTGTACTTAAAAATTAACTACACTATAGTTCAAATATTGTAACAATGTGCTTGGATCCAAATAGTTTAAGAAAAAAATCTTTGAGGTGTTTGGCTAATTTAAACCGATTTTCCTGAACTGCACAATCTCTGAATTGAATAGGTGAGTCCAAGAAAGGGTGTTGTTTTGTTGTTTTATATTTGCCCCCACCAAAATTAAATAAATATATAAATCCTTCTTCTACCTCTGCCGTAAAAAACCTCTTTTTATGTTGTGTTCGCATCCTAACTCTTTCTATAATTCTACTTAGAAGGTATAATTACATTTATTTTTAACATTTATTTATTTAGACATCTAAAATAAGACAAATCTTCTGTCTTTATAAGTTTCTAATTATTCTGAGATTCAGAAAGACATTTTTCAAGTGTATTATAGATGACATGCTCATCTCCTGTTCATATTTAAGATGTTATGCTCATCTTCCTACTGCACTTTAAGTCACTACTTAAGAACACTATATTGAGAAAAAGATATTTCATTGCATGGAGAAATAATCCTTCCCTGAAATGAGAATTCCTACAGTCTACAGAAGAAACTCCTATCGAACAAAATGTTCTATGGATGAGTACTCAAAGAAAGCTACCCTGAAAATGTATTGTTCACATTTGAACACATTATCCAATTGCAACCTAATCTGAAGATATGAAAGTAATTCATTACATGGCCTGAAAATTACTGCATGAAGTAGGCATCATAACAGGAATTTACATGCTAAATGTAGTAGCAGATTTCAAAAAAACTCAACTATTTAAATGAATATAAATAAATGGCTAATTTGGCAAAATGTTTTCATGGAATTATGGCAGGTTCATTGCATATATAATTCTACAATTTTTAAATATTTCTTTTAAAAATAGATATCTGTAACTAAAATAATTCATTAAGAGTAAGGAGACTTAAAATATATGGCTGTGGTTTTTATCAGGTTCATGCAAAAAAGCTTCTGAATATTTTGCAAATTTAGTTAAATGTCTAGAAGCCAGTGTTGTACCTCTGATCTGACATAGAAAAGTCCATTTCCCTGTGAATAAATAGCACTACCCTTCCCTGCATCTATCTCAGTCTAGAAAAGCTTACCTTTACTTCAGGAATTTCATTCCATTTCTAATTCCAAAGTGAGGGGGTTGACAGACCAAGGGCAGACTTGGGACATTATGGATTTTTTCCACCTTGGTTAATCAACCTCATACATTTTATTCAAATAACGTCTAAAAGCCCTAATTAGCAATGGCTAGTGTGCCCCCCAGATGCTTGCTATTGATTTTGCCTGCAGTAAACTAATTTAATTGCCCTCCTTGTGAGATAGAGGGTGAGCATTAAACAACCAACTTACCCGCATGTCTGTGAGAGCCATCAGAGTGGCAGTGTGGAGTGGGATGGCTCTGTGGGGCACTGGAGAAAAGCCAGGCTGTGGAGATGGGCAAAGACACTGAGCTAGTGGGCAGGCAAGTCCTGGAGGTACAGTGCTGCTGTCAGAGAGAGCTTGGATGTCATCCTGCTCTCATATGAAGAGTCAAACTCAGAAGGGAGATGAAAGAGGCAATGTGTTGATTACTGTGCCAAGAGAGAAGAGGGGACTTTTCCATCAGCAGTTCACTGATTAAAATGCTTTTTGTCTGGGTCTTTGTCTGGGTCTCAGGACTTTAATGCCACCCCCAAAATGACAGTGTTCACATAACTGTAAGACAACATCTATTATTGCTCCCTTTGATAGCACTGTGCTTTTAGAGGGTTTGATATTGTCTATAAAAACTACTTCTCCATTGAAACCTGTTTGTTAAAAATCAAAAAGCAAAACTCTCAGCCTAAATGTTTTCTTCAACAAAATGTGAAGGCCCCTTAATTTTTTTGTTACCTATGTGTAAAAATATATCAAAAAAGAAGTTAAAGCAGATTTATTTTGTATTCCAGTAGACTAAAAATGCTGTTTCCTTTTTTGAAACTGCATTTCAGAAATGATTAGTCAATAATGTGGGATTTTTCTGATATTTGAAATGAGATGTTGGTATGTGAGATATACTGTGATGCATTGTTTTTTTGTTGATAGCTTCACTTGGGTTGGAGTACCTTGTTTTATTTAACTTATTATAGGATACATTTATCTATTTATTATTGCTATAAAAATAATATTAATAAAATACCCTAAGTAGCTCAGCAAGGGTTTTTCCCCATTAAATAGTGCTGTTGTTGATTTTTCAGGGCAGTAATCTATCACATTCCTCTCAGTACCTATTCTTTTTTTCTGCAGCTTTCTGCACTGAGTATGTGTTTTGGAAACAAGCCAGCCTGATCCTATAAATCCTGTTTTTTTCTGTGTGATTTGTTTTACAAGAGCACTCACATGAGATTGTGGTGCAGGGACGAAGGGGGGAGTCCTTTGCCTTTTTTTACTGGAAAACTCAATATATGACTGGCAGATCCTGACTTTTTGTTGTGTGTCCTTGGATTGCTATGCTGTTCAGTTGCCACTGTTACATCCAGCCAACATCACAAATTCTCTAAGGTGCACTTCTTCCACATCTTTTTTGTGTCTTCCAGCAAACTGCCTGGAAGAGGAAAAAAAGGTTGGCTTTTTAGCACGACAGCTGACACAGTGTGATGTTCTTGCTGCACAGTGACTGTCTCCCTTGGGCTGGCACTTAGTCCTCATCTGAAGGGATTCTCCGTCTTTAGTCACGTCCATAGAGTAGGTTTTCTTGGAGGCTTCACTGTGGTCTTGGAGGTCTTCAATGTGGTGAGAAATTAGTTTTTTTGTTTGGCTTGTGGTAGGTTTGGGAAGATGCCCCTGACTTCTGTAGGCTTCGTTTTGGTGGGCAGTGCATCATTACTGCAATGTCTGTCTGGAGGTGCTGGTGGTGCTAACGTGCTCATGATCATTACAACACTAGATGCAACCACATGCTGGATCAAGAAAATGAGATGGGACGTGCCAGGAGGGAGCTAAGGAAGGACTTAATAGGGACAGCTTACATGGAGCAAATAAATTGCTGTACTGGAGCATGACAGAGGCGTGGTCTCAGGAAAAAACTTAAGCACAGAGACTTGTGATTTTAGGAGACCTTACAGAGCACAGTGCACTGCAATGATTGCCTTTCAAATAGCTGGTGGAGAAGGGGTGCCAGGAGGTATGACCAAGGAGAATCTGAACCAGAAGGCTTTGGATTTCAAAATTAGATGGCTATGTTATGCTTGTTATAGGAGTGAGCACCGAGATTCAGTGAAGGGAATTTTAACAGGATCAAATGAAACAGTTCTGGCAGCTGTCTCTAGTCAGGATTGAAATATGGTGGTACAAGTGAAAGAGCCAAAATGATGCTTCAGGAGCAAGTCAGGAAAAATAAAATCTCAAATGAGAGACACACTTGTGAGTATGAAACCCAAAGGATGGCTTTTAGATGGTGTTGAGACTGAAGAAGCATGAGGGTTTGGGATAGGGGCAGACTTTGTGGAGAAAAAGAGCAGTGTGAGTCAAAGGTTAATTTGGAGGAAGCAGCAGCAGCAGGAGGGGTTGAATGAAGAAGGCTTTAAGTAAAAATTGATGGGAAGATGTGTGATATAGAGGCAGGGCTGAGAATGGGGAGTACAAAAGCAGCAAAAGACTATATGTATGAATCATCAGCTTGGGAAACAGCATGCAAACATCTGAGGGCAGGTGAGATTCACCAAACAGGGAGGATGAAACAAGATGAGCAAAAATCCTGGGAAGATAAACATGGTGGAAAGGGCAGCTTTTCAAGAGCCGGCACTGAGGCATTTAGCAGCTAGGAAGAGGAGAACTTGATTGGTATCTCCTGTTCTGAGCATAAGGAGGATTGCTAATGAGTAAAATATTTCGAAATGGAAGAAAATGTTGAAAGCAACAAAGTCAGTCATATTCTGAGCAAAGCCAGGGAGTCCTGCCAGAGAAACGGAGGAGCCAATGCAGTGCGTTGTCTCCTTGGTTATTCTTCTCCCTCCTTGGCATTACGCTTGCTGTTTGTGAAGGCTCCTTCCAGACTGCTCTCATGCAAAGAGAGCGGGGGTTGAGAACTTCCTCTTGAGTGTAATACCTGGACAAGCTGCAAAACTATGCAAACCCTGCTGTGGAAGATGGAAGGGGCTGCTGGTCGGCTGCAGAACTGTGGAGCTGTTTAAGGCCTCTGGTGGGAATTTTCCCTTTCTAGAGTATATTAATAGCACAAACCTCCTTAGCTCTTTAGGGATCTCTGGAAATAGCTGGGTAGTCAGTGAGTGTACTGACAGCATGTATGTGATTAAGTAGTGGTTCAGTGTGTTATGCATGTTTATTATTCACCTTCCACCCTGTGATGTTGTGCTAGAAGAACAGAAAGAACTGCTGAAGCTGGAGACAGGGGGGAAGAGAGAGGGAGACTGGGGTGGACAGGATGAAATGAGAGAGCACAAGGTACAGAGGGAACAGGTTTGGATAGAAAGCAAAAAGAAAGTCTGGAGAACCTTCAGAGTGAGAAATACTAAAAGTCCAGCCAGCA
>NW_005054325.1:5134966-5142191 GCF_000277835.1 Geospiza fortis | reverse complement strand
AGGAATATAAATGAAAAGTATGAACTATGAGGGGTAAATATGTAATAGCACTGCAAAGAAAGCTGAAATTATTGTTCCTTGGTGTGGGTGGCTCTATTTTCCATCCCCTTGTCTTTGCTTGGATGCAGTTGTTCTGAGTGATGAGGTGACCTCTGCTGATGAAGATAAATACAAAACCTGTGGTATTGTTAGAGCCTGTTCTGGAGGTGCATTTATTGTCCTGCTTTTGAGAATTGGGATAGTTGCTTTGTAGAGTGAGATTTAACTATAAAATGCTGTTTAAGATAAACTGCAACTTTATGCAGCAGATAGCTGTAAAATAACAGTCCAGGCAAGGAAAATGATGTATGAGAGGAGGGGATAGCAAGGAGAGAATGAAATTCTGAAAAGAAGCCTTTGGGTTTGTTTCCCTAAGCTAATAAATGTTTTGCTGGTAACCATATTGCTTCTCTGTGTGGTCTGGTATGCCATTTGTTTTCTCTTCGCAAGCCATGCTGCAGGGAGTACAAATTGAGCAGTGAAGTCAGTTCTGAATGGTGTAAGAAATGCATCTTGGCATGCCTCAGATATTTTCAAGTGAGTTCATGTGTACCCTCTGTAGGCTATAAATTCTGCAGGGCATGAATTGGGGCTTTTTCCCTGTTTGGGCTGTTTTGACTGATCTGTTTGTACTGCCCATAAATAAAGATCCAGTGATTCTCAGTTCTGCAGAGGAAAAGCAGGACACCTGGCATTTGGCAGTGAGCACCTTAATGTCTTGCCAGAACGGGCTGCAGCAGTTTTGGCCAGATTAGTGAGCACTTCCTTCCTCCTTCCCTGAAGTGAAACCTAACTCTGCTAATTTTGATAACATCACAGGGGGCAGTGGCAGTCTGAGTCCTGCAATTCTTCATATCGATATCTTCATTCTTCTCTTTGGCCCCCTCAACTTTCACATTCCCTCCAGGTAAAATATCACTGTATCACTACAAAGATTTACCTTCTGAAATCTTCTCCTGTTCCCATGTCAAGCCATGCTTCCATGATTTATGTACTTCACATCAAATTCAAGTCTCCTTGCTACTTGTTTTTTATTTCACTGCCCTTTCTTAATTCATTGGGCTTACCTGTCTTAATTTCTTAGAAAATAATGTCACTGCTATACATCTGTCTAAATTTTGAAGCCACTTAATGATTTCAGTGAAATTTGACACAACAGTGGGTTGTGTCCAAGATCAGATGCTTCTATGGGTGTTGTGGAAATAGGTGTTCAGCTGAAGGAGAGAGACTGTGTTACTGATGTTAGGGAAGGAAAAGAGAATTAGTTGTGCACCAGAGAATTTCTCATATGACAGCTCTTGCACCCTAAGCTTTCTTAGTTCTGGTGCTTGGTCGTCACCTTTTTGTTTTTCTGAGGTCTGATGCTCCCTGGCCACCTGCATCTTGCCTTCCCAAATCCCCAGCAAAGAGTCTCAACGTGCCATTCTGTCACATTCCTTAGTAGAAGATGGCTTTCCTGGGTTGATTTGCTCCATGTTGCCCCAAAGTGTTATTGGGGTGCTGTACTGCTGGCAGGTAAGGGGAGGACGCAGCGTGCATTTTGCTATCCTCTGCCACCTTCTCTGCCTCTTCTTTCAAATCTCTTATTTCCCCAACTTGCTCCTTTGTTTTTGGGCTTTATGTATAGACACATAGCAATTTGAATGCAGTGATGTGTATTTTAAACAGATTATGTCCCTTAGTGTGGATCCAGTTATACTGAAACAGATTCAGCTGTAATACATCTCCTAGGCCAGGCTACAAGAGGAGGGCTTTGACAGTACAGCTGTACCCATTTGCAGGCTTCACTTATTATTGTTTGTCCTTGCCCTGAAATTTCCAGCATTATCCAGTTATCTATCTGTTTGCATATTTAGTGCTTGCCAACTTATCTACATCTGCTTTGCTGTAGGCCTATCTTGGTAAAAAATCCTAGCCCAAAGAAGTAGTTTTACTACAACAAATGCTGTCCTCTAGACCAGGGATGTAGCATCCATTTGGAAAAGCACTCATATATTGTGGGAGGAAGAGTGTTGCCTTGTTTCATATAAACACGACTAATGTCTCTGTGCCCCAGACAAGGGGATCAACTTCTGGCTAATCCTGGAGAACCCCCCCTCTCTCCAGGTCTCCTGGAAAATTACTCCTGAAAGAAAGCTCCAGTATATTGACCTGACTCATGTGCCTCACTGCCTTGTGCACATTTATTCATTTCAGTAATAGACACAAAAAAGGAAAAACACTTAGATAGCTACTGTGAAAATAAGTGTATTAGGCCCCTCAATTGAAAGGAACATATGGAGAAGAGAGATGAAACAGATCTCCCTCCAAAAGGCCCCTATTTGGCTACACCTCAGAAGGAAATAGTGTGCCAGCTGCTGCTATAGCCCTGGAGGAAAAAAACCATTTTGCAGCAAGGTGGAGTCACAGGGGAAGCCTAATGGAGTCCCTTAATAAACATGGACTTGTCCATAGCAAGGAGAGGAGAAACAGAGAGCGGGATTGAAATTAAATCACTGCAGTGTGAGAGGCTTGTGATCCTGCTCTCTGCTGGACTCCTTATTCCCACAGCAGTAGGAGCTCGGGGAGCTGTGTGGTGGGTACTCACTGTTCAGCACAGGAGCAGTCCTCAGCACTTACCCACACTTACAGAAAGCTCTCAGTGTCTCTGGGAGCCCAGCTCCTTATCCCAGCCTTAGGAATGGCTGAAGAGAATTGCTGCAGGATACAAAGCATAGCTGAATTTCACAGCAGCTGTGGCAATACATGGCACATAGCTGAGGGCGGTGCCATGTGAAGGTGGTAGCAGAGGTCCAGAAAGCAGCACAGTCAAGCCCAAGCGCTCAGGTGGGCTACTCACTAATGTGGTTGCACTACTTCCCGTCCTGACCTCTTGCTTGGCCTTTTCTCCATCGTTTCTCAAAGGAAGATACACCCTGAGACCTGGTAACAACCTGCAAAGCATCTCCCCAGCCCCTGGGCAGCAGCTGCCTGGTAAGAGGGTCTGTCATTACCTGTTTGTGCAGCCCCAGCCCCATGGGCATCATGTCAGTGCCACCAGGTGTACAAGAAACGGGAACACACCGACACAATTTTATTCTCTTTTCAAGCAAGGTTGCTATTTCATGGGATCTTTGAGTGAAAGAGATTAGAAGGACTGAAACTCATCAGGGCAAGGCAGGGGAATCCTCGTGATGAGAGAGGTGTCAGCACATTCCCGTCCCCACTGGGATAAGGTTATGTTATGTTGCTCTTGTCATAAGATGTCAGACTGGCTGATAATATCCACTGCCATATGATTTGGAAAGCTTTGACTTGGGAAGAAACATTTGTTTTTCTTCAGCAAATCCATAGAGAATAAATTCAGAAAGTGTCTTTAAAACCATTAACTCTTTAAAATAAAAGAGAGTTCAGGAAAAGTAAAGAAGAGCCCTGGTATCGCAATGAGAAGCAAAATTCAACTTTTAATGTGGTTTTTATTTTTCAAATGTAATTTAACAGAATATATGCTTGTTTCTTCCAAAATGGCAAAGGCTTACTTTTATGAGACAGAGTGCAGCATATAATCCTCTAGAGGATAAGTAAAACAAAAGAAAAATAATTTAAAAAAATCACAATAATTTTATGAATACTTTTATTAAAAAGATTAGCAAATGCAACACAACCCTTAAAGCAAGCAGCCAAATACTGTAGCATATGTTTGTGTGTCTGTGAAAGCATCAGTATTTTTCAGTTGCTATTAACTATTTCACATACTAAATGGCAGCGTTTCAATTCTCTTCTATTCCTTTTCTCCCTCATACTTCAGTAAGTGCCACTGGGGTCTCTGGCTCTGCCAGGAATGGAAATTCTCTTGGTAAAAAAAAAAAGAACCAAAACCAACTTGACCAAAATATTTAGTGAAAAGTACAATAAGACAGAGTATGCTGAGCAGTAGATAAATCAGCCAGAATTTGCCCATCAAAGGCAGTTTCAAGTTGACACAAAGCTGTGCTACCATACCAAAAAACCAGAAAAATAGAAATAGAATGAGCAGAGCTGGGGGTAAGAGAGGCTGCAGAAGTTATGGGTGGAAAGTGAAAGGATCTCCTCTTCTTTTTTTTTTTCTCCCAACAATGGAGGCTTGCTTTAAGATGCTTTTTCAGGTGACGGTCTTGAAGGGAGTTGGATAAGTTTATAAGTTATTCTTCTGGCTTGTAAATTCCATTAATATCTTTCTCACCTGGAGGCAAGTGGAGTGAAATTGTGTAGTTATTTGGTGTCATTCAGCTATGAAGGGTCTGTAAGTATCTTATTAGTCCAACCTACTTTTTTAAAGAGCATCTTTTAATAGAAGAGAATTTTTTCTGCATAAATTGCATATGTCTTTATTGGATGCACTCTGCTATAATGCATAAAACTGGATAAGTCCCACCCCAGCACACACAGAGCAATTATTGCTCTAAATCTGAAAATGCCTGAATTTGCCTGGTGTGAATGTGTCAGCTGCAGCCAGCTCCTCTCTAATCAGTCTGCAAGTGGATTTAGGTGCATCCAAGACAAACTGTAAGGCTGCAAAACTCCCAAGATTAAAACTCTGGACATTTCACATTCATGAAGCATTTAATGTGCTTCGATTTTTGTCACTTGGGACATAATGCACAAACTAAAGTCAGGGTGACCCCATGGGCCGGGTTCCTATGGAGCCATTACAATGTATTTATTCTGTAATCCTCAAAACTAGGAGGGATTTATACAATAGACTAATAGCTTCAAAGGAGTCCGTTCAGCCTTCTGGGTGGAAAAGTCCACTTTTTAACCCTTGCAGTGCTGGCTCCTTGCTGGCTGCACCCACCTAAGCAGGGAAAGAAGCCCTCCCTGCAGGCCTTTGTGGGGAGGAAACACGAGGTTTGGTGTCCAGGGTGGAGATACTGAACCTCTGATTGGACCTGAGAGAAAATTGGGGGTGAGGATGTACCTTCTTTGGTCCACAACTGAGCCATTCACATTTCTGTTTCTAGTGTTCAGGATAGCTCTGTAGAAATCAGTTGAGAAAAATACCATCATACATAAGTCTAAATACATTCTTAAGATCCTGCAAGGCCAGAAGTACCACTTATTTTTCAGTTTGCATGGTACACAGGCACTCATGTTTACAGCTTTTCATAAAATCTTTATGAAATTTCATTGGAGTTTGGTTTTATTTTTGTTTTATAAACAAAGAGGGCCAGGAAAGTCAAGGTAACAGAGAAAATTTCCTTCGCTTCAGTTGATATATGTTTTTTTCTAGAGTAAGATTTTCAACATTTCTTTCACTTGCTTCCTAGGTAGATTTAATAATTACAAGAGGCAGGTTGGTACCTGAGAGGCTGCTCTCCTTTATTAACCTCCTTAGCAGCTCCAGCACTGATGTAACTCTGAGAAAACATACAATGCAATTCTAGTAATAAACTTTTATGTCTTCTCAAAAGGTCCTCCTCCTCACATGGGCTTGCTTCACATCGTGCTTGGTCCTTTAAGGAATACTCTGTGTATGAGGCACACCAGAGGCAAGCGGGCATCTTGGAATGTGGTCTTCCTAACCACTGTGCTGAGACCAGAACCTGCACCATTGCCTCACTCATACTGCTGCAGAATGTGTGCAATACTAGCTGTTGCTGAGGTCAAAAATCTCCTTTTGAAAGGTTAGATTCTTCAAGTTTTCTAGTGGCTGAAATAGATGATGTATTAACTATCATGTGAGCCAAATGAAATGGAAGGGTATAATAGGAGCTGTATGCGTACTAGGAGTGCAAGTCCCAGGATTGTAAATCCACTCATATAGTAAAATCTTGCAAAATGTGTTATTTTGGAAGAAGGTAAAGCAAAGGGAAATTGAAAGTTGAGATGTTGTTTAACTTCTGGGTCATCAGTCTTTCCACTCATAACTGGGGAATCATTTTCCATGTGGACTTTTCTTTCAGAACAGCAATCTGTCTGCTTTATTCTGCAGGTTTTCATAACCAGAAAAAGAACTGAAGGCCTCAAGTGTCAGATGTGGTGTGCAATGGTCTTATATGAAAGGGTTAGCCAAGATAGCCAGAAGAAGGTTATCTGTGTTACTACTGACACTGGTCAGGCCCACACTCTGGATCAGTCCTGGGGCCTTCATGGTAGTGACACCCAAACAGCTGGAATAATTGTTGCTCTAGTTTTAATGTGCTTTGAAACCATGTTACATTCAAGACTTCTGGTGCAAAGTGACCCATTTGATTTTTGACTTAAACTCTGAGATTCAAGTGTTCCATCACAGAAACCACGCAGCTGCATCTTGCCAGTTTAGCTGCAGTGATCCGGTAGGTAGATCTTCGCTGTTTCTGCCCTGGCACTGAGGGTTTGCAGAAATAATGCTGCCTGGGACAGGAGCATTGCTGTATATCTGAATGAACAATTTTATTGCTTTACTGTAGCTTTCAATAATGGACCAACACCCAATATCATTGTTTGAGATGCACATCTGAGGAAATGTGACAACTTCTTTAACTGCTCCTCCCCTCTTCATTAAAGACTGAGAAGCTTCAAGGGTTTGGCAGCTGAGATATTTGTAAATACATAATTAATGAATTATGAGGAAAGCTTTTTACCCAAGTGAACCTCTCTCTACCAGCAGACACATGTAATCTACAGAAACAGTGGCTATAAAATCTTGTCAAGTACTTTTTTTAATTGCTGTGATATTGCCTTAAAGCTTCATTTGAGACTGGAGCCTGGCTGAGTCTGGCGCAGGCATGAAATATAAGATGGTATCTATCTCAGGAAATGGACAACCCAAAAGACTTAGTAAGGAAAGCACTGACAGGAAAAAGAAAACCCTTAAATTTCCAGGGGAAGGTTGGAGTATAGATCTGGTACAAAGCCACACAGGAAATCTTGTACAGGGAGAGTTATCACATATTACTGTGCTACTTCAGGATTGCTCTTAATGTAAGAAGAAAGAAATAATGATGGGTCTCACATTTACAAAATTTGACTGTAGAGATATCTCTAGGTAGTCCAAGGGATATAATTAGGGTCAGGCTTCTGCCATCTTTTGGCAAGAGAAGAAATGGCTCCATGTGACATAGGAGATATGTCATAGTCACTTTTGACACTTGTAAGTGGTAGATGTGTAAAATCTCTGATGACTAGGGAGAAAATGGTCTGTATGTTAGAAGACCTCTGTGAAGCTGGCAGGCTGGAGAGCCAAAGG
>NW_005054325.1:5099340-5134941 GCF_000277835.1 Geospiza fortis | reverse complement strand
CTCTCCTGGGAGCTGTCTGGCTACATGTCATTTGCTGTGTCCGCCAGCTACATCTCAGATCCAAATGCAAAATCCACTACTCAGGGACATTATGTGGATTTGTGACACTACCCGTGGGATTTTGGATCCATAAACCAATGAATGGATTACAATGAGGCATAAATATAGTATTTTCATGGATGACATATAATCCTACTCAATTATTGTTCCTGTCATGTAAAGGGAAACTGTACCCATTTTTCTCATCCCTGCACACTGAAATTTCAAAAGAAAGAAATGCCCAATGCAAAAGATTTTATCTCATAACTCCCTGCCTTTTATCTACTAACAATTTTAAAGCTTATGTTTCCCATTATTAGGTGTTTCCTATAATTAGTTCTTTGCATCTCTACAAGATTATTATATGGGAAATTCACTTGACAGAAGCATTTAGAGTTTCTGAACTGAGCAGACTGCTATGTTAGTCTCTGCATGGTGAAGTGCGTGTCACATCGTGTACTCTCATTTATGTCTGGATTGCCGTGCCCGGAAACAGCTCTGCCTTCTGTTTTGCTTCTATGAACTCTTTCTGTTTTTTAGAAACTGCTGCTACTGTCCTTTGCTTGAAATGATTTGGATATCATAGCTGTTTCAGGATTCAGCAAGATGTGAAATATCTCGTGCATAAAGACTTAATCCTTTCTATCAGTACCAGGCAGTTTTATGGGCGTGGATGCTTCACAATAGGGGGAACAATAAGGAAAACCAAGCTTGTGTTTTGTTTCCTTTTAAGACTGAAATGCCATCTTTTATTGTCAATCTTTCCTCTTTTATTTTTTTCCCCCAAAACATCCTTTTGATATATAAAATTAACATTATGATGCCTCAAAACAATGTTTTATTAGAGAATGGATATATGCAATGTTTGTCCAGCAGGCATTTCTAATGCAGTATGTTAAAGCTTTCTTCACACTGCTAGACATGCTGAAGGGGTGCTGTAGACAAAACTCATTTCTTGTGGCAAGAACTGTGATAGCTCCCCAGCATCGTGTCCTGCATGTGTTTTACAATGCAGAAGCAGCTGTCCTGTAACATTCAGCTGGTTGTTTGTAGTAAGCAGTGGCTTTTTCAGAACTCTTCCTTGCATTTGAAATAAATCTTTCTGGTTATGCATGGAACTGTGGGTGTCTCAAGACAAATACAAATATGTTTCCCATAGTCAATCCTACACAGGGATTTAATCAGTGCCCTTTCTTTCTGGTTAGAAAAGTTTTAGGGCACCTATGGTAAGCTCTGAAACTATAGCCAGTTTCCTTAGAGAAGCAAATGAAGCACTTGTATTTTCCTGTGTGGGCTGAGCTTTTTAGTTGAATGTTACCTGCTGCTGTTTTTTCCCCTCTCACCTCTGTATACTCTTACCGCAGCCACAGAATCTGCTTTTGAAAGGGCAGGGTCAGCCATGCACTGCTGTATTTATAACGCAGGGATTGCTGCAGTTCTCAGCACAAGTGCTTTAATCATCCTTTCATCTAAAGGAGAAGCATCTGGTCCTAAATGTGCGCTTTTTTGCCCCTTCTGCTGCGACGCTACACGGATGGTTGATTAAACCACCCCTCCTTTTTCCTGGCAGCAGGATTGGGATGGCTTGCTACCTTTGTTTCCACTTGGGGCCTCTAAATGGGCCTCTATAAAGGGAATAATAATAAGGAAGAACTAAGGCTTCTGTTGGACCCTCTCCCCAAATTTAATCTGTGCCCAGGCCCCACTGGCCAAGCTGCTTTTATGTACATTGCTAGGTCTTAAAATTAAAATACAGAAGCATGTGAATGAGATGATGCTGGAAAAGCCAGCAGGGAAGCCAAATGCTAGGTGCACTTGTCTTACAACACCCGGAATGGTTTAAGATGAAAGACCCAACTGCAAAAGGAACTTCTTTAAACTGTGGTTTAGCTTAAATTTACACAGATACAGACATTTGCTATTTCCTTTCCACAGATACACACATTTGCTATTTGCATTACACAGATACAGACATTTGCTATTTGATATTGCAAGTAGATCTATGCCAAGTAAGATCTTCCCTTTCCTCTTCCTCCTCAAAAAAGTTTCAAAATAATTTCATTGCAGCTTTAGCATTTGGAAATTTAAAATTAAATCAAGTTACATTTAGAAATGAAGTATCATTGCAATATTTGAAATCCTGAAACATATGAATGTTGACACAGGATCTTATTTATTTTTAGTTATAAATTGTGGTCAAAGCAATTCAGGAGAAGTGAGATTAAGCCATGAAGTAACCCAGACAGTCTTTCTCTTAGCTTGGCTGTGACCTTAGTGCTCTGCATTTCATAGAATGTCAAGGGTTTAGAATGGACCTTAAAGATCATCTAGTCCCAAATCCCGCTGCCATGGCCAGGGATGCCTGTCACTAAATCAGGATGCTCAAAGCCTTATCCAATCTGTTGTTGAACACTGCCTGGTTTGGGGCATCCACAGCCTCCTTGGGCAACCTGTTCTGGGGTCTCTCCACCCTCACAGTAAAATATTCTTCCTAATCTCTAACTTTAATTTCCCCTCTCTCAATTTTTACCCTTGTCCTATCACTATTCTAGTCACTTCACCCATGTAAGGTAATGGGTCCCTTCCTCTGTGGGTTGATACTTGCCTAGGTTCACTCTCTCATCTATAAAAACCACCAGCACTTCTGGATTTCCATATTTATATTAGGTTCAAAGCAACAAAACAACTCATGGATGTCATCTTTTCACCAAATGATCCCTAAAGAAGTATTTTTCAAACATTCTGAGTGTGCTGAATCCCTCAGTTTTCCAGTGAAGGTGCAAAGTGTTGTACAGAGAATTTTGGGCTGGTGGGAGTGTGTTTGCTCAGAGGCTCCATGTGTAGCCCCGAAGTTTTGCAGGTGGTTTATCACTCCCAAGAGGTCTGAAGTTGAAGTGAAGGAGGAGGGAGAATTGGTCCCAGCAGCAGCACAGGCTAGGTCTTAAAATTAAAATACAGAAGCATGTGAATGAGATGATGCTGGAAAAGCCAGCAGGGAAGCCAAATGCTAGGTGCACTTGTCTTACAACACCCGGAATGGTTTAAGATGAAAGACCCAACTGCAAAAGGAACTTCTTTAAACTGTGGTTTAGCTTAAATTTACACAGATACAGACATTTGCTATTTCCTTTCCACAGATACACACATTTGCTATTTGCATTACACAGATACAGACATTTGCTATTTGATATTGCAAGTAGATCTATGCCAAGTAAGATCTTCCCTTTCCTCTTCCTCCTCAAAAAAGTTTCAAAATAATTTCATTGCAGCTTTAGCATTTGGAAATTTAAAATTAAATCAAGTTACATTTAGAAATGAAGTATCATTGCAATATTTGAAATCCTGAAACATATGAATGTTGACACAGGATCTTATTTATTTTTAGTTATAAATTGTGGTCAAAGCAATTCAGGAGAAGTGAGATTAAGCCATGAAGTAACCCAGACAGTCTTTCTCTTAGCTTGGCTGTGACCTTAGTGCTCTGCATTTCATAGAATGTCAAGGGTTTAGAATGGACCTTAAAGATCATCTAGTCCCAAATCCCGCTGCCATGGCCAGGGATGCCTGTCACTAAATCAGGATGCTCAAAGCCTTATCCAATCTGTTGTTGAACACTGCCTGGTTTGGGGCATCCACAGCCTCCTTGGGCAACCTGTTCTGGGGTCTCTCCACCCTCACAGTAAAATATTCTTCCTAATCTCTAACTTTAATTTCCCCTCTCTCAATTTTTACCCTTGTCCTATCACTATTCTAGTCACTTCACCCATGTAAGGTAATGGGTCCCTTCCTCTGTGGGTTGATACTTGCCTAGGTTCACTCTCTCATCTATAAAAACCACCAGCACTTCTGGATTTCCATATTTATATTAGGTTCAAAGCAACAAAACAACTCATGGATGTCATCTTTTCACCAAATGATCCCTAAAGAAGTATTTTTCAAACATTCTGAGTGTGCTGAATCCCTCAGTTTTCCAGTGAAGGTGCAAAGTGTTGTACAGAGAATTTTGGGCTGGTGGGAGTGTGTTTGCTCAGAGGCTCCATGTGTAGCCCCGAAGTTTTGCAGGTGGTTTATCACTCCCAAGAGGTCTGAAGTTGAAGTGAAGGAGGAGGGAGAATTGGTCCCAGCAGCAGCACAGCTGCAGGTAACGCGGTCCCCTTTTAGGAGCAGCTGTTCTTGCTCTTTGGGCTGGTGCTGAGTCCAGATCTATTCACTTCCATGCTTTGTGCTTAGCTCAAGTTGCATTTGTCTGAGCAGCAATGGGAAGCTGCTTTTCACCTTGAAAGGCCAGCAGCCCTCCCAGCCCCCATCTGATGCCACAAGACTAAGGAGGAAGGGAGATCTGAAAGCCTCGTACATTGGCTAATGAAACATATATGAGGCTGGGGCTGGTGGTGTGCCAAAGGAGGCTTTCAGCCAAAGGAAGGCACTGCTCCCTTGACCAGACCTCTCTGACAACAATACACCCATCTTCCTTTCCCTGAAAGCCTCTTTGGACTCCCTAGGCTCTGTCCTGGCAGCTGCAGGGAATTTCAGTACCCTTCCCACTGCAGATCCCCCGTTATTCCCTGCAAATGACCTGGAGTGGCATCCTGCTTTCTGTCTGCCCCAGCCATAGGTGACCAGATGGCCTTTTGAGAAAATTTGGCCTCCTTTGCTGGCAAGGTTCCTGGAAGCCATTCTGGCTCTTCTGCTTCTGGCAGCAATTTTCCCACAGGACAAGGTCAACTTGTAGGGTGTACCTGCTGGCCTTCCTCTGCCTGTGGTTCTACATGGAGTTTTAACTGCCCTGGGCTAGAAGATACTATACCCTTGATGGTCTGATGTGCTAAAGGCATGACCCCACCAGAAAATTCTGTAGCTTTGCTCTGTAAAAAAAAATATACCCAAATATAGACATATTATGACAGAATAAATGTTCTTTTGCTAGCATGGCTAATTTGGCTCTGGAAATCTCTGGAAGATGGAAAATCAACATGGGAAGGACTTTTTGATGCTATAAACTACATTAAAAAAAACTTGAATTTTAAGCACGGCTTTCCTTATCCAATACAGACATAGCAAGTTGTCCTCAAGAGAGCTTCCTTTATGATGGCTTCCTCTTAATTTTCTCTAGTTTAAAACCAAACCCACTGAGGCCTGAAAAAGTGTCACAGTATTAAAAAAAAACAAAGGGATGTGTAATTTGGTAACTCATCCACAACATGTTTCTAGATCTGGAATATGATTCTTATGTTTGCCAGCACAAGTTAAGAGGATGCTTTCGTGCCCTTTTTGTGGACATTGTACATGCTGCATTCCTCCTCGTGTGGGGAACAAAACCAGAACAGGATGAAAACTGCTTCAAATTTCTCCCACTGCTGACCTTGCTGCCACTTGTGCCAAAATGAAGACAACAAATCCTTGGAAATCACCATGTGTGTGTTTCAATTTTTAATTGAAACTTTTTAGCTGAGCTGAAAGGTGGTGGTGGTGGGAGGGAAAGGGGAAAAAACAAAGCAACACACTTCCCTCTGCTCCCAATGAAAAGAAACTAGAGCTATTAGATTCACTTCAATTGCCTCACCTGACCTGAAATGAACTCCCTCCCTCAGGCCTGTAAGAAAATTCAATTAAAAGGTCCATCTGTGAGGCAGCAGCTGAAGGGGAATTACTGTAGGGAGGTCCACATTTTCATAAAAAAAGAAGCCCCCCTCTCTCCCTCCCCTCCTTCCTCCTCTCCTTCCTCCTCTAACCCTGATTAGGCCCATTCCTAACCACTAAACCACAAGTCCCCCCAATTAACCAGATCTGACCAAATACCCTTTATATGCTCCATTCAGATGTAGAAACACTATAGATTTTGTACATCCCTTAAATATCGTGGGGTGGGAGAGGGGGGAAAGAGCAGAGGACAGAGGTTGGAAATCAGAACGTCCTACCCCAATTAAGTTGGCTGATGCAATGGATTAAAGGCCGCTAATATGCAAAGGACTGCGCTGGCAGCGAAAATAATCACCATAAGGCAACAACAGTGTGCAGCAGCTTAAAAATACAGAGGTGACAGGGAGAAAAAGCTGTCTCCAAGGACCTTTCTGAAAAGTCTTACCAGCTTGCTAGCAGCACCCTGCCCCGGCTGTGCTCTTATGATCAGAAACTTGTCCTAGATGCTTGGCCAGGATCTGATGTGTTCGGGGTGTGGTGTCTTGTGTATTACTCCTATGGAGTAAGACAGAGAGCCTGGGAGGGATTGGGACAGCGTGCGTGGGTGAGCCATATGTGGCACAGGCTGGTGGGGTACCTTGTGTTGCCTCCAACCTCTGGGACCACTTCTGTCCAAGGGGAGGATGATGAAGAATCAGGAGCTAACATGCCTTTTATTTTCTTAATAACACCTTCTTAGCTGCATGATGCTGGGGTTTGTAACAAATAACCAAGTGGTTCCTTGAGCTCCTGCGCGTTTTACTTTGTGCTAGCAGAAAACCTGACTTAACTGTGCCTGAGAATACATGCACTCCCTATGCACTGACTTCATTTGTGCTTGCACAGTGTGTAATCGATCACTTTAAAATACCTAGCTCCCAGTGCTTGCTTCCCTGGCGTGGTGTATATTGTGCTGAGTTACATCAGTTCAGGAGGATTCGTTTGAATATTGACACTTTGTGCTCCCATCAGGTAGGGCTCTTGGAGCAGAGCACAATTAAAATCTTCACGCTACCCTGCTAATATATACATATATATATTGCCATTTGCTGAGAAACAGAAATGGAACAAATCCTTCTAATGTAGTTAGGGATAATAAGTAGGAAAACATATCAACAATTCATGACATGAAATAGGTGTTAAGTATGCTATTAGGTTTTCTCTTTTTCTAAGCTTAAGATTTAGTATTGAGAGCCTGTGCATTTTCTTTACAGATATTTGGCATGCAAGATATTTGAGACTGTGTACAACAGTTTGGCAATTTGGTCCTTTGGTGTCTTTATTGGCTTGTTTTCATTTTTTCATTAAATATGTAAAATGAACCGTGTTTTACTGCAATATCAACTGAAGCTCTATTAAAAAAAAAATTATAGACAGTTCAGACAATAAAAGACCTTGTAAATCAACCAGAGATTGGTTATCTGCTCAACAAGATCATTAACTGTGCACAGGGAGAGACAGCTGAGCTAGGGCCGCTGGAGAGAAGATGCTAAAAATTAATTTTTACAAGGAAAGTTAGCTCTGCCAAGTTTGATTTGTTTTAGGGATACTCCCTTACTCTTTATTATTCAGCTTTCAAGGCAGCCTTTGAAATCAGGCAGGCTTGTGATGAAGGGGTTGGGGGTTTTTTTGCAATGCGTATTTCAGTGACATACCCAAAATCTCACTCATACAAATTGTCACAGCTTGACAGACTTGGAACCTTATAATGTTAAATCAAGTCCTAGTGGAGGTGCACTAGGGAGTGTGAAATAGTGTCACTGGCTGCTTCTATGCTGAATGCCTTGCACTGGAAATGTTGAATGTTGTCTTCCATAAAATGCTTATAATTAATATTGTGCATGGAACCCTCTATGCAGCTGCTCTGTATGTGTGCTGTGTATGGGGTTTTTTTGCACAGCTTTCCAGCTGCTTTCAAGCTGTTCCTTTGAATCTGCCACAATATTCACGCCCTCCTCCCACACCAGGCTGAAGGACACTTGGAGATTTGTTTCTTGTTGACTCTTTAAAGCCTAGGTATCTCTCATGATTAATTGAGAGCCAAAACTGAATAGGAGTTGGGTGAAGAGAGTGAGGAGAGCAGCCAGTTTTCCGTGGAGCAGGTCTGGAATAAGGGGCTCTCCAGAGGAAGAAGGGTCTTCATACCTTAGCACCATTTGCCTGGAGGAAACCCTTCCCTGTTCAGGAAGCCTTGGCCAAAATATTTAATAGCTCTCTGTCTCTCCTTTCTCCACAGATGAAGGACATGGAAGGCATGAACAGAAAGGATGACAGAAAGATCTCTCAGAACTGACACAAGAATCATTTGCTGAGCATAGTAAAGGGATTTAGGCTTTTGGGAGGGAACCAAAGTCACCAAACACTCAAAAAAATAAGAGCAGATACAGGCAGCCTAGAAGGTTTAAAATGGGTCGTTGAATGACCTGCGTCATCTTTCTTGTGACATCCTCTTTGCTTTTTTTTTTTTTTTAAGCCATGCACCTGTGTTTATAATTATCTCATAACTTAAAGAAGTATTCTTCCTTTACCACTGATAAATTTGGGATGCATTCTTCATGCAAGGAATTAATGGAATATCCTTCAGCTACATGAGATGAGATCTTGGGAAACTGAGTGATAGAATGTAATGGCATGGACAATCACTTAGGGGCTAATAAGAATTTATGGTTAAATGGGAATCCATCAATTGTAAATGACAGAGAAGGAGAAGGACAAGACTGGCCTATTAGTCAATCACAGAATGTCTGTGAACCTCTGAAGTGATGTGGCCAGGAAAAAAAACAGGCAAAAAGTGCAAAGCTGTATCTGACAGATGATGTTCAGCAAAGAGGAGGAATAGGGGAATATTATTCCACTGGGCTCCCATTTAAGAAGGCTTTGACTAGTTCTGACCATCGGCACTGGTAAAAGCTGAACTCAGACTATAGCAGAGACAGGCCAACTGGGAAAATAGGAAGTTTATGTCCCAGGAGGACGGTAGAAGAGTTGCTCTTATTCAGTCTAGGAAAAGATAATTTAATGCTACATTTTGTCTCTAAAGATACAAGGTGCAGCAGCAGAACTAAGAGTTAAAGGGCAGTGCTGCTATGAAGATAAATTGATATTAACTAGACACAGACAGAATTTCACAAAGGCTTCCCAACCATTCTGGAAAGAGGCTCCAGAGCAGTTGTCCTGTAGGAGTCAGATGGGGCAAATGGTCTCTTTGACTTTCTCAGGGCACTGAATTTCTTAACCAAAGGCATTTTAATTATGTGAGCTGGTCACTTTGAGATATCTGTGGACTGAAACACGTGGTGTTGAACGTTGCTTTTGGGATCAGTTTTTCTGTGGAGGGTGCCAATAATTCATGTTAAGTACTCTCAGGTGTGCATGTGCACACATAGAGCAGCCTCTATGTTCTCATCATTGCTCTTCTGTTCTGCTGTGCTCAAAGAGCTGCTGCTTCTCTGCTCTTGACATCCTCCACCTTTAAGCAACAGAGGCCCACCCTCCCTGCATGCCTTCAGTGTGTTTTTCCTGCTCCCATTGCAGCCCAAGAGCAAGCTGCTTGGTCCAGCAGGCTGGATTATATCACATTTTTATTAACTTTCCTCCTCAACAAAGGCCTTTGGTGAAGGCCCCATCTTGGGTTTTAGGCCAGAAGGAACCCCAAATAATAACCTGCAGAGTCTCCTGGCCTTTCTTTATGTCAGTCTTTCACACTGAAGCTCTCTTGCCTCTCCTCAGAACACCATAAACCCTGCAAAGTAATCGGGTATGGTGGTTGGTGTGAGGGACCACCCTGAGGAGGCAAAAGCCTGTGTCATTACCACCTATTTTGTTCCTCTGTTGTATTTAACTGTATGCTTACTTGCTAAGCAGAGATCTATGTCTTGATTACATGGATGTGGAGTGCCAGCTATAACCTGAGCCCTATCTGCTAAGGGCCCCTCCAGGCACTATTGCAGCATGAATTATAAATGTTCTTTCCAAAGGACAGAGTCGCTTCCCTTTGCAACAGAGGGCAAAGCAGTTTAGGCAGCAAGGCCAGCTCATGTTTTCTGCCCATTGGCCCTTTCAGGAGGTGGCAACCATTCTGGAAAACAAGCATTTTCCATTCTCATGGTAGGGTAAAAATAGCAAGGATACATAAAAACTAAAGCAAAGACACAAATGCCTTGCAATATATAATTACATCATGAGAGCTGGTAATGCTGTGGAAGAGATTAGCAAAGAGAAAATGATTGATACTTGAATAGAGAAAGTTAATGTTATTTCATTAGGAAAGTAAACCTTCTCCTTTTAATTTCATAAAGTTTCTCTGATGGTTAGCTGATAATTGAAAGATAGTTTTTAAGTGTGTTTTTCATTGGAAAAGTTATGCTTCAAGCCTACCAAGTTTCTTAAGCATCTGCTTTTGAATACCCTTCCTGAGGATTCAAGGGATCTGAGTTCCAGTGAGAAAGAGCTAAGAACCAGCCCTGAAGATATGGCTTGGTACCAGGTTTGGCTTAGCTGAACCCAAAGGTGGAGTATTAGAAATCACTACTTAATTGAAAAAATATAGACTTTGATTTGGCATAATACAACTGGGCCAGGTGCTACACTAAAAAGTAATTAGTGCTGTTGTATGTGGTCATCTAAGTCACAGAGGGTTTTAGCCCCTCCTCTTCCCCTTTGCACATCTGAGTAAAATATGTAGTGTTGTGCTGTGGTGTGACATTTCATGCTAAGAGGAGGGATGGGCAGTTGGTGTGAATGGTACTGCACTGTGAATTTGCAACTTCTGTTGTCCTTTATGAATATTTGCACAGCCATAAGCATGTGTTTGCTCCACTTTCCTTACCTGTAAAAGTGGGATGTCTGACTTCCCTTCTTCCTGCACACGGTATTTGTGAGGCTTACTTTGTTACTGCTTGCAAAGCTTTTCGAATTTACAAAGCTCTATGCAAATACCACATTGCTCACTTACATATATCCAGTAATGCAGGAGCACTTTAGGCAGATAAGGTTTAATTAGAGATGTGGAATAGGGAAATAACAGTAGGATTTTATATGTTCAAGTATATCACTGCCTGTGCTATCTGTAAATGATGAGGCCAGAAATTACCATTGGAATTATCTAACATGGCTGCCTGAGTAATAAGCCATAGTACTCTCGCAACTTCTTTTCCTCCCCATTTACTTACCTTTGGAGAAGGTCTTTGTATGGACACAGGAACAGGAGATTTTAAGATCTCTTATAGATGATTTGCTTTTCTCATTTATCTCTCAGTAACCCTACAGAGTTCACAGAGGTTTAAAACCATTTTACTTCAACATGAAATTCAGAAGTGCATTTTGTCTTAATTTCCAAAGTAAACTTTTGATATTAAAATGAGTGAGTACCTTTCATGTCAGCGAGATTTAACTCCATATTTCTAACAGAAAGGTTTCAAAAGAAGAATCCAGTCTTTCCAATATCTGCATGGGTCTCTCACAATTATTCAAATTTTGCTTAAAGCTAGATCTTTTTTCTTGGAGTTTGTATATTTAATATGGACTTGTCTTTTCCAGTTATGTTTCTTCTGTTTGGATTGCATTTATTCAGCTCTGGAGTAGTGTCACATAAGTTTATGAAGAGCTGCTGTAGATCTTGTATCCTATAAATCATAGGGTCAAATTCTTGCCCCAGAGAAATCGATGACAAAACCTTCTATAGATTGGAAAGTACTTACAATTTTACCCATTATGTTAGCATGAAAATGATGTTAAACTAATGCTAAAATAAACTGTGGGATCTTTTGCCTGGTAAGTTTGACTATTTGTTTGGATTTGTGGTCCATTATTCAACTCTAATGACCACAATTTATTTGTTCAGTCCAATAGTCTAAATTTTTGTTGGCACATCCTTATTTTCTTAATGCCCTAAGTCTGAAAAAAGGTATGTGTGTGGTCTCCATTGCCTACATGCTGTTGTGTGGTCTTTTTGCACTTTTACCAATTTATCTGTTTACTGGATTAAGCCTATCATAATATTAGAGTTGAACTAAGTAGCTTACATTTGGCTAGGTAAAACCTCACTGATCCATAGACTGCTGGGGTTTTGGTGTTATCTGAACACACCCACCAGTTGTGAGGTTCACAGAAAATATCTGGGGTTTACGTTCTTTTGTAAGCAATTCTCCTCAATAAGAATTAATATTAGGAATAATAGCAGCATGACAGCTGTGGTCCCATGTCTTCTGCCATGGAATGCCAGCCTTGATAGCATCAGAGTAGAGCTCTGTGGTCCTGAATTTAAATGTTAAATATTCAATATCAGAGCAGCTCTGGTATTTGGAGCCTAATTACAGCTTCACTTTGAGCCCCTGGTAAAAAACTGTGTGAGAGAGCACTATTTTAAGAACCTGCTTCTGTTTAACCTCGTAGCAGTGTGTGAGGTAGTTTAGGTAGCTTCAACAGGGTATTTTTTTGCCTCAGTGTGCCATATGAAAATGTACAGGATAGTCTTTATTCTTGCTTGAATATGATACTGTTATTTAAACCTTCAATCCCCATATAAAGGTGTATTTATGCTTCCTGAAATACAATAGTGCTATGAAAAATGAAATCTCTCTCTTGGTCCACTTTGACATAGTCATTGGGTTTTTATTCCACTGTTCTTTCAGCTATTTTATTTTATTTTATTTTATTTTTCCTCGAGGTGGCAGTTATAGGAGAGGAATAATTAAATCAAATGGAGCAAAGTCTCGGCAGATCACCCTTTCATCAACTCTGCTCCTTGGGTCAGCACTCCCAGCTTGCAAACTGATTAGGAGCGAAAAACTCTGCGCGAAAGATTCAGTCTTGTTTTGCTTTGTTTCGTGTATGTGGATAATTCCCTGCAATAAATCTTCCTGCACACCATCCCTTTCACTCTCTGATGTTAACAAGACTGAGATCTATGCGTATACATACACACATTGTCTGTCTCGAGCTGGCAATGTCTTGATAAGAGGTTCATTATTATCCACCACTGTCAGAAGCTCTTCTGAAATGATCTGCAAGGAGAAACATCATGTATATATATTGGGGATTTTTTTTTTAATTAAATAGAAAAAGTGTCATGAAACTTTCTTCAAAGGTGCCAGGCAGCTGTTTCTTCTGAGGCATGTTGTTCTTTTCTCAGGCAGTGGGTCTTTGATAAGTGTCTCTCAGCACCCTCAGAAGTGTTTTCCAGGTTAGGAGGATGAGAGAGCGGAGATGGCAGTGGTGATGCCACCGGCTGATAAAGCCAGAATGCAGACTAAGCCTCCAGATCAATAGGAATGCAGACGGCTGCAACACCAGACTGCCTGGTGTCAGCTTTAATTTCGCTTCCTGTGCCGCCTGCACCCGACTTGCAGCGCTTGGAGTCGGAGGAATCCTTCGCTGCTCGCCGGGCTGCCGTGGCACAAGCGAACAGCTTGTAAGCTGGGCAGGGCAGGCAGGCAGGCAGGAAAGCACCAGGAGCAGCCGGAGAACACACGCGGGTGTATTCCTGCCTTTGGCCTTTGCCCCAGGGCTGCCTACGGGTGCTTTTCCTTCACATCCGCTGTGGCTGCAGCGCCCTGGCCCGGCACAGGGCACCGAGCTGCCCGGGCCTTGGCCACCTGCGGGCTTAGGCCTCTCTCTGCCACTCTTTTATTCAGAATAAAATTTTATGCCAGTGGGTCTGCTGTGCTTTTTCTGAGTGGCCTGGCCAGGGGACAGCAGCGTGAGGCAGGCTGCCCTCCACACACACGTCGTGTTCTGGTCCTCCCTGCGGGATCAACAGCTCCCCCTCACACAAGCCTCATGTTAAATTACTTATGTTAAATTACTTACGCTAAATTACTGTAACTCAGGTGTGGCATGGAATATCTTGACTTCCTCTATGGTTGCAATGCTGAGTAAAGGCAGGGATGAAATTAAAATCCTTGTTTTTTATGCAAGGCCTAAAGAGAGGCTTTGTTTCTGCCCTTTACGAACTCATTGGATTTTTAAATCAACAATGTAATCTAAGATTGGGTTATAAAGGAGCTAAATACTGAAATACAATCGAATTACAATTACACAATTAGAATACTGAAAGTGAAAAGAAGAAAGAAGTGTTTCTTTGAAGCCCCAAATATTCAGTTTTCAGAAGTTCACAAAACACTTTATTTAACCATCTTTATTTATTGAGCACCAAGAGATACATGCAACACTTGAATTTATAATATAAAACTTAAATCATGAGGAAATGCAAAAAGCAGGAGGAAACCCTCCAAGTCATCTTGATTTAATGCTGGAGATAAATACAAGTTGTATGTTTGTATTACATTTCTTCCAAATTCTAAGTTTGTGTAGGTGTAAGCGTTTTTTAAATCAATTCTAATCTCGCGACTGATGAGCCTGCTTGTAATCAGCTTAACAAAGTCCAGCATTCAGGAACCATTCTCCTAGACACTTTGGCATTCTGAACCTGAGTGCAAAATTTGCAGTGTTAGCAAATTTGCTTTTCCTATTGCTGTTGTATTGGACTCCTGAAAATCCTTTGACTTCATATTCATGTATATAAATATTTATACAAATATAGGCACAAATAGTATATATAAAATATTGAACAGCGCCTTGAAGATTTAAGGTCCCTTCCCAGATTTACTGCATAGTTTTTTCTGTCTTTTCCAGCATATAAATTTTAATTTTAAAATCAATTTACATTACACATATATCTGCTGTTGCAGTCTGGACTTGTCTGTACTTTAAAAAGAAGATGCTTAAAGGTTGAGGTGGCTAATATGACACAAGCATTTGATAGTGGTGAAATAAAACCACAGGGTGATAGCTAAGCTGCCTTGTGAGGGTAGCTGGGGCTGGAGGCAGCTGATCATACAAGAAGCTGATCCCTGTTGTGTACTGTGGCAGGCATCTCAAGAGATAAATTTCTCCTTATCCAAACTCTTTGAGTCCACAGGCAGACATGAAACAGCAGAAAGAGAAATGTTATATCGTCTAATTTACTCAATGGCTTTTAAAATTTGAAGCATAGTTACAGGTCCATATCTTTAACAGTTTCATTGTTTATCATATTACTAGGAGCTTTCAACAAATATGCTTATTCATTTTGGCCCATCTTCCCCAAAACTGCTTACTTTTCCCGTTTTGAGCCACAGAACTTGGACAGAGTAATTCTAGCCAATAGTTTCTGATTTAGTAAATGGAAGTATTTGTAGTTGTTAATTAAAAATATTAAGGAGTAGTTGTCTCTGCCATGACTACAAATTGTCAGTATGGCACAGGCTCTTTGATTTTTGTGGGCACTCTATAAAACTTGGTCCAGCAGGAGCAGGGGTAATTTGATTTAATAAGCTAATAAATATGTTTGAAATATGCTTCCTGCAGGTTATAAAAACAGAAGGGTTGAGCCACAACACAGGAAAAGGAAAAATTATGCACATTAAAAAAATACAGATTTGGGAAAGAAATCCCTACTGACGTGACCAGAATTCACTAGGAAATTCTGTAAGTTAGAACAACATTTTCCCTTTTACCTGGTGACAAAGTGCTTTCTGCAGTAAGGTCCAGGGATAAGTTATCCTCTAAGACAGCAGATAATAAGCTGTATGGCTTCTTTTACTAAATGAGCAGAGAAGGAAGCAAAACAAATGGTATAGCTTTCCTTTTTGATTAATTTGACACTAATTTTATGTTGCCTCTAAACTGATGATTTCCAGTGGGCTGGCAAATAGATACAGAAATAAATTAAAATTCATTGTGGAGCGATGCCAAAGTCAGAAGTGGAAGTTAGAAATTTTGGCAGCTACAGTGTCTCGTCTGTCTTCTAGGACCAAAGACAAAATGAGAGACATGCAACCCCAAATTCCCAAGTCACAGAAGCTGGGTGCTTCTCTTGAAATAGCAGGCAGTGACATCATTAACAATGTTGACATTTAAATTGACATAATTAGGTTCTTGAAGTTAATAACCCATCTGTGCAAATACATGGGTGATGCTTACCTCTGACACTGAGGATCCATCCATAGTGCAGGCCTGTGCTCGGCAACACTTGGAGCCCTGCTTTGGATATATGGAGTCCTTTAATTTCATCTCATAAAACCTGAGGAGCCCAAGGGTTCTTCAGCTGCTTGGTTGGGATCCAAAGCAAACTCTTGGGTAAGAATATGGTAGGATATACATAAGAGCCTGAGGATGCATCCCCTATAAGAAGCATTTGGGTCTGGCTTTGGAAAGGTTCAGTTCCCCTGATCTCTCTCCTTCTCTTACGTATCTTTGTGAAGCCTTGTGCTCTTCCAAGCACAGGTCAAAACTGCTGTGCTCAGGCATCAAAACAATAGCATTAGCAAAATCTGGAAGTTATTTGGTCAGAATCCTGCTGGGCATGTTTTGTTTGTATTTGCGTAAAGTTACTTTGTTAAAGTTACTGCTTTTGGGGAAGGACACAATTAGCAATGACAGCATCATTTGGCACCAAGCTGTACCTTGAAATACCTCTCACAAAGTGATTATTTGGAGCAAATATGTCTGAAGTAAGAGCAGTGCTCCTGGCTGTCTCTGTCTGACTGTGAGTCTGCCTGTCAGAAGGGACTGACATGCTGCATTACTGATAGAACAGGGAAGGGAGACTTCCCTTCCCTGTTCTATCAGTAATGCAGCATATCATGACTCCTAATAATAACTTTAAAATGTTCATTTTAACAGCTTTAAATTTAACTGTTTCCTACTTATACATTTATTATATATTTAGAAAATAAGTGTTTATTTTTTCATCTTGAAGTCACCATTTTTATTGTAAAGTAAGCACTTAAAAAATAAGACAAAGAATGTAGCAGAATTTGTTTAGGTTTGAGTGAAATTACTGCAGTCAAATGAATAGAAAACCTTTACATTAACAAAAGTTCAACCTTAGTTACCTCTTCATTGCGTTTTCAACATCCTACCTGAGTTTAAAAATATGTTCTTTACTGAGCTCTGCCATACACTTTTCTGCATCCTGTTGGGCAAAATAGGTGTGACATCCTATTATGCATCACGACTAGTTTTATAAATTCTCTCCCTAGATCCCTAGATCAAACTATCAAGAAAAAACACCCAAGCAGCTGGCATATTTCAATTTTTTATCTGATTTTTGGGCCTCTGTTCTAAACTGGTACAGGTAGTTTTGGTGCAGTTTTTATTCTGCTGCCAGCTGTTCACACTGACTCCAGAATGCCACATCATGTTGATCTGATTTGAAATTTTATATGAAAAAAATGTAAATGTTTGCTAATAAGATTTATTAATGAAATTTTGAAATCTGCCTGATTTGATGAATAGTTTACGACTAGCTGATTAGCAGGAAAGTTTTGTATGCATACCTGTGTTAGCACTCCCTTTTCAGAGGAAACGTGTCTATTGCAAGCTGGATCAAGTCTGGGAGATTGCACCTCAGGTAATAATAAGAGATACTTTCAATATTCCCTGCATCTAGGAAATTGCAAAATTAATGACCACAAGTGCAGAAAATGAGCATGAAATAATTTCATTTTTTGTGAGTTTAGTTTAGCTGAAAACAGAGCTGAAATGGGACTGCTCTGCATGCATCTATTTCGAGCATTGCTTTACCTGATGAAGACATGCTATTATGTGAAATGCTCCTTTCTATTAGAAATTAGTTAGGTAATAGCTTTTTACAAGGATGAAGGCATTGCTTAATCCTGAAATCTTTTAACACATGGACTGTCAAAATGGTCTGCTCTTATCTCATTTGTTGAGGAGGCAGTTTTGTATGGAATTAATATTTTCATTTGTTCAGGGTGTGGGCACATTTTTTTTGCCAAACTCAGGGTCTGTGTGATGACAGGATTTATTTCATTCATTATTATTGCCACATATTGAAGCATTTTATTTCAATTCAGTAGACTATTTTTGTTTCCATAAATTATCCAGACTGCTTCTTGTATAAATGATGGGATGGATGCCTCTGGTGTTAAGAAAGATAAAAAGGGAAGGAAAGATATGTTTGAGATTACCTTTAGTGTCATGTAAGTTATTACCTAGCAGTCTGAGAAGAGTTTGCAGAAGTGTCTGATAAATACATTTAGAACAAGCCTGAACTGGAACTAGCAGGGCAGACAGTGAAGCTGTACATCCAGCTTTTGATTTTACCCATTTTCTTAAAATGCAGATTAATCACTTAGGACAGAAATCCATCCTTTCATAATACCTTTCTTAGCTTATTCTGTGTTGACTGACAAAAGGCACCATATTATATTTTCTGAGTAACTTTTGGTGCTCTTGATCACACCTCGGTGTACTATTGGACTTGCTCCATGTTTTGGGTACAAGCTGATAATCTTCTGCCTTTGCCCACAGAACTGTGAACAGAGGGTGCCCCCCACATTAGATGAATTGGCAAGTGGCAATAGAGAAAATAGAGTCTTCGTGTTTGTTTTGATGGCATACATGGGTGAGGGACTGGGGAGGTGTCTCTTTGAGAGGCCCTCAGTGATGTGGGAAGGAGGGTTTGCATGACGTTTTTGATGCCGTTCTTCAGTAGAGGGTAGTGCAGGGAGGTTGCACCCAGAATGCTCTGAACCTGTCCTTCAGTACCTGAGCCCATGTCCCATTACCACCAGTTCAGAAGGGGTTATTGTGGAGTTAATGCTCCTTCTGAGAAATTAAAGAGAGAATTGGCAGGGTCAGGAACTACCAACGAATTGGAGAGAGGCATAAATAGGTGTTAAATGGGAAGTTTTCCTCTTCTGAATCCTGGTACTAACCTAATGATTCCAGGTACTGGAACATTTGGCCAGTTCTAAAGGAAAGTTAGTTTTACAATTAGAAAGCAAAACATAAAACTTCTGAAGCATCTCCAGTGTGTGTTGGATCAGACAAATGGCTTGAAATCCAGAGAACTCTTTTTTACGTTGAGACAAATAAGTCTTGATATCTATACTACAGACAGAACCTGAATCAGAAGTTCTTACAAGCAAGATAATGCCTTTCTAAAACTTGGCTGTAACTTGTTGGTCTTGTTCTTTCTGAAATCCAGTCCTTTCCTCAAATGTGTTGGCATTTGCTTCTTTGAAGGAAAGAGGAAGACCGCTTTTCCTTTAATTAAAGGAAAAGTTTTAATCACTTGGCAGCCCTACAGTGGATGAATGTCAGTGTAATTTAACCTGAAAGTAGTTGTGAAACCCAGCTCTTCCATCCTGCTGAGGCATAGCTGCTGTCTGGGGGATTTTTTACTGGGTTTTTCAGACACAAGAGGTGCATTGTGAATAGAAGGAGGTAATCTTACCAGTGAGGTAAAAGTAAAAAACTTTAGGGAGACAGGCACACCTGGTGATACCTGGACCAAACTGCATCAACCACCATCTAAATTAACTGTAAGAATTTGGTGTTTGTACATATGCATGAAAATAATTTATTCTTCATTTGTTAAAGGGACATTGCCAAGACTGGTAGGCCTAAAATTAGCTCCCCAGCTGTGTTTTGCTTTGCAGGCACGTGCATGTCTGTTCTGTTCCTGGAAGCAGCTGGGTGTTGAAATCCACAAGAAACCTGCTCTGTGTGAAATGCAAAAAGAATATGTGATTTTTCAAGATTCCCTCCCTTTTGTTTGTTTTTCCTTACTTCTCCCACCTCTTTATGATGACGGCCTTTTCTGGCCAGAGACCAGAAATCTTTTTAAAGTTTTTGAGTGTTACTTTTGCTTAGGAGGTGAGAGCCTGAATGCTGAGGCCAAATTTTCACCCATCAGTCCAGCATGCCAGCTACAGGATGTAAACTGCGTAGTCTCCTCAGAGCATGTTTGGCATTAATTTCCAGTTTGGATTCATGCTTCTCTTTGGCAAATTCATGCCAACATCTTCCAACTGAATGCCTAGTTTGATACTGAGAAGGGAACATGCAACTGGAAGAAGGAGGAACATGGATTTTATGGTTACAGAAGAACTTACCAGAAAGCTTTTTTTTTTTGGTCTAGCTTACAGCCCTTCCTCAGAGACAAGACAAATAGATTTCTGAGACCCAGGAGAGCTGGTTTTTAGTGGCATTTTTAGATGACTGCAAATTAATTCTTGGCTTCTGAATTTTCACATAATATATTTAGAAACAAGTTATACTTAGAAACAAGCAATTCTCTTTTTGGTGTGGAAATATGATTCCTATATACCATAAACAACATCCCAGCAGTGTCTGTGTCTCCTGGGTGAGACTTCCTTCATACATGCGCATCAGTGAGGCTGAGGGCAGGTGAAGGGCAGTATCTGAGAGGGATGGATGAGATCTGTCATCCCACTGTCACCTTGTGACGTATTTTCAATTCTTTGTATTTCAGAAAGCACTTGGAAATTATCTCAAGCCTCCAAGTGTTATATAAAACCCCAAGGCTCTCCTTGGGGCTAGTGTGAGGAGTTTTTCTTCTTTCTTCATTCCTCTCTAATGATAATATCTGTGAAGTATCTAAGGCATAGAAGGTAAAGAATTTTTCTCTTAATGGTAGAAGTTATTCAGACTTTGTTCATAACAGAGGTGGGCCAGGCATGGCTGTCACTGGACTTAGTAAAATTATGATCTAGACTTTGACTGCTAACAGAACTAGTGAAAAGCTAGACAGCTAGAGGTGGGTTTTCCATTATCTGTTTGGCCCTTGTGTTGCCAAACAGGAGACAAACTGCACCCTGACAAAATCTTTTGGCAACTGAAACGCTGCGGAGCCAACTGCAAAGTTCAGTTACAACTTAATGGAAGAGAATAAACATTGCACACCTGTAGCCAAAGTTCATGGGAGGGTTTTTTCCTATACTACTCCTGAGTTCACTAAAAGCTTATCATCTGTTTGCTTAGCTGCTGGTTCAATTTAGAATAATATTTAACTCTCACAGAATCTAAACATCGATGAAACTTTAACTTGAAAATCGACAATTCCTATTGCTTCCAGGCAGAGATGGAGGAAGATGGCCATCATACATTGCTCTTCATGAGAGTTACCAATAAATATCTTTTATGAAAGGCTTGATAAAGTATCTGCTATTAACATTGTCAATATGGAGAAAGTGAAGTCAAAGAAATAGCCTGCCCAGATCTACAGGGAACGTCAGGCTGTGCCTCTGCAATATTGTAGAGTATCTACTGCTAAATCAAAACCGCAGGAGCTCTATGGCAAAAATTGATGAACTGGGGTTTGTGTTTGATCCTGGCTTAAATTTACTGAAAAGATTCTAAGGAGGTAATTTTCATCTGGACTTTGTGTAATCTCTGTGGTATTTAGGAGTTTTAACAGGTGTTATTGCAGAGCTAGAAGCTACAAGTCAGAAAGCGTCTGAGAAGGTGTCCCTTTGTCTGGTCTATCACAATCCATACTGGGCCTGCGTGAGAATAAAAGACCTCATAGAAAAAGGGTTTTATGTAGAAAATTTGCCTTGTAAGTGCCTGAAGTCATGTGATTGATTGCACATTATTTTTGTGCAGAGACCAGTGGGGTTTGTGGCTGTTCATGGCCTGAACACAGAAGAAAGTAGAGAGCAGTGGTGACTCCTCTCGGCCAGAAGCTTCCCTCTACACCAGAACAGCAGGCAGGTACCTTCTGAAAGATGATCCTACAGGCAAACATCCCCTTTGCATGAACGTGTTTTGCCACTTCCAGCACAGATGAGTGGTCTGAGGATGACAAGCAAGGGCTTTTTATGAGAGGTGTCCCCGGAAAAGCTGAAAGCACTGGGCAAGGGCAAGCTAAAACTAGATGAGAAACAAGCTCCTGAATAGAGTGAATGCTTTCTCTGTCTGCTTTCTAGGGATTTTATCTTTTCTGTGGTATGCTGTCAAGATCCAGTCGTTTCCTCAAAAAGCAGATCTAGAGTCGCTGACTAGGAAGCATCCCACACTAGCCCTTCTTGGGGACTGAAATCTCCTTGCAGTGTCGTTAGCTCTGACCAAGGCAAAGGACTCCTGCTCTACAGCCCTGTCCCAGATGGTGTACCCATTACAGGCTCAGGATGCAGTTTCAGGAAAATAAATGCAGTTGCAGTAGCAAAGCCAAAGAGTAGTTGTTGCTTACTCTAGTTTTAATGCAGTAACTTCAAGCTCCCAGCCTTGTCCTTTTAGTACTCATCAGCTGAACTGTGATTAGCCCTTAATTAGTGGGTTGCAGCTGAGTAAGATGAATTGTCATCCCCAGATATTGAAAGGGATAGTGGGAATCTCTGCTGGCCTGCCATAGTTTGTTGCTCTTGTTCAGGACCTCAGTTTGGCCAAACACATTGCGCAGTAGTGGGACCAGGGCATATGGGTTTGGATGCCCTATTTTGCACTTGGAAGTGCTTTTGTAGACCTGGTGTGCCACAGGTGCCACATGGAAGAGCCAGAGCAGCAGGCAGCAGGATTGTCAGCCTTGGCTGATCAGTCTCCTGTTGTGTCTTTGGGGACTATGCCAGGACAGGTTGGCATTGCCCATAACCAACTTTTCTCCACTCTACCTTGAGCAAATGGCAAAAAAAAAGCTATTCCTCTGGGGAGCACACTCTTCTAGAAGCCTGTATGTCAAACCATCACTGTTCTGTACCACGCAAGGGGAGAGGGGCCACTGACATGGCAAAGAGAAGTTGTTTGTCGGACTGAAAAGGAAAACGATTACCCATTTCGTGTATTCTTGCTGAAGGGGGATTGCATTCCATTTTGATGTGGACTACAGCAACTACAGCAGAGATAAGGTGGCTATGTGACCTTGCTCCATCCAGGGCTGGGGATCATCTGCAGCCACCACAGAATGAGACCAGGAAGTATTTACTGAGCTCAAGTGTCGCCTTCCTTGACACAGCAACACTCAGAGCTGGGGGAGGGACTGGAGCCAAGTGAAACTGGTAAGACACCAACACTTTTCTCTGGGACCTGCTTTGCCTCAACAATTGTGGCAACAAATCCCGCTCTCTACACATCTCCACACTTTTCAGAGTTTTGAAGGGACACATGTGTTTGCCATGTTGTATTTCAATAATATGTCCCTTTAATTTGCAACTATGTTTTACGCTGTGTTCAGCAGATAAACAGCCACTATAATTCCTAGGGCCTTCAAGGCAGTGCTTCAAGCTGCCGTGGCTCCAGGGCTGCCAGAAGGTCTCTGACCACAAGACAGACAAAGCCAAAGAAAATAGGAGATCAGAGCAAGAGACTCAAGCAAGATTTTTATTGCTTTTTAGCAAGCTCATGTACAATTTCACAGCATGGCAAGGAAGAATCAAGGCTTTTAAATAAAATCATCATCCAAGGATATCTCCTAATCTCTGATCTTCTCAGTCCTTATGGTCAAACAAATAAACTGAAGCTGTCACACGCGATGGCTGTAATTTGGCTTGATCTGTTCCAAGCTCAGCCTGCTCCAGCCCAACACCATCTGCTTCTTCTGGCCTTGCAAACAGCCTGCAGGACACAGCAAGGAGGTCTTCACCAGGAGAGCTGGGCTGGATGTTCACCTGAGGATGAGGACCTGTAGTTTCCACTGTTCAGGTACCCAAGCTGCTCATGTGTTCTGTGGCAAAGCAGCAGCTGCTTGGGTGGCAAGCGACACAGATGGTTGGCATTGATGGTGAATGGCTCTAAGAGAGAGCATCAGCAAGTGCTGCTCGCCCAAGAACAGCAGTGGCAGGGTAAGTTCTGCTGTCTTGTACCAGGCCAGCTCTAGAGAGCCCTGGCCAGCTCAGCCAACATCTATCAGGCCTGTGTGCCCCACACCACGCTGGCTCTGATGCCTGTGGTTATCCTCTGAAAGGCCCCAGAGATCCAAGGCTTCCTGTTGATTGTGTACCACTCCTTGCTGGGGGAGGAGAAGGTGGGGAAATGCTTTCCATCCATTGTGGTGACACACCAGGGGAACCCCATGGAAACAAAGACTTCTCTGACCTCTTGAATCCCACTGGGGAAGGACTGCATGTGCCAAACGCCTCCTGAGCCATCCCACGTGAGGCTGACTTCCTAATCCTATACTCATTATTTGCGACTCAGGGGTGGAAGCGTGTGGCTGCCAGCTCCCAAATGACTGGTTCAGCCCACTCAGGACTCTCTGATCCTCTTGAGGTGGATTGCGTCTTCTGCCCCACAAAAGGAGTGAGCTCACCACGGATCAGGCTGAGTGTGTCTCTCCCTCCCCTGGCAGTCCTCCCAGATTACAGCATGACCCTCAGCTATGAGTCACCTCTTTTCTCACAAACCCAGACACTCTACAGAGCAGGCAGTTGCTCATCTGTGCCAATGCTGAGAATTTACTGCGGCAAAGTGAGTTTGGCCTGCTGTGATTCCTTCTCTGCATGTGACCTTTCTGACTTTTGTTGGTTCTTCT
This sequence comes from Geospiza fortis, assembly GCF_000277835.1. Classification (NCBI taxonomy): domain Eukaryota; kingdom Metazoa; phylum Chordata; class Aves; order Passeriformes; family Thraupidae; genus Geospiza; species Geospiza fortis. Next base: position 5,110,943 of record NW_005054325.1, on the reverse strand, counting down.
GTGTAGAGCATCTTTGTGCAACTGCTTCCCCAAGCATAGACTAGCAGCAATGCTTGGGAGGAGAGAGGGAAAATCCCATGGGGCTCTTGCAGTGCCAAGGAAAAAGTGACAGCCAGGTGCTGATCATGCAGTGGGGCTTTCCATGGATTCATTTCTGGAGACAACACCTGGCAGTTTGCCCCAGCCCTGCTGGCTGTAATCAATACTTCATATTGGGCACTGATGTTCACGGTGAGAGTGCTCCTCCCATGCATCAGCGGAGATGAGTAGGGTCAGCACAACCAGTGACCACCGTGCCTGATCATCCTGGCTGAGCCCAGTGGGGAGCACCAAGGCTTGGGGGAAGACAGGTAAACTGGTGAGTGGGTTGCCAATTCTGTACCCTCCATCAGACATGTGCATGCACTCTGAGCCTGCTGGCTCCCACTTGCAAGCCAAATACTGCCTTTGGTATCAATTTTACTGTGTCAATCCAAATACCTGCTCCAGGACTGGAGGCGTAAGCAGTGCCTAGGCTATCCCAGGTGCAGGCAGGGTGTCAGGGGCACCAGGCAGCCACAGGGCTGAGACCCAGATCCTGCTGCCTCTGCTGGCCAGGATGCACAACCAGACAAGTGAATCAGCACCGCTGTGATGCATAGTCATGAGAGAGCTGACTCCTCCTGGGAGGGCTATGAGGATGCTGGGTTTGAGGAAAGGCAACTTCAAAGTCCCACTCCTGCTCTCTGCTTGTTTCCACACCTGTGTGCTTCCAGCACTTTCAAAGGAGGAAGAACTAGCCCAAAACTCTGTGTTTTGCTTTGGTTTGTTTGTTTCCTCTCTTCTGGAGCTGCGTTCCTCCTATGTCGTCTGGTTTAGCATTTTGCCAGCTTGGCTAAGTATCTTGTAAAGAAATAATTTATAATAAAGCTAGTATGCTGGGGTTTATCATTTATAAGTGTGGGTCAGGGTTTAGTTCACTGTGTTAAACTCTCCATGCTGCATGTGATTTTTCAAGCTTTGTCAGGAACAAAAAGTTCTGGGGATGTGCAAAGCATGACTGCATGGTTTCCATGGAGACTCTGCTAGTTAGGCTGTGGAAATCCTGAAAAGGCCAGAGGATGACTGACAATACAAGGTCTTAGCGGCTGATCTGAAGAGCCAGACTGAATTAATGAGATTTTTCACAGAGAGTTATTAGCAAGGCTAGCACAGTATGGCACTTAGGCCTCTTTCGTTTTCTCAGCTGCAGTCTTGGAAAACAGAAATGGAAATAGCTAATTGCTGTTTTTTAAGCCCTTTTAAGATTATTTCAACCTATAACATTTTAAGGATATAATGAAAAGCAGGTTTGTTTGCTTTTTTATCATTTGGTTACTGTTATTACTGTGTTTTTTGGTGGCAGTTGCCCTTTATCTGTACAGAGATGGGAAATTCAATAATACTTATTACATTGAGCAGTTAATTCCCACATACTGTGAACACATTACTGTTCAAAGTAAGTTATCTCGAGTTCCATTTAGAGCCAAGCACGAGATACCATGGCTTTATATCTCCTAGGGCCATATTAATTATTTATTACTGACTGCTAACACAAACTGTTAACTCTGGCTAGTAATAGTTTGTTCATTTATCCATAGCTTACTGCTTCTTCCCTGTGTTTCTGCCTACCCCCTTTCAGCAGTCTGCTCAGACTATGAATGCATGTCTATTTTTGGACCCAATTAAAACAACACCAAAACTATTATCAGTCTGAGATTCTGAGTTTTGATCAGGACCCGACTTTTCAGAAAGTTTTGCAGTGTCTGAACTGCAGGATTTCACTGGACCATTAACAGGTGGATGGTCAATAGTTAGAGGGAGATGTCTATTATTTGCCAGTGAACTAAATGGATGTATCTGCCTGTTTCTGGTAGAAGCAGGTTGTTTGCTGTTTCATTTTCAACCAATACAACAAAAAAGTGTTTGAACACTCTCCTCCTTTCCCTGGAAAATGCTGTATCTGCTGAAATCAGCACAGCTGGTACAGCAAAGCAGCATGTTGGGGACTGCTATTTCTTGTTGGTTTGCACAAGTGCACATGCCCATATGTTTCTGGGAGATGTAAAACCATAATGTTGCTGCTGAGTAATCCACAACAAAAGCACATGCGGGCTGCATTCCTTGGATTCCTGTACAGTAGACTAATCCACTTAATCTCGCTGTTCGTTTCTCTGGCTGGAATTTCACAGTCCCTTTTGATTTACTGGTTTGTAAATCTCTGATTAAGTGCCTGGGGGAGGGGAGGGGGAGAGGGTATCATCTCTGAAGCCCCCTCTTTCCTCTCAAACGGTTTTGTGGGAAGGAAGTGCGTAAGCTGAAGTGAGGATTAGCAGGTCTTATTTGGCCATCATTTTGTCATGCTCTTACGATTTTTAAAAATATTTGTTTGATAGTTTTCTCTGTTCTCAGCTGTTCAGTGCATGGGCAATGTCTCTTTTTTTGCCACATGGCAGCATTTCCACTCCCCAAGCTTCAATTTTTTTACTATTGTTTTTTTTCCTTTTCTAGTTGTGTTTTTTTTTTAACAAAGACACTAACCAAGATGCGTGGAAGTTTTCTTTTCTATTAGTGCACCAACAGTTATAGACCAGCACGGAACACAGGAGCTAAGTGTTGGCTGTGAAGCAAATTCCCAGAAACCTGCTCTTTAGGAGGAGGCACGCATATGAACATAAGATAAATCCCTCGCTAGGCAGACAGATAAATGAGAGAGCTTGGTCTCAGAAGGTGCTCAAGTGACACAAATATCAGTTTAGGACCTGCCCTTGAAATATAAAGGTATAAGTAAATAATAGAGGTGGCTCACCTGACTTAATGAGTCATAAAGGATGGGAAATTAAACACTGAGCTCCCAAAATAAACCCTCCATTTAAAATAATAAGTTACCACGACCCGCTGCATCCTCAGCCCCTGCGAGTGCCCTGCTTTTGTGAGTGTCGCGGCTGCGAGCGGGGCTGTCCCCAGGCAGGGTCCCGCGTCCGGGGCGCAGCCGCTCCGCTCCGCGCAGCTCTGACTCACAGCGCGCCCTCCCCCCGCGTGCTGCTGAGATGACTCCGTGCCGGAGCGTGAGGACACTTCCCAGCTCATCGGAAAATTCCTCCGCAGCCCCACACTGCCTTCGACAGCATCGAAGGAGGATGAGCTTTAGGTCGCTGCCTTCCTCCCCCTCCTGCAGTCACGCATCTCACTGAGCAGCTTATGGGTGTCCCCAGACAGTGCTGCTGGTGGGAAGGATCTGTCAGAAGCCTGGCATAACTATCCATCAAGAAATTAATCAGAACAGGTCTGAAGAAGTGAGCAGGCAAATAAACAAACATATGGGCTACCTGACAACGCAATGTTTGGGGTAGCTTTACTCAGGGAGAAAGGATAAAATCTCCCACGCTCTCCAGGGCTGTGCAGAGACATTTACAATTAGATCCAAATTGGGTTTAGGCAATGGATTTAAGTCTGAGTTGAATTGCCTGGACTTGGATCTGAAGATGCCAAATCCCGTGAACTAACCTCTGCCCAAAATGATGAGAACTGCACAAGAACAACCTCTCTCACAGCGCTCCTGCCATCTGGGCTGGTGCCAGGTCCCAGCGTGGGGAGGCACAGCCTGCTCCCAGGATGGACCATGCTGGTGGGATTTCAGCTGCATCTGAATGGGAAGTGGAAAACAGATTTTTCTAAACTTTGGCTGTAAACTAGAGCTAAAGCCACTGGGGCAGTCAGGCCCTTGGGTATCAGGCTGATTTTATTTGAAAGCTTGGAAGTTTTTGTCCTGATATTTTGGCTTTAGCATGCCTAAAATGCTCAGAGGAAGCTCTGGGAGTGCTGTGAATCACACCACCCATACTGTTAAACTCCTACAGCCAACATAGTCTCAGTCATTCTTTTGAAAGGGCTCCCTGGTAGGATTGCTGCAGCTGAAAGTCAGGTGAGAAGCAATGGGCAGTCAGGGGAAAGAAGTAGGGTCCCACAAGGGTATTCCCACAGTGAATTGATAAGAAGGGTGATAGATAAATGCCACCTGAACTTTGGGTTCAAGATGTAGAGCAGATAAGTGACCCACAATGACTCAAAGGCAATAAATCTTCTGTTCCAGACAAAATTAATCCAAGGCTGTCACAGGAGGCTAGAGAGGAAATTTGGAAACCCCTTTGGAGTGAATGTCTGCCAAACTTGGAAACACATGCATTGTGCTATGACCTGTCAGTGTGCATGAGCCATGCTGCTGGGGTGCAAGCCAGACCCTTTGGCTTTTTATCCCTCACAGTGCAGACAGTGCTGCTAAGGAAGGATAATACAGAAACTCACAGAAAAGTTTTGTCTATCCAGGCATGTGTCTGCCTTCAAATAGGCTCAAGTAAAAGTGGGCAAGAGAGAAAATACACAGCAGCAAGGGGAGACTTAATGGGATGCCAGGTGGTTTAATCAAACCCTCTTTCAGGTGTGCCCACACTGAGAAATGAGTGCTTGCTTTCACAAGGCTAAGGCTGACCTGTGCTAGAAAACTACCATGCTGTTTCTGTGAGCATGTTACAGCCTCCCAGCTTGCTGACCATCTGGTGGTCTCTCCTGTTAGGATTAGACAGGTCTCTGAGTCCTGTTCATACCAAGGCAGCAGAATGATTTGGTGCCACTCTTTCATGGCATGCAGTGCTTGGTGGTACTAGGGGCTTGGCAGGTCCCTGCTCTGTGATCCACTGGGTCTTGAGGAAATTGTGAGTGGGTGTCTGCAGACTGCAACCAGCTCCCCTCCACCTCCCCTAACCTCTCGCTCTGCCCAGCTGCACCCACCCCTGTGGGCTGGATCAGGGCAGGAAGGTTATCTTTGCCACTATCAGGGCTAGAAGCTTTGTTTATTTTTAGATTACTCTGTAAAGTCTGGACAGAGAGATGAAAAGGGCCAGCATAAAGAGGTCTGCGCATGCCAGACTGTCTTGCTTGCGCTCTGGCTCTGAAAACACAGGGAAAATGTGAAAGGATGGGCTTGATCTAGCCAGATTGATTAAAGATGGCTTTGCCCACGTTTTGAGTGGCAGATGTAGTATGGGGGTGGGCTCTGATTCATTTTGGTGCAAAGGCAGCAAGGCTCTGCCAAATCCTCGGCTTGAACCAAAATGGTGGATGTTGAGCTGAAGGGGATAGACCCACCAGCACAGCCTGTTGTTCCAATAGCTCCCCTTAGAGAGCAACAATTTCCACCTGGAAAATGCTGAAAACACCTTGTGGGAAGTTCAGATCATCCTGAAGTGCCCTTTGTAGGGGGTGAGCTGTGAAATGGAGGTGGGCCTGAGCTGCAAGCCATTTAATGAAGAGGGAAAACCCTTTTCTGTCATCCTGTGTTACACATTACAGGGAATATTTTAAAAGTGGGCAGCTCATTGTCATTCAAATGCCAAATTAAAAGGCGATCCAGGAAGGTGGTTACTGTCTGCCCAGCTCTGGTGTTTCAGAGATCACTGGGGCTGAGGAGAGGAAGCCTGGTAGCTCTGAGCCCTTTGGGTCCTGCCCTTCAGCAGAAAAAGGTGGAATGCAGGGAGGTGAGAAAAGCCACCCTCCTGCCATCCCCCCAGGTGTGGCGAGAGCAGCTCTCTTGCTGATTGTCAGTGAGTTTACTGACTGCTAACGAAGTGGAGGGAGAAGTGACTTTCATTAATATCCATACAAAAATGAAAGTGTGAAAACCACTGGCTATTTTTGGAGAATTCTGCCCTGCCTTCTCCACCCCACCCCCCGATTTAAGCATTATCCTGGGTGAGGTGGGGTTTTTTTATGACTGTATATGGTTGTTGTTGGGTTTTTGCAGCAGTGAAGTTAATAAAGATGGATATCAGCAACAAACTGTCAAGTCCTGAGCTGGAGAGATTTTTCACTCAGTGAAATAGACCAGGGAAAATAAATAATCCAAGAAGTGGTAGAGCTTGTAAATATTGACATGTACAAGCAAGGAAAGAAAAGTTAGGCAAAATAAAAAATGGGCTGGGAATCGCTATTTTTCAGGTTACTGCTTGAAAAAAAAATCTACTTTTACCTAGCATCCTGTCTAGATGAGTTAATATTTTTCAATTAGAAGATTTTAAGTGTTTGAAGTGGTGTGTTGCTGTTTCTCCAAGATAGTATCTATATTTGAGGGTCAGTCTTCCTTCCCAGCCTTTGGGAGCACAGTGAGCATTAGCCCTTCATCCCTGTGGTATCAATAGGAATACCCATGACAGAGAACACTGAGGAAAGAGGAAAGGAATGCAAGGTGAGAACCAGAAGAGATCAGAGGGGAACTGCTCTTTTGTCTGGTTTCCCACCAGAAAAGGGATCTTTTTAATATCTCCACAAGAATATCTTTTAACCTCAGCTAGGGTCCAGGCCTATTGCCCAGTAACTTTGCCAGTGCATTGCTTGGCCCCAGATCACACAGGGAGATGCAGAGGTGCACAGGTCCCACTATCTGTTGTTCCCTCTCCCATACAAAGGAGAGTTTTGGGTCCCTGGGGTCTGCCGCTGTGACACGTAGCTGTCACACACTAGCTAACTAGCTGAAAACATCTTTAAAACACCTCCTGCTTTGTTTTGTTTTCCTCTACCTTCTTAAAAGCTCTAAAACCTACCAGGTTTATCACTGTAGTTAACCCATCCACTGGTTGACTGGTCGTTTAACTGGTTTGTTGCCCAAGTCCTGCTTTCTTCAAGCCACTTTATCATCTTTATGACGGGAGGAGAATTTGCACTGCTGTCCTGCATGTACACCCTCTGGAAAGGCTCCAGACCTTTGAGTGTTGCAAGCACATGAAGAGCAAGCCAGTGATGTAACCTTAAAGAGGAGCGTTTTTTGCAGTCAGGGTGGGAAATCTTTTGTTCCACCCTGGCATAGCACAAGAGTGCCAGTGAGCGTAAATAGCAGCGGTGCAGTAGCCAGTAGTGTTTCAGCCTCTCGTTACACCCTAGTGGTCAAGCTGCTGTAATTATGGTAGGTAGAAATGAGGTTATTGGGGATGGTGCTCTTACAAGGCAGGCATAAAATTCTAAACAAAAAAAAAAGTGTTCCAGATACTCAGTGAAATTAATGGAAGGGAAAGAATAGTGGTCTTTAATTATTTCAAACCCAGACCGTTAAGGCAGATGTACATCATCAGTCTTCTGAGAATGTCCTGGGGACATAGCCAAGACAGTATTTTTTTCCTCCTATCACAGCTGATTTAATATCTGCACTAGTGCACACGCAAGAAGATGATATGAAACTTGTGCTTTTCAGTTCAAGTCCCTGTAAATGACTCCCCCTTGGAGATTGTTAAAGTGGAATGGGGTTGTTGTAACACATGGGAATCAGTACTTCAATGCATGTGCCAGCAAGGCAAAGGTGGGTTGACCCCGTCTGTGTTAAGGCAGGGAAACTATGGGGTTGAGCTGAGCAGCTAGTGGAAATAAAAAGAAAAAACTAATTCCAAGCAGGCCCCAGTGAGCATGTTTTTATCCAAAAAGCAATCAGAGAGAGGAATATGACCTACCAGATGGAATTGCTGAGGCAGAGGTGAAAGTTAAAAACAACAATAACGAAACCCGATCAAGTATAATTTTGACAGAATGAAGATATTAGACAGAAAAGGCCCCAGCAGGCGAGTTTGGCTCATCCTGAGCCCAATATTTCACTTTTTTCAGAAGACCCCTGAAGAAAGCCATGTCACAGCACCATAAGATGTTGAGGCTGAACCAGAATGAGGCTGAACCCCCCCCAACCCGTGGCGGGGCTGAGGCTTGCTGGCAGCAACCTTCCTGGGCTGGTGGGCCAGATGGTGGGAAGGGCTGCTGTGCCTCTTCTCCTCACCAAGACCTCTGAAAAGAGGGACTGGGGGTGCTGGGATCTGAGTCCCACTCCAGTTGTCCCTGTTACAATATTCCACAGCCTTGCCCCTATAAGCTATTGGGAAATTCCGTGGAGAAACACCAGATATGGACTTAACTCTCAACCCTCCTTTTGCTGTAAAAAGGATTTTGTGTGCTAAATGAAATTTAGCCCCTCTTTATGGCTGTCAATACTGCCCAACAGATATGAGAACTTGTTTAACTTAAAAAAGTAAAAGCAGACCATCTCTGCCTATAAATTTTGGTCTGTCTTTTAGAGCCATTAATGGTTGACAAATTCACTAGGAAAACTAAAAAAAACCAAACAAACTGGAGCTGCTGTGAGGAAAGTGCACTGGAAATAGAGGATCATGTTTTTAAAATGTGCCAAATGTTTGGTTTGCTGTTACTGTTTTGCACTGCGTGGCTGGCTATGGGTGCCCGGGATGGACTGCAGGAGCACGAGGGAGACTGAGGAAGTGTTGGCTGTGCTGGAGGAGGTGGCAGGAAGTGGAAGGGTGAAGCCACAGCAACGTGCAGAGCTTTGTCAGCTCCGTAATAACGGGGTTGTCTGCTTGAGCTTGGCTGGATACCGAGCCAAGGGTTTATGGTGTGAGTTCATCTGCTGGCTTTTCCCTGTACGTGATGTAATGCTCTCTATGAGTGCCATATTTATTACACCCAGCTCTGTAGTGAGTACGTGCAGTCAGAGCCAGCCTCAGAAAGTTTGGAAACAGCTCCTCGATCTTTTCTGCATCCTTTCGGCTGACCTATGACATAATCAGTCGGCGGCCTGGCTCCCTCCTTCGCCTCCCCCTTCCCTCCTCGCCCCCTCCTCCTCCTCCCTCTCCCAACGGTTTGTCAAACTGTCTTGCCTTTATCTCCTCTCGCAGGCTTCTCGACAAGTCACAGGATGATTTATGCCCTGATAACTTCTGCTTTTAAAGGCTGGGCTAATAAAAGCAGCCTTTGCAAAAACAACTTTTGCGGGAGGTGTGGGGAAACCCACCCATCATTGCACTCAGCAGGCGAAAGCACCGTCTCAGCAGTGAGGCCGGGGGCGCCTCCCTCGCCATCCTCATCTGGCACCCACAGGGATGTGGTGCTGGGAGGATGGGTGGGAGGAAAGCCTGGCCTGGCAAGTCCCAGCAGGTGAAGGAGCACAGGGTGTGCATCACCCATTTCCCTTGTCTCTCTGTCCTGATATGCCCTGCTCGGCATCCTGCAGAGCTGGAACCTGGTGTGCACCTCAGCAGCAGGTGCAGGGACCAGGGCTGGGTGTTTGGGATCTTGGTGGTAAGGTCTGTGCTTTGCTAAAGGAGGAAAATATTTTATTATTATAGTACTGCTTTCAGTATTTCATCTACAAGCTTCCTCAGTGCTGGGGCAGCAAGGAGGCCAGGGATGAGGCAGGCAGCTGGACCTGTGATCCTACTGTGCTGACCACAGCACTGGGCATGCCAGAGCTGCGAACACACATGGCTCCCTGCCCTTCATTAACTTCTGGCCTCGAGGTTTACCCCACAGCCCCCAGAGGCACTGCAGCTGCACCAGGGAAGCAGGCAGCAACCTGCCCCTGTGCAGCGGGGCCAGCAGTGCAGTGGGGCTGCACCTGGGGACGTCTGTGCTGGCCCTACTGACCTGCCCAGTTAAATGCTGCTGGAACTTCAGCCTAGTGGCGATCCACCCTGGAAGTTCAGATGTGGGCACAGACTGTGTTTTTGTGTTTTAAGCACCATGGAGTTAAACCCTTAAATCAGCTTCTACTTCAAAGCACTCCCACTGTAACTATAAGACCAGAAGGATGAGGTGGGCACTGGCAAACATAGAAAGCACAGGAGTATTTTTGCGAGATCTAACATATTTAAATTGTTCTCTCTAGGTGAGTTTATAATTTTATTATTATTTTGCACCTAGGAAAGAGAAGATTTTCCTCTGACTGCTTTATTAACATGGGTCTGAAATCTTTCCTGAACAAAAGCAAGCAGGCCATGCCACAACTAAGACCAGCACACTGAGTTTCCTGGGGTGGAAAAATCATGAACAAAAAAAAAATCAGGTGTTGAAGTGAAAGCTGAATCCGAATGAAACCTTAACTGAAACCTTTGCAAATAATACAATGAACACAAAGGAGAGAACAATTTAGATTTTTGTAAAGATTTTTTGTACTTATTTTTTGTGTGGTGTATTTGATTTCTCAGATTTTTTTTCTTTTTACTTCTGAAAGACACAGTTGTACTTGCCTAAACAGACTAGTTAGACTTGAGAAAATATTCAGAACAAAATTTAAATTTAGTTGAAACTTGCTTGGCTTCAGGTTTCTTTACAGTCTCCAAGCTCAGCCCTGGTTCACTGGGAGGTTTGTGAAAGACCATGAACTTTTAGAGGAAACATGGATTGATTTATGAGTCTGCCTGAAAATCCATGTGAAATTTGCCTTTCGCATGACCACGATGTAAAAATATCTTCTTTCCCCCTCAACCCCTTCCTGCAGTATTGAATAAACTCTGATGTGTTTTATCTCTGTTTCTGCATTGAGTCTTCCCAGCACAAGCAGCATCTTGCTTGTTTCCTTATAAATCACCAATGGTGCTAACAACAAAATGTTCACAGCTCTGGGGTTAGTACTTGTTAGTTTGTTGCTGCTACATGAGCCGGGCAGGATGAAAACGATGCAGATTTTGATTTATTTTAACTTGATGTTAATGCTGTTGTGCACATTTTGCTCTGGATTGTAACAGCTGAAGACAGACTGGGGCTGCACAAAGGCTTCTCAACATATTGTGACACATGCCAGGTTGCAGGAGGGCATGTTGCTCTTGCATCTGGTGCATGCTTGGGGAAGTGCTGTGGGATGGAATTGGCCAGCTATGCAGGGTGCTCGCTGCAGTGCAGCCCCATGGTCTGCTGCAAGGACAACTGTGGCACATCCAGCGAAGGATCCGGGGTGGAAGGGCCACTCATGTTGTGCTTTTCAGGCTGCTTTCACCGTCAGTGTCTCCCACAGGGCTGGGTCTCTGTATACTCTCACCACAGGAACAGTGCAATCTTGGCTTAGGAATAAGGGATTCCACAGCTTTTCTTGTCTCCTACACACATGCAAATATTTGGATATTTTTCACATCTGGATGTCTTGTTTCTCCATTTCCAAACCATGTGAAAGATTTTATCAGTCATCTGCAGGCACCAAGACCTAAGCTGGGCTCAGGGCACTCCATCCTCTTTCAAGCAGAGCTGCTCCCTGCAGCAATCTTTGCAAACCCAGCCACTTCTCAGGTCGGAGAGGCAGCTGTGGAGGGCCCAGTCTCTGTGGGTTTGACATCATCCTGTAGTGCCAGCCAGGGGCTCATTTTTAGAGTAGATGGCCCATGGAAAGTTCCCATCTGGCCCATGTTGCCAGAGAGGAAAGGGCAGGATGCTGCAAGGGGCCAGCAGCTGCTGAAGGGACAGCAGACTGAAAGGTGTTCGACATTGGAAATTCATTGGTAATTTGTCTGGATACAGGAAAAGACCAAGTCTATCCCAAATACACAGCTGAATTTTCCCTTATCGCAAGGACTGAATTCTCCTTATTGTAGGAAAACACAGGATAAAGAAAACATTGTAGATTTTTTTTTCTAACCACCACATGCCTCATTTAAAGGCTAAGTTGAACATTACTTCTCCAATTTGGAAATGCCTTCCCATTTCACATTCCAAATTAATTTACAGTAAAACAAATTTGTCCATTTGTAATACTTTAGGGGAAACACTTGGAA
>NW_005054325.1:5063147-5099287 GCF_000277835.1 Geospiza fortis | reverse complement strand
AATTTTCGCTTGTTGATTTGGGTTTTTTTGCATTCCTTTATGAGGTGGAAAAATATTAAATATGACAGCAATTCCAATGGGGCCAACAAAACGATTGTCACTCAGCTCTGCTCAATGGCTACTCCTCCAGCTCATATATCAGCCAGAAGGATTACTGCAGAGTTGCCTGGCTCATTTCCCTCTGTGGTTTGTCTGTGCAGATGATGTGGGTTAACCTGAGAGTCGAGAAACTGGAGCTGATCCTAGGCCCCTCCTGCACTTCTGAAGAGCACAGATATGTGGAGCTCATAGGCCAGCTCACAGGTCATTTCCATTATTGGGGATCTTTCATTTGGCTGGGCTTACTCTTGATATATCATATTTCTTCTGCTTGAGAGTTACTTATATTACTCCACTGTTTATCACTTTGTGGTTTTATTTTATGTTATCCCTGGTCCATAATGACTTATCAGGCTGTGAACACATATAACGAAACTTGAGCTGCATTTTTTTTGGCAGAGTTGCAAGTGGAACTCAGTTCATGGAATTTCCTGATCCTGTGAGCTTCAAAAAGGTGTGAGGCAATAATTCAAACCAACATCTCACTTGTTGTCACATGAAGTTAAAAATTCACAAAAAAAGTTCACAGCAACTAAGGGTTGGTCTTGATACCAGGACAAGAGGGTGCCAGAGGAATGGAGAAGTGAAGAATCTCTAGGAAGAGAATATTATAAATTCATTTTCTATTGACAACTAATTGTTCAAGTAGATTCAAGAAGAATTTGTTATAGAGTGTAAGGTTAAGTGATAACTTGCTGACAGTTGATGGAATGAAAATATAGCCTAGAGTTACCTTAGATGAGTGTAACACTAAAAAAGGCACTTCCATGGAAATTTGTCTGTGTAAATGATAACATAATGAACTGGAACAAGATTAGCACATGTGCATGAACAATTTTGTCATATTGAGTGAAAGAAACATACTTTAGGGACAACACTGAAAGTACAATTGCTTTGAGGGCAAATCTGTCTTCAGAAATAAAGGCTTGTGAGATTGCAGGGAAAAAAAGAGCCATTTCAGGCCAGGGTAAGCTGTTGTTTTATTTGTGTCTACTCAAAATATAGGAGTGTTTTATGTCAGAGGAGCTTTTCCCAGTGGGAATGAAAGAGAAACTCTAATGGACAATAAATTCTGGGGGTCAGGAGGTTTTCAAGCTTCTTTTATATTGTGCACTGTACTGGCTTTGAATGACTCATAGTCCTTTACCCTTTTTGTTCCAGGGAGCATGCATCCCCTTCCTACCTCTCCCATAACTGAAATGCAGTGGCAGAGCTTTCAAAGTAAGACCCAGAGGGTCTAAACTGGAGGTTCAAGTCTTACCTTGGATTTTAGATGAAAATCTGGAGACGATCTGGCTGTTTGTAGGGGTCTGGTTATTTGAACCAGGCGTCAAAAGGCCTGGCAGGGATGTGACTGAGCATGCCATAAATCCTGCTGGTCTGAGAGTCTCACTGGCTTAGGAGAACCTTTAATCTTTAACACACAACTCCTCTCTGGCTTTCACAGATGTTACTTGCTGTGAGAGCACAAGAAGGAATTTGGAGAACAGTGTTCCCATCCACTCTCATGAGAATTTGGAGGAAGAGGGGATCCTTGTGCAATCCCTTAGGTCCTCTACAGTGTCCAGGAGGGTAACTGATGGAGACCTTTGTCAGGCTGTAAGCTACAGTTTGGGAATGCCTGTCCCACAGCATCAATACACTCTCATATCTTCCCCTATGACCTCAGCATTTGCTGCAGTGCCTGGTGAGATCCACAGCCATGATGACCTTCCCTTACACCAGCTGAAATGAAATCCTCCTGGGTCAATCCTTACACACTCTCAGCCTCATAAGAGCTCCAAAGGGACTAGGGGATGATGGAGAGTTTTTAGCCATGTCCAGCATCCTCATGAAGCAGATGGGAAGTGACCATGAAGAAGCACAGGAAGATGTGTCAGTACTCCTGTCTGCCTCAGGTGTGATCCTTTCCCTTTCCCTTTCCCTTTCCCTTTCCCTTTCCCTTTCCCTTCCTTTTTTCCTTTTGGAGAGAACTATAACAGGACAGCTGGCTAAAGCATAGCCCTCATAAATGGAGATGTCCAAAATATAGTCAGTTAAAAAACACATGTATATATAAGCACAACCTGATCTTTTGCTTCTGCCAACTCCTGACTGTTAAGTGAAGATGATAAATGCTTTCTCACTTTATAGAGCAGTATGACACTAAATATATTTTCAAAGGTGTCTCATGGAGCAAGGATGACTGCCACAGTGAGAAGAAAAAAAAAGGCTTCCTCATCAGTTTGTATCTCCTTTCTGTAAACTCCCTAAATAGCTGCTGGGAAAGTGCCATCACTTCACACACAGACTACCAAATAAGAGGAATCCCCTCCTTTCTCTGGATTCAGGTATATTTCCCTTCTGCAGCCTGACCCTGGCCTCAGCCTTGCCTCTCCCCGGGGCCAGCAGTGACTCAGTGGGATCTTCCCCTGCAAGGTTTGGGAGGGGGTCAGCCCCAGCTCTACATTCCTTTTGGGCGGGAGCACGGGTTCAATAAGTAATCTCTTGGCCTCTGGTTCCTCCCACATTGCGTGGAGCCGGCTAGGTCATTCTCTGCTTTGGGGAGGGCTCTGACAGCACTGCACTGAGGACAGAAGCCTACGAGGTAACAGAAAATAGATCCCTCCCTCGGCATCAGTTGAGTATCACAGGAGATTTAAATCTGTGCATAGATTTTTCCTCTTATGGCGAAGTGCTCAGCGTCACTCTCCTTTCTGTAGGTGCAGAAGCTGCTCACCTCCATGGGGTGGTGCCGGGTGGGTGAGTGATGCCGGGTGGGCGCAGGCATGGGGGCAGTCCGAGCCTGACTCAGCTGAAGGAGTGCGAGCAGCCGCGCTTCCTCTCACATGGCCTTGCCTGCGCGAGGGAGGGAGGGAAGGGTGAGCAGTGCCGGCATGGTAATATCTCACTGTTGTTTTCCTCATCAGATGGCCTGGTAAGCCAACTTACAGGGCTATGAATCCAAATCAAGGGAAGGTTGCTAAATCAAGGAAAGAAAAAGTAATGAGATAACCCTTGCTGCTTCCCTGTGTAGTGTTGATAGCCACAGGTCTTGAAGCATCCCAATGCTGCAGAGGCAGGAGAGAGTAAATAGCCTTGGTTAAGAGAGGAGCTGATAAAGGCAGGGGCAGATGTGTTTCTGCCATCTCTGTAACTCTACAGGGATGGTAGAAACATCTCATCTGGAGGTGCAGAGGTGGCTGGCCAAGATCAGCAGCCTCCTGCCTGCATATGCAGCTGGGGAACATCTTTGTCCTGAAACAGGGATGTTCCTTAGGTCAGAGAGCCTTATGGGCTGCATGAAAGAGCCGAGGCTGACGTGCCTGTGTTGGGTCAGAAACAAGGCTGAGACCCTCTGTGTGCACCACAACCTCCTGGAAGTGCTCTCTGGAGTGGCACAGCCACACTGAGAGACCCCACTATCCACACCACACGTACTACGGGGCTTACTGCTCAGCAGTGACAAAAGTTTGGACTCCTGCTGCTGTGGAGTACTGGCAGGTGCCCCAAATGAGGGCCAACAACCCAGGTCAAGACATTGCTCTTTGAAAACCTGCTGCCACCGCTGCTCGTTTTCATAATCCTTTCCCCTACGATAGTATAAACAAGCTGTCATCTATTTTTCAATGAAAAATACTTTTGCTTGTCTCAGTTTCACGTTGCACTGTTACTATTCGCTGTCGCAGAAGCTGCTGCAGCTATAAATAACCTCACCACAAGCTCCTCATCTGTAAGCTCAAGCACTCACTTCAGAAGAGGCAGGCGAGATTAGGATCTTGTTTTGAAGGGTCAGGTGTTCCGGCAGAGGTGATGAGTGGGTGCTATCACTGGGGTGCTGACATCCCATGTGCCTGGCCCTCCACTTGGCTTCCTGGCAGAGAGTGCAGGGTCCAGAAGCTCAAAACCACCTTGCTTGTCACACAGGAGGTGATAGTCATGTCAAGAGCATCATGAGAACTGCCAGTAGCAATGCTTCGCTTCCACATCCTGCTGATGGAATCAGGGCAGCACTGCTGTCTATGGCCCTCATGTTCCTGTTACTATCTTGCACACAGCTTGGGAAGGACATCCCAGGAAGGCCACAGTCCCACTGTCTCTGGGACCTGGCTGCCCTGGACGTGGCCCTCTCCACTCCAGATGGGACAGAGGACCATCCAGAGGTGCTGTCAGATCACATTTGTGTGCCCTAACTGCAGGAAGAGAGCCAAAGGTTCAAGCTGTCAAAAAACTGCTTGTTTCTGGGGCTTTTTTTTCATTTGTTTTTTTCTTCCAGATTTCCAAGTCAGACTGGCTCAGATGAGAGGGTCAAATGAGACTTAGGTCTGCAGCAAGCAGAGAAAGGGAGGGCAGGCCCCATTTTGGGGTGAAACAGTGCAAGAGTGACATCCTCCCTACACATGCTTGCACCACTTTAAGTGGTTGCAGAGCCCCCAGACTGCTGAGAAACCACACACCGATCGCAGGCGTGTGCTTTGCAGGCGTCTTGCTCAACCTCTGGTGCCAGCCATGCGTGCGACACACCAGACAGGTTTCATGCACTCCCCTCTTCCTGCAAGCGTTTCTTTGTTGTCCAGGGCTGTTGTTTTCTCTGCTCTGTTCATTCTGCAGTCCTGCCTTGGCCTCCTCCGTGGTGACAGCTGCATCCTCCCTGGTGTGCCGCCACTCATGGTAAATGTGTGCCGTGGGCAGGGGACGTGGTGTGACTTGCCCCAAGGTGGAGGGATGCGGTTACGCTCGTCCGGATCATTGCCCACGGCAGAATAAGTGCTCTGAGCTGATTATGCCCTAGATCGATCTGGGAGTGAACTTCAGAAAGGAGAGCTCGTTTTGACTGTAGGCTGAATGAATACAGTGACTCATCTCAGTTCCTAAAAGCAGAGAAGTGTTTGTTTCCATACAATGAGAAGATGCTTTAACTCAATGTTCAAGATCTCTGGCTGTGGTTTCACATATGTCACTGGCTGCTGCTGAGCAGGATAGGTGCCCCTCCTTCTCCTGTGCCCAGTTTCACAAAGTCCTGCCCCTGCCCTGACGCATGTCTTATCACCACAAGTGAGCTGACATAGGAAATTTCACCTGGGAAAATTTGTCACCTTCCTCTTTATTTTCCAGAATCTCTGTTTTCTGTTGGCTTAGCTTTGGTATCAGGCATGAAGTAAAGGAGAATGGGGCCTGTCATGGGTGGCAGACAGCCTTTGGTTGGCATAGCCATAACATGTACTCACTGTTCTAAAAAAGAGACCCCCACTGCTGCCTGCCCTTTTGAGGTGCGCACAACGTGGGCAAAGCTGGCAGAAAGTGCTGCTCCCTCATTGCCTGGGTCTTGGGCAGAAGACCAGAGAGAAGCAGGCCTGTAGATTTATTCCTGAGCTCTTTTGTTTTTGTGATACTTTACTTTCCCAGCCAGACAGGATGAGAAACAAATACCACCAAAATACGATGAGAGAAGCTATTCTTGAAGTGTTTATAGCCCAGCCTCACTGGAGAATGTTTGGCTGCCTCCCAAGACGACCAATTCTCACTGTGTTTCCAGGCCAGTTTCTGAACTTTCAGGCACTTACCCAAACAGAATCTGGACTTTTTGAAGTTTGCTTATCTCTGTTTACAAGGGCCTCCTGCGAGGGTGAGTCAGGGAAGGGCAGTCGAGGTCAGGGGTGTGAGGGGGGAGCAGAGCAGGGAAGCTCTGGTGAGCTTTGCATGTACTGCACGTGAGAGCAGTCGCCCTGTGCAGTCTGAATGCCCAGCTCTGATCTGCCCAAGTCAGCGGTCAGCCTGACTGTATCTAACAGGTCTCATGATTGCAAAAGGTTTTAAAAAGCCCTTAAGTCCCTGAAGCATTTTTAAGTAATAAAACTGAAAGTCAAAATGGTGGCGAGGCCTGAATGAGAGAGTAGGGGATGATCGGAGCTGGAGCTTCTGACCAGCACCCTCCTGCAAATTCAAAGGTGTCTAGGTGAAAGCTGTCAGTTCTGGTACACTTTTGCAAAATAGTGGTCTCAGCCTGCTTAAGAAAAGCAGCCACTGCCCTCACCTTTCTCTTCCCTCTTCTTTTCCAGACAGTCTACTGTTACTTATTAATTTGAAGGTGATGCTGCCTCATTAGTGCTGGAGTATAGCAAGGGTTTGCTAAATTCTCCTGGTTTTCTTTTTATTCCAGGTTGTTTCCTGTGATGGTATCTTGGGATTTTTCCTGTTTGCTTACAGATACGGTGTGTGAGAGCTGTATCAGCTTAGAAGGAATAAAATCCAAGCCAAATATGGGAGAGAAATGAGCTGTGTGTTTTAGTGAATGGTCATGAATTTGCAGTCTGCAGAAGTACTTTAAAACAATAGTAACCAAAAGCTTGTTTTGCATATTTAAGGTGAAATACAAACCAATCAGTATAGGATTAAATATATGCTACTGTTGATAAAATTCTGATATATTAAAAAGTTATTTAATTGCATGCAACTATCCAATATCCTCAGCTGCCACTCTCAATTACTGACATTATTAGTCTAACATTATTGTATTCAAAATGTAATAAAATAACTCCATTATTTTGGGAGCAACCTCATCACTGAGAAAAAAAGATGTTTGATAATGCACTGAGTGATCAAGCAAACACAGGGATTTTATTCTATTAATTGGCTATCAGGGCAAACGTCAGCATTTTATAAGTAGCAAACGATGTCAATGCTATGTTTGTTTAAACTTATTGCTGTTTGAACTGACTGAGCAACAATAAAAAACCCTTTGTTTTTAGATAAACATTTTTTTTTATCCTACAGGGAGCTTGTTTTGTTTAGCATGTGCCATGAACAAATTTCACTGTGCTGCTCCTAGTAAAGTATGTCTGTTTAAATCAAGTAAATTAAATATAATCCTGAGATTAAGGAAGAAGCTGTATTTTCATTTCGAGCAGCTTGTTTTTCCTAGTTGATTTTGTTACCATTTTCCAATGTTATGTAAACAAATAGTTTAATCAGGAACAATAGTGGGGGGAAATCTTAACTTTCCTTTTTCCTCTACTGGTGGAAATAAATAACATATGTAATAAAGATACCATAATTATGAAACAATACTATGCAAAGGACAACACAGTGATTATTTTCAGAGTCAGAAATGTGGCATGAGCCACAAAGTTCAGAAGGAAGGTTGCAATTTCACAGAGACTTAAGTCTTTGGTAACCAGCCCCACTGAAGTCAGAACCGTAATAAACAGGCCTGCAGGCTTCCTCCATGCAAAAACTCCTTGATATAGCTGAGAAATCACAGCTGATGTTGCAGTCTGCTCCCCACTTTTTGGATTTCAGTCTCACACAAGCAGCATTGGTTAGCCATGTCCAGGCACAAGTGCAAGTGTGTGCACGTGCACACATAGTCCAAAATGAAAATGTCTCCTGTGAGCACTTCTACCTCAGGGAAAAGATGATGGGAGTAGATATGTGACTGATGTTAGTCATGTTGCTTAACACACTGGTGGGAGGCACCAAGATGCTGCTGATATAAATGCCATGCAGGAGCCCATGGGTCTGAGCAATCCCTCCAGTTTTGCTCTCAGCATTTCACATGAACCTGCCAGGAAGATGCAGTCAGTGTGGTGACTTATGACAGTGGGAATAGAGATGGATTGTGCTGAAACTCTTTAAAAATCTGAAGCCTGTAACCCAGTTACTGCCCAAATTTAGCACAGTGCATTGTGTGACAAGACACTGACTCAGAGGAGTTACTCATATACTTGAGTCTTTGTGAAGTCAGTACCTTTCTGGTGACCTTCCAAACTGTTGCCTCAAAAGCCACCTATTGTTACTTTGTGCATGCAGCTTTACTGAGAAGGTTTTGCTGAAAGAAATTTGAATGGAAAGTGCTGTTAACATTCTCATGCCCAGCCCTAATACATCATTTCTGAGTATACTGCATTGCCACTTAAACACTGTGGTTAACCCATAGCTTTATCTACATGTTCTTAATAAGTCAGTGCCTAAATTAAGTAACCTTTTCTAGCAGTGTCTTGAATGGAAGGGCAAAAATGTACTTTTTAAACCTTCTGCATAAGTGGCAAGTAGGGCCTGTAATTTTGCATATGCTCCAAAACAAAACAAACATTTTATTTAAACTTTAAAAATATCTGTGTTGATTCTCATGTCCTGTGGTTTTGCATTAAGGTTTCAGAAGTTAGCTTTGGGGTTTCTTGTCTCATAAACAAATGCAGTGCTAATTCTGTTGTGTGGATGTTTTTATGGATAGGTGTTTTCTTAAACAAATTAAATTGTAAACAAAGATGGAGGCTGATGAAAAATTACTTTCCCTCTGACTCCCATGATGCAGCCTGTTCTCCAGCCATCCATGGAGTCTTACAGGAAATCAGAAAATCTGGCTTGCAAAGCAATAAAAAAGCAGCGTATCGTTTTTTTTTTTTTCCTGGCCTATCAAACCTCTATAAGAAGTAAGAATTCAGATTTTTTTTTAACTGAATGCCCAAGATGTTGTGTTTTACTTGAGTTTTTCCTTTAACTGAGGTGCCCTTAAACAAAGGCACCCTGTGTCTAGGGTAGCCCAGGGTGCCAGACCTCCCTGGCTGGAGTGCTCGGCAGAATCTGAATAGCAGTTGTTTTCACTTGTGCGCATTAACTCTGTCTTTGAAAGACATACGCCATGTCAGCACTCCACTATTGCCTCCCGTCCATTTGTTTAGAGATTAATCTTCCCCTTTGACAAAGGTAATTTTTAAACTTCAGAGCGGGGCAACCCCCCTGTGCTGTGATGCGACACAGAGGACGTGAGCTGACGCCAGGCAGCAGCGGCTCCACGGAGTCGCTGCTGGTGCCCAGGGGACAGGGGAGGGAAGTGGCATTGCCCAGGCACAGCAGAGCTGCCGCAGCCCCCCTGGTCCTGCCCCTGGATGAGGGGAGCCAGGAGGGAGCCAGCCCGGAGGCCCTGAGTGGAGCTGAGCCGCCGGCTGATCGGAGACAAGAAGCCAATGTGCTGGCAAAAATGCCCGAGTCCTGCTTGAAGCTGCATTTTCACCGCAGAGAAATGATGGGCCCGTTTCCCTCAGGACCCTTCTTAATTGGTTTTGTTTAAAAAGGATAAAAAGCAAAGTGCTGACAGGGTATTGTTGGCCGGCCTAATCAGGTTTTAAATGTGTTTTAAATCAGCGAACAGAGCAACATAGATGCTAGATTCATCCCTTCTACTTTGTGTGCTCAGGGAAGGAGGGAAAGAAAAACAGCAGAGCCAAACTTACTAATAGATTTTAATCCTTCCTGGAGTTACTATCAGCTAGGATCCTGCTACTGTTTACCCAGCTGAGGAGTCTTTAAATGGGTGTCTCCATTTGCAAGGATCTCATCCCATTGTGAATATGGCAATGACTAGACAATGAGGCTGTTACAGAAGAAAGATGAGCTGGCTGCAGCCAACAAATCTTGCACTCTCCATTTACAGGGCTATAATTATCCGAAGTTTTAAAACACAATGCTATCTGCTGAAAGGGACCATCTGGGTGAAGACCAAGACATCCCAATTAAGTGATTGATAAGCAGCTCGTGCTGGAGGAGCACACACCACCCATACAGTGCAGTTCTAAAAATGCCACTTGCGTTAACAGCCGTCTTTAAGGAGTTTGAATGAAGCATGCACTGTGGGAGGGAGGAGATCAAGTGTGTTTGTGTGATTCAAAGTCAGGCAGAATAAATAAGATCAGCCTCCAGAGCACAGTGGAAAGTGTTTTTAGAGCACTGAGGTGCAGTGGTGGAGCAGTGCCCATCTGTGCTTTGCAGTCTCCTGTGTGAGGGCAGTGATTTTGTCCCAGGGGGTTGTGAGGAGGCATTACAGAGGGGAGGGAGAGCAAACCTCTGCTCATGGGAGGCCTTTGCTTGCTAGGCACGAGAGCAGGCTGTCCATCCACCTGCATTAGATGATGAGTGGAAGCATGAGGGAGAGAAATCTGTGCTGGTGTACTCCATCCATCACAAACTTTGACTGTGGACTTGCCCTGCAGTTCATTTTTCCATCTGCAATGAGAGGATGTCCATCTGTCCTCCTGTTCTTGACCTACCCATCTTTTTAAAGTTTTAAGCTAAGCTCAGCTCTTGCAGAACACATGCACAATATCTGACTCAGGGCCAGCGTCTTGTGTGGCACTTAATCACACCACAGCAACAGAAGGTGCAGTTTTGCCCCGTAACAGCTTCCCAGTATGGATCAACACTCCTTTGCATCTCTTCAGAGCAGTAACTGGCACCCTGGGCATGGATATGGTCAGAAGTGTGACTCAGACTGCCTGCAGTAAAATAAAGCAACCAGCTACAGCTGATTTGCTCTTCAACAATTGCCCAGTGTTGCCATCCCCAGGTTATAAAGCCAGATGGGAGTTTGTGTGATAATCTAAGATGACCATAAGCCTTGCCTTGATTAGTTCTTTTAACTAGCAAAATGGTTCATCCTATGTGTAAGATGTATTTATACAGGGATATAATATTTTGTCTCAGGAGCTTGAATCTTAATTTTAGTGCTGCTGTGTCTAGCCAAACCTTTGAGACTTTGTTCTGGCCTGTGGCCTCTCTTGCTAAATTTCTCTTTGGATATTGACTGTTCTCACCCCCCCTCCACCTATTCTAAGCATATATCTTTCAAGTAGATTTATTTTCCAATGCTTTTCTGTGAACCCATCTTGATTAACCAGCAAAGTTACCCATATATGAGCATTCAGATGGGATGTGGCCTTTATTTTCTACGCCTAGAGTACATGTGACTGCATTTAAATCATATTTAAATGCTGTTTTGCAGGGGTTACTGTGTGAGTAACTCGTCATTTTCATTTGTGCATCACTTTCCCTAAATCTTTCTCTTGTCTTGCAAGCCTTTCGCGTAAGATTTGTTGTTGTCTTTTGCTGTCTTACCTGTCTGGCAAAGCCAAATAGAAAGAAAGGAATCCAAGGGGGTCTCAATGGAAGCAAACCCTTGTTTTCCCAGCAGAAAAGGACCTGGGGATGCTGCCTGAGAGCAGTTGAACATGATCCAGCATATGCCCAGCTGGCCAAAAGGCCAATGGCACCCTGGCCTGTGTCAGCAATAGTGTGGCCAGCAGGAGCAGGGCAGTGATTGTCCCTCTGTACTTGGCACAGCTGAGGTGGCATGTCAAATTCTGTGTTCAGCTCTGGTCACCTGTAAAAGTGAACATTCTGTGATGGACCAAGGACTCTGCTTTGCTCTAGGGTTGTAAGCATCTTTTAAAAAAGTCATGAGATTAAACCACCTTGAACAAAGAGGTCTGCAAATGTAAACATCCCCAGAATCCACATCACTGAAACAATTGGTGAGCAAGCTCATGTGGTGTAACCCTCTACTGCCCAGATGTAGGTCAGGGCTCTGGGACTATTCCCAATATGTGCAGAGGTTCTATGGGTCAGACTGTGCAGGATTGGCTCCCTCTGCCCCACATATCTTTCAGTGCTCTCCTGGAGGACCTTGCATCCTAAAACTTTGTTCTGAGAAGCTTTGATGGCACTCTGGCCTGTATGCAGCACACATCCATGCTCTGAAAGTACTGCTCTGGAAGGCTATAACACTCCCAGCACTACCAACATTTTTGAAGTAATCCCACTCCTCACACACAAAACAGAGTTCATCCCTAGTGTCAGAGAGCCTCCACAAAGTGTCTAGAAGCCCCATGGGGCCAGTTCTTGTCACACAGGTCCCTGGCCTCTTTATATGTACCAGCAGAGGTGACAGCTGCTATAGCAGCAAATGAAGTTTAGAGAAGGCAAGTTCTTTGGCAGCCACGTCCCAAATTATTTAGGAGCTTCTATGCCAATGTACTCGGTGCTCTTTTACCATAGGAATCGTCAGAGACCTGGCTGTAGATCACGACTATGCAATACACTCTGTGTGAAGCAAGGCCTGATGTCAGTGTCAGGTGCTAAAAGATGTTTCTGAAGGATGACTGAATTTAACAGCCTTTTACAATGCATTTCATTAGCTTAATCTGCAGGTGACAAAGGCATTGATGAAGTGCCCTGAGACCAATAAAAAAAAGATCACACCTGTTTGTGAAGCCATGTGTAAAGATACAACCATATGCAGAGCTGATGTTTCAATGTTTGAATCACCTTTAGGAAAACTCCAGTGTCAAAATCTCAAAAAATTATGTAAGATCTTTACTTGAGGAAATACACAGGACTGCTGCAGCATCTCCTAGAAGCTGCTTTCTTCAACTGCAGGCTCCATTTTCATATGAAACATGCAGCTGTTCCTGTCCTCCCACCAGTCTTTCCTGCCAGCCTCGCTGAGCTGGAGGGATGTCAGGACCAGGAGTTCCTCAAAATGATGGAGTAGGCAGGAGCTTCTTTGCACCCTCTTCATGTTCATCTTCAGGTCTGTATATCTTCATGGGAGATATGCTGTACCCAGATAAAGGTTATTTTACTCCTTTAGAAGATACTGGATGGTACTCTATGGCACTTCTGTTACTGGAAGTGAGGCTTGATTTTCTTCATCCCTAAATCTCCTATGTCTCTCAAAAACAAAGGAGAAAAGCAACTGTAAAGTCAAACAAAATGCCAGCTATACCTCACTGAAATATTAGTGTCTTTGTTTCCCTCTTGACCTAAAAGAAACCTAATTTTCTTAACTTAATACCAAAGTAGAATGGTTGATTCAATTGGCTTCTGCTGTTATGGAGGGATATAGTATTTTTCATGTTGATTCAATTGTTGGACCTTTATGTCTTCCAGTGGTGGAAACATTTGAAAACGGAGAATTTCCCTTACAGTGAGACGTGGTCTTAAATTACAAAATTTGAACCTGTTTAAAATATTAACCAAATTCAAGGTCTGGGAGCTAAATAGTGGGTGTTGGTTAAATCCTCCTAGGGAAAGTAGGATTTAAGGTATTTTAAATATGAGTTTCATGTAGCAGTCATAGTATTTGCATCCATTCAATTTGCATCATTAAAGGCTTGCTGATGAGAAAAGGAGAAGTATTTGGGTGTCAGACTTCAGGTTTGTCTATATTTGTCTGTCTTCAGCTCAGAAAATGTCAAAAGCATTTTCTAAAGGCTCAGCTGTGATCTGCCCATTCTTTATGCATTCAAGACAATTGCTAGGCAATTTCCTCTTCTGTGAAATAGTTTCTGTTCAAATAGAGCACAGCTAAACCAGAACTTGTTTTTTTCCTAGGCTGTTTTCCCAGACTTGCCTCAGATCCTCTCTTTTCTCCAATAGTCTGTGATCCAGCCTGTTTTATCTAATCTGATCCATCTTGGCCTCTATGCCACGCTCATTCCATGGTTCTTGAATGTCCCAACAGCCTGACTTTGTTGTTTTTCTTGCCCCATGAGTTCCACTCCTTCAGTCCAGAAAAACCTGGAAGAGCTATCAGATAAAACCAACCAATTCAGCTTCGCCTAATAATCTCCATGAAATCAGCCCATCCTTCAGCTTGGTGGAGAAAAAAACCTTCCAAGCTGTGTCTAGGAATAAAGGACAGGTCTTTGTGTCCTCCATATCTTTTGGGCAAGTTCTCAGATGATTTGGCTACCTCTGGAGATGGAGGCAGCAAGCAGGCTGTGAGAAATGCTGCCATGGCATGCTCTTTTCCACCGTGTCACAAATTTGTCATGAGCTAAACTCACAGCTGGACCTCCTGAAACTTCCACCGCCCTGTCAGCAACTGCTAGTGTGGGCCAAGCATGTGTTTGTGTTTCCCTCTTGTGGTGTGCCAGATCCTGGCTTAGTCTGGGGTCTTTTCACTTGTGCTTGGGGTGAGAGCTGGGCCAGCTGCTCCAAGGCTTCAGCTGGGTCTGGGATGGCCTATGTGAAGAGCAGGCAGCTGCTGGCTTTATTGGTGGGTGGCACTGGAGCTCATGAGTACCTTAGGTGCCCGAGTGCATGTAGTTTTGATTATGCAATGCTTTAATCCAATGAGGATGTGATTTCTCAAGTGACCACTCCCAGAAATATTAAGGTTCTCTGAATTTCTTCCTGGAAGTGACCCCTGGGTAGAAGTGGTCCATCTGTCAATTGGCTGTTCTGACAAACACCTACTGAACATGTCAGTCAAAAAAGGAGCACACTCAACAAACACATCATTCTGACAGTCTGAAAATCATGTGAATTGTTGTATGTGTGCTACTAACAGCTACTCACCTTCCACCTGGGAAATACCTTGTACTTTTGAGGTTGAAGGTCCACATTATTTGTAATAAATTAAAAAGCTACACAAACATTTCTGTGAGTCAAGGGCAAAAGTTGAAATGACAGTCTTGTATTTCTGAGGTAATATTGTCATGTAATAAAGCCAAGACACTCTTTAGTCTTTTAAGAAGAATGTCTGGCAAATGTCCCCAGTTCATCTCCTCTTTCCTTTCCTACACCCTGCAGCATGCATATGTGACTGGGAAATTGAGGCACCCAGAAATTCCTGCATGGAAAGGGTAATATCCCTACAGGTTATTTTAAAGGCCAATCGCTGCTTTCAGGAGTCTACTTGAGACAGCTTAAAATATTCTTATTTCACTGAGGAAAAGTAGTGATTTGTATACAGGCTATCCAGTTTGTGGCAAGGCTGTCAGAGTTGAGGTCTAAGATGGGCATAGAGCATCTTGCTGTTCGTCACTGTTCATATCCAACCATCCACTAAAAATGCAACTGCCAGAAGAAATGCTGGCACAAGATGTAGCAAACAACCCTCTTGTTGTTATTTCACCAATTATTATTTCAGAGAGGGGACCGTATAACTATGGGGCCTCAAGAATAAAAAGTAACAGATGCACACTGGAGCAGAAGCATTAATGTTTGATTTATAGCAGAGAAGCATTTTCCTCTGCTGCCAGGTGTCTCTTAAGTCTGAGCGCTTCTTGCTTTGTTAGATGTATTCTCCTGTAAACACTTTGTTGCTGCTATTACATTTTCCCATGCTGAAAGTCTATCACAAAGGCTTTTTTCTGAGGCATTGGCAGATGGCAATTAGCACCCTTCATATTCTTTCCCCATAACTTCAGCAGTTTTTTGCCTGCATCCACTTAACAGCTCCAGGCATGCCAAATCGCACGCTTCTGGAGGACTTGTTGCTAGTAGCAGATCTTTGATTCTAAATGCCTAAGTAGCGTCTGAACTATATTTAGAGCAAGTACACGCCTGCCTATTCATGATCTTTTGTGTATAGCCTGGACAGCTCGGTGCCAGCATGCAGCATAATCAGCTTCTCCTTTAGCGTTCAAATTCCACAGCTCTTCAGACAGGAAGTGAGAGGTGAAAGAGTGGTGGGCAAGGAAACAAGGATAGTAATTAAATATGACTTAGGGAAAAAATCCCTGAATAGCAAATTAGCCTTGCTGTTTTACTAATGTTACTGCTCTCTTCATAAAAGTCCCAGCCATGTAATTATTGCACATTCATAACTCCTACAGACTTTCTAGAGAGTTATACAGTACTGAGTGAGGCTCTGAACATCAAGAAGTTGTCCTCATTTTCCTGGACTGCTAAAGAAAGAAAGAAAGAACTGACTACATTTCCTGCTTAACAGCATTTCCATTAACTGAGAAGGCAGGCACCTCTTAAAAATCCTAGGTAGTTGTCCCACAGCTTTGCAATGTAAAGATACCTGGACTAACAAGACAAGCCTACAGCAGATGTAAGATAGTAATTTGGCTCTGGCACTTACTGACTTGTATAAATGCTCAGAATTTACATATTCCAAGCATCTGATTTTTCTAAGTCATGTTTGTAAGTACTTAGTTCTGCAACATTAGAGCAAGATGTTTCCACTGTGAGACACAGACAAATTCAACCAATTTGATCATGTAGAGGTAAATAAAAAGATGATCAAACCTACCTGTTCATTCACTTAGAAGACAATAGGTAAATTTGAGTTTATGATTGACTGTACCACTAACTTTTGTTTCTCTTGTGAAAATATCTCCATTAAATTTCTAACTTGGCACCTCTTCACAGGGAGAAAACCTCTAAATATTTTCTTTATAAGCTTCTTGAATAAGAGCTGCATCTACCCCTGAACTTATGTAAAATCAACAAAATACAAGATAAGCTTGTAATTTTCTACTGAAAGTAAAATAGTTAATAAAACCAAGAAGGGACCCTGCTCCTGCTTGTCATGGTTGAATTTTTCAGCTATCTGCATTTAACTGGTCAAAGTGAAATCTGAACCTGTTCAGATGTTCAACGTGGGTGGGTGGAGAAATGGGTGAAGAGCTTGTCCAGCCACTGCTATCCAGCTGTAGAGCACAGACCCATCTTGTGAAAACACAAAAATGAAAACCAGTTGAAATGTGTGTACAATTCCCTGTAAATTGCACTACTAAACAAGAGAATATAGTATGTTTAATATTTTTACTTTCTCTAAATGCATTTTCTGTTGACTTGCCTTGAGAGAACCAGCATGGTCATTTCTTTACCAATGCACCATAGGTTCTCTTTGAGCGAAGTACAAAACTCTTTGCTCGCTTCTGGTTCTTATGTTCCATTAAAAAATGTTCTGTACTTCCACTTTTTGTGGTAGTGCTACTGCTAGAGATGCACACTGTGTCTGACTTCTCCCCACACGATGGATTGTAGGTATCAGCCTGTGCCAGGAGCACAGGGTGCTGTGCCTTCAGCTCTAACAGACAGCTGAAGTTTTTAATTCCCTCGAGCAGATGTGTGGGGTTTTCCAGCTGAGGCAGGGGGAAACAACCTGAGCTTGTACTTTGTACTAGAGCGATCTTACCATTTATCCAATAGTTGTCACATTTGCTTCATTGCAAATTGAAGCTCTGGGAATTAAAGAGGGAGGATTTCTGTCTAGACCTTATTGTTGACATTCTCTGTGGAACACATCCAATGTCCCAGGAAAGAGGTCACTTTCTTGAATGCAGATGGACTAAGGCTGTAACATCTCCTGCGGGCCATGTGCCATTTCCCTTCTGTCCTGCTTTTCTTGAGGAGTTCAATTTCTGTCTTCTCTGTATTCCTCTGATAATATAATCTTGTTTGGAAGAGATAAGTATAGTCATTTTACTATTAAAATTGACTATGTACTGTTTTTTCTCTGAGAGTCAGAAAATTGGACATGATTTCAGCAATGTGCTTTGGGAATGGTAGGCTATTGATTATTCCTCTGTCATACAGATTGTATTTGAAAACAAGACAGGTCTATAATTCTTTTCTTGATAGACATTTCTGAACCAAATAAATGAGTTTTATTTGTGTTTTTGGATGAACTGTTAAGTAGAAAATGTTCTGGTGTTTTCCCCAGGAATAGAAATCCACAGCTGTTAGGGCAGCAATGAAAGTGGTTTTGTTTAAGTGATGCATGGCCCAAGATAAAGAAGGGAATTTGGAGCCTCAAAATGAAGTTTATGGCTCAGTTCCATCAAGTATAATCAAGAACAAATGAAGTCCTTTTGGGTTTCCTTGTCATTTGAGGACTGCCTTATTTATACATGGTGGGGTAATTTTCCTAGAAATTTTAGGTGATGGAGGTTAGAGTTTTATTGCACAGATACTTGAACAAGGTCTAAATATTCAGAAATAATTTTATAAGTGTACTCAATCCACCACATTAACTTGAGTTTTGCCTTAGCAGGGAGTGTATTAGCTGTTGTTCTGTAGCAAGCAGTTACAATTGTAGCAAAGCTAAAGTTAATTTTACAAAAGAGAAAGGTGATTTTATTATAAAATAAGCAGATTTTACTTGCTCATACTCCCCTACTTACATATTCACAAGTCCTTTGAACTCCTCAGGAGCTTACAGTGAAAAGAGACTTTTGTCTCTGTATCCTTTCCTACTTCTGAGAGTCATTATGGTTTTTCATAATTTTTCATCTCTGTATCTGGGTGCTTAGAGATCCAACCTTGTTCTTCATCTTCTTCATCACAATCTCTTAGCTACTGTCCCTCTTTTTCAGCAGTCCATTGTTGTCTCTACCTGGGTCTCTTCAGAAGTTGCACATGGCTGTGCTGTGATTTTGATGACCTGCCGAGCTGGGTACCAGTGAAACCTTCTGTCGCTCCTTCTGGTGTTTTCCCACCTCACCATTCCCCCTCATTCTCCACAGGCCAACCTTAACCCTTCTATTTCAACTCTCTATACCTCTGTGCCTGTTTTGCATTTGTTCAGTTAAAAATTTGCATGTAACTTTCCTTGGTACTGCAAGACTTTTATGAAATAATGGTGCTCAACTATTCCTAGCCTTCCCTTAACAATGTGCTAATAACCTGGACCCCCAAATTAATTGTATCATAGGAGAGAGTGTCCTGGTCCTGATAAAAGCAGTCAGAAAACCCAGAAAGCGATCAGCCCCTTAGAGAGGCTGTTTCAATGTTCATCCTTATGCAATTTGGAAGTCATTAGAGTTGAGGCCATATTTGGAGGTTCAAACCTGATTCCTCTTGTCTGAATGCACTTTTGTCCATGTCAGAATAATAATACTCCTTGGCATCCCTGATAGTTGGTCAACAGGTAAGTGATATTTTAGGTACTGAGGTTGAAAATGCAGAGCTTTGGTAGCACAGTTTTTATCCCTTGGTCATTCTCAGGGCTAACACAAATGCAAAGTGAGCACTCTTAAATAGAACTGAGCTCAGAATGGGAAGCCTTCAGTGTCTGAAATCAAATATAAGTAACAAAATGTGCCCTGAGCCCACTCATCTCAGGTGGCACTGGATACCCAGCTGGAAGGAGTGAGCAGACACAGGACCAGCTGTGTCATCTGCCTAGCGTGGGGTTGTACATAGGGCTTTTTGGAGCAAGAGGAGGGGAAGTTCATCCATTATTAAAACATAGATAATAGAAACTTTATGCCCCACTGGTCTTGCATTAGACAACATGAACTGAAAGATGAGGTCTCTGCTAATTCAGTGCCTGGTTCTCCTGAGATAGGCTCCCACGTGAGGGGGGAGCAGACAGCATTTGTCTGTCTTGTTCTGCTCGACCCCAACCACCTGAGAGTTCCTGCTCCTTCCCTAGCGATGGCCTCCTGTGGCAGCTTCACTTTCCTGTAAGAATAAAGGTGCCAGAAAGGAGGAGAAGACCAGCATCTACACAAGCCAGGCCATGGTCACAGGATGCAAAGTCAGGCACAATGAAACAATCCCTACTCAAGCCAGATCAAGTGCTTAATGTAAAACACATCTCTAACTCTCTTCTTGAGCAGTCACCCTAACGGCAGCAATGTTCTCAAAAAGAAAGTGTCCCACAGGCAAGATTTGTGCTTTCAGAGGGCTGGTAAAAGATGGATGTCTTTACATTAATTTCTTGAGGCAGAAGCTAGGATGCCATGGGTTATTCTCAGTAAATAAGAGCAAGCTGAAAAATCCCATAGTTATTCTCTCTTTCTGGTGGCCGCATAACTTGATACGATACGGGCCTTTTTCCTATTAAACCGTAGGCTTTGAGAAACTCTACCCTATGCATGGCTACAAAAAAGTAGAGGAAAGAATGCTGAAGTTAATGAGGCTAGCAATCCATGTCCGATGCAAATATTTGATGTGACAATAACTGCTAACACCCCCTGCCTGTAAGCAGAATGTCCAGGCACCCTGCCTTGAAGTTTCTGAAACCAAACCAAAGGTCTCTTTGGGACATTCTGTAATTGTGGGGTGTTTGTGAATCCAGGATGGTTTTTTTAACCTTTAGTGCAATGAGAGACCAACATGTTTTCTCAAAATGAACCATTCCATTTTGTCCCATGCAGGGCTAGATTTGTTTTGGTAATCTGTGATTTTGGCTAAGGTCCCAAACCACTGGCAATGCAAGTCCTAAGCAGATGACTCTTTATGGTAGTTTTGGATACCAGAAGCTTAAATAATGAAGTCCATATTTTTTTCTTCAGTAGAAAAAATAAAACCATCTGAATAGTATTTAAAACAAAAATAGGTTGAGAATTTAATCTACTGCAAAATTTGAAATGTGTCTCACTTACTTTGAATATTTTTCAGATACGCTGGTTTCAATTATTGAGGAAAATTTGAGTCTGATGTTCAGATAGCAATATTTTTTCACATATTTTTAGTTTCACAATTTCACTTAGGGTAGGGGAAGAGAATTGGAAGAAAATTTCAACTTGTTTTTATTTCTTATTCACAATTCTTCTGTAAATGGCAGAAGTCAAGCTCTGAGGTGGGATTCACTGAAGTGTTGCAATAAGAGACATTAATTGTACCCAGTGTATACACCATTAGAAACAACTACTATTTGAAGGATTTCAGGATGTAGGAACAGATCCCTCCCATGTGATTAGACATAGAAAGCCTCCCTTGTTCTCTCAGAGTAGTGTAAAATGGACTCCCACTGTTGTCAGAGCATCCCTGAACACACACTTTTCCTTCTCAGGAAAGTGTAAAGCCAGAGTGCAGGCATCCAGGGATGTCTCTTTGTTTTCAGGAGGAGCAGAAATAAGCCCTATTGCCCCAGTGGGTCTTTTTCCCATCGTTCTGTATCTCCCTCGAGTTCTGAAGGACATAGTATTTGGAATAATTTGCCTAATTTTAAGCTTCCTTTCCCACCACTCCCCCACAAAAGTGGCTTGTACTTAGCACAGAGATTGTGTGAATACTGCTTTCTTCCAGAATGAATTTCTAGGCATTTCTCAGAGCTATGGTTCTTCTAAACTTCTTCCACTGATGAATTAAATATTGTGGCCACAGCCACAACTTGCTCTTCCTTTCATCCTTTGCCCAGTGGGAGACCTGAGTGCATGGAGGTGGGCTTTGTTCTCGGGATAGAGAGGAAAGGGGGATTAGGAAAGTTTTATCTCTACGTCTTTTGCTTCCTTTAGTTAATACTAATTTGTAATGAGTCACTTTTGAGAAGGCAAAGGAATAGATCTGATGCTGGTCCTTAGTCCCTGCTGAAGTTTATTTTCCCAGTGTTAGATGCCCTCTCCTAAAAGTCTGTTGCTTGGACAGTCTGCAGCTTCCCCCAGGAGATAGACAGGGCAACATCACAGAGGTGCAGTTCCCTTGCATCTGCTCCAGGCAAGTCAGACTCTCACCCTGGGACAGGGCCCTGAAAGGGATGACAGATTTGATTAGAAATTTCATGACACGTGATTTTACAGACCAGCCAGCAGGTTTGATTGCTGCCCTAGCCAACATTGGCAAGAAAATGTGCTATATCATGGTGAACAAAATGTGTTTTCAGGTGGGTCAGGAGGTCCTTGATAAGCAGCAGGCTGTAGTTTGTGGATTAGGCAGCAAAGGTGTGTTATTCACTCTGTTAGAGGTTGCCTGACGACAATGAAGTTACGATGAACTCCAAAAACCTCCCGAATTGCCAACTGGCTCAGCCAGCCATACACAGATAGTGGTGGAGGAACCAGCCCAGCCACCTGCACCCAATGGGGTGGAAGCTTGCTGGGGCCTTGCAATGTTGGCAAAGATGCTGTGGCTGTTCCCTATAGGGTGTAATGGGTTGTCCACGCTTTGTGAGCCTTCCACCCATGCAAGGGGTGAGCTGCAGGTGGCAACAGTGGGGAGCATGCTTTACTTCATGTTTCTGGGGGTGCTATAATGTTCATTTTCAGCCTCTGCAATTTATTTTACACCCTGTATGTTATTTCCGAAGGAGAAAAAAAATGTTGGAAAGTATTTAAAACAAGAGAAAGGCTAGCCTTGAAATGTGGAGAAGTCACAAAGCAAGGAGACAAGCATCTTGGGAGGCTTTGTCAAGGTTGCCTGTGTCTTGGGCTTGGTGCAGAACCAGAGGCATCAGAAATTGTAAGAACCATTTCTCTCCTTGTTTCTTATTCCCCTTACAGTGGAAGAACTCCTTTTCTCCAGCTCCATCCTCTACTGGTGCATTTGGGTGATGGCAAGCAGATAAGTCCACAGCAGAATATTTTCTGTGAACATCTCTGCCTTGCAGAGGAAAGCCCACAATACCTGTGGAGTCTGTGCTGTGGGTACTCACCTCCAGCCAGCGCCTGTTGCCCACAGGTTCACTCATCTCTCTCTGCAGACACCTGGGAAGGAGTGGCATTCAACACAAGCGTCCCATCTTCAGAGCTTCTTGTCAGCAATTCCCTTCACCCGGCCTCCAGTTCAGCTCAAGCTGTTCTTTCACATGTTTTTTTCATTTATGCAGTTACTGGAAAAAAGCAAAACAAATGAAGTTGACTTAAGTGTTTTCCCCTGATTGAAAGGTGATTAACCGACACTAGTAGTTGCCAAGCAGGTGTATACATCAAAGATTATACTAATGTAGAGAGAAGCTGCTATTGTTGCTGATTACTCCATATATTTAGTATTTTTCCATGTGATTAATTAAGGATAGGATCTTTTCCGTGTGCATGAAATTTCCTTTCATAAACAGGTGATATTTTTCCACAGAATGAAGGCCAATTCTGATCTCACTCACACCTGTGTAAACCAGGACTCACTCCACTGGAGCCTCTTCATCTAATCTAATCTAATCTGCGTGTTTTCAAGTGTGCTGGGCATTAGGGTATCTGAACACCCATGCTTATCCCCAGACACAAACTGATGTCACTGGGTTCAGTCTTAACTCACTGTGCCCTGTCTCTCATATATAATTTATCAGCCAGAATGATGTTAGGTGATTTGCACTCTGAAGTAATCATCAGTCAGGCAGCAAGATGATGGATAGGTGGAGGGAGAGCAGATGGTATGAAAGATTAATCAAGAAGCAAAAGTCCATGCCACTGCTGGTCCACAGCTAAAGATCCTCTTGGGTGTGAAAAATGCTAGAATAATGGTGAGGTATTTGTCTCCTGAATTTGTGCTATTACTAGGAAATTGTTCTGTGCTGCACAGCTCTGGAAAGGCCAGGTGCTTTTTTTGGGAGCCTCTTGGGGCAGATCTCTCCCACAAGCATGGCTGTGTCAGGGCAGCTTGGCCTCCATTGCTTTAGCAATGCTGCCTCCTGCTTTTCTCCCCTCATGTACCATTTGCTCTGGCACAAACACCATGCCATTCCTCCCAAGCCATCATTTCCCATTAATTAGTCCTTCTGCTTCCCATGCAGAGACCCCTCTCTTCCTTGTCAGGTCACCCCTCCTGCCTGTCTGCTTCCTCCTTAGCTGGGTGTCTCTTTTTCCATCACATCAAACCTCTTACCTCTGGATAAGGGAGATCATCATCGCTCCTGAGGCAGCTACTGCTCTGTTCCCTTTAGCAATGGCTTTTCCCATACCTTTCTGGAAGTCAGATCTCCTTCTGTGAAAGATGCTTCACCTTTCCCATTTGCATTCCTTTGGTCATTGTTTTCTATTCTAGGTTCTACCTGAGTCATGATTCCCCTCAGACAATTTGGAAGAATGGTCATGTGTTCTGCGAGAGCAGTTGAGTGTGAGCAGAGTTGAGTTTTCCTGCCACAAACCAGGGCAGGCCAAATGCTAGGCTGCAGCCAGAGCCAGGCAAAAGGGAGGAAGAACAAAGGGCTAGAGGGCTAGAACAAAGAGTTAGGAAGCCAGTGCCACCACCAGCCCCATTGTCCCCACTGCCACCACAAAAAGTAGGGTGGAAACAAGAGACTGATGCTGTAAAACTAGACCTGGCCATAAGATTTAGGCAGGACCTGAGGAGAACCACTGAAACTGGTAATAATAAAAAGCTGAGAGTGATGTGGTACATTAGACCTCAGCCAGTGAGGGTTGAGCACGGAAGAATAGGGGGGAGAGAAAAGTGTGGATCTCCTACCTATGGCCCTGACCATTAACTCATCAGTAAACACTGCAGCAGCTGCTTTTTCTGCAGCTTCTGGACATCAGTGTCTTTTTAATTGCTTTCATGCAGCCTCAGTACCGTGGTATGCTTGGCTGATGCCTTCAAATGTCTTCACAGCACAAAGGGCAATAAACTTGAAGACCATTACCTGTATTGGGCCACTCATTCCAGCTCTGTTGGAGCTCATAGGCATGAGTCTGGGCCAGGAGTGACTATACTTCAAATTTATTTTAAATTAGAGCTTCTGGTTTTGCAGGAACTTTTTTATTGCTGCAGGCAAGAAGAGGGATGGAACAGTGTTCCACTCTTCCAACATAAACATGTGCTGGGCAAAGCCCACTGTGCGCCGGCCGTGCAATCCTCCTGTAGCGCTTCCTGTTCAGCTATTTCATTTGATTGCCATTGGCCAGCTTTAAAACCTGGGGTTTTAAGCTGCTGTAAATTGGTGCGAAAAGTAACTAAGTAAAGCAAACCCTAATGTCAATACGCTTTGAATTGCCAATACATGGACTTCCTCCAGAAGGCCATTTTGGGGTGCCAAAAAAAGAAAATTTCTGAAGATCATGAAAAGAGTACTGTTTGGCACTAGCTAAGGGTCTGTTTCTGACTATTCATTGACTAAAAAAATTGGTTTTGAGGAGGTGATCAGGGTAGAGTAAGCAAATGCTACAGCTTAGGCTCGAAGTTCTATGTGGTTTTTGAAAGCAGACTAAAATACTGCCACATAGACCTTGTATCTGTTTGTAAGCTGGCCTGGTTGAATAGTAGAAGATAACAAAATACTGCTGCAATCGTTGGAGTATGATATTTAAGGAAACTCTTGTTCCAAATGTTCCTTCAAAAGGCCTACACTCATATCTCCTAAATTAAAAAATGAGCATTTGATGTAATGTTTTAATATACTTTTATGTAACATAACCTCAGCTAGAAAAAAAATATACATATAACTTCTTAATAACTTCAAAGCAGTGAAAGATCTTTCATTCTTTTCCAATAGTGTCACATTAATTTTTCTTTTACTGAGTTCCAAGAGTCTTGTATATTATTTAAGCAGGCACAAATATGTTCTTTGCAGTATTTTATTTATTCTTCTCTTAGAAGTGGATAGAAGATACATATGCAGTTTTACAAAGGATTTTGAGACTTAGTGTTGTCCTGCAGAGCAAGAAAACTTTCAGAAAGGAAATTCAGGGTTTCTGAAGGCAACAGTTTCCTTCAAGATGTCTAAGCAGCTTCCTTGGAGACTGTCACAAGTCTTGTGTTTCTTCTTAACTGTAATTTTAAAATATTACTTCATTCTGTAAAGCATTTTAATTTTACAGATCTGCAAGCTTCAGTGGAATAGGGCTCCATACAAACTTCTTTGAATGGTTCTACTTCATCATAGCCCTACAACTGTAGCACAGACTGGGGATGGGGAGGTTTGGAGCTAGACCCAGATACCTAACAAAGGCTTCAGCTGTTTGGATCTGAAATCTAAATTCTGTTTGTGATCAAACTCAGATTATTCTTCTCATATTCTCAAGCACTCAGCGAAGAAAAAAAATTATTTCAGTAGAAGTTTGGCAATCAAACCATCCTTGCTAGGGTCAAGCAAGTTCCAGTGACAGTACTGAACTACATGCATGCAAGCAGCATTCAGCCTTCTGTGTGGAAGTGATGCTGCTTTCCCGAATCTGTATTTTCTCCCTCCTTTAGCTGGCACTGTGTTACAACTCACTGCTTTGTGACTTGCCCTGAACTTTTCTATTCTCAGACTTCAGGGAGGGTAACCAGTCATTAATAAATGAATACACTTTTTAAAAAAAGGAACTGTAAACCTTACATAGGGAGCAGAACCTGATGTGCTCCCCAGACAAGGGAAAAGCAAGTGAGGCTGCTGCAAAGGGGAAACCATTTTGTCTCTGTGATTCCATGTATGTTCTGTCTTTAACCTTTCTCCTCTCTGAATATTTGCCGTGTGCAAATGACTTGTGTTTCATATGGATCTAAACCATGCAGTATTTTTATAAAGATTACCTGTGAGCAGTGAGCACAGCCTGCAATGAAAAGCAGAGGTTTCTGTTACTTCATATCAACATGTGATCTCAGCAGTATGGAAAGCATATGCTACTTACCATACCATTTGCATGTGCATTCATATGTTTTTGTTCCACTTGGGTTATCTTAGAGCCTTAGGGCCTACCCCATTTGCACATGTTTGAGTTAGATGGATGCAAAACCACCACACGAAAATATATTTGTGGAGGAAAGGAAGGGGGACAATTCAGAAATGTGGATGATTTTCCTCCTTTCCTGTCAGTTCTGTGTCTGCATCTGCAGTTATATGCATATGTTGCTGTCACAGGTTTACCTGGATTTACTTTCAGGACAAACAGTCCTGAAGCTACATCTGGCAGCACTATTTAAGGCAATTCAAAACAGGGAATATAATACTCTTCTCCCATTTGAAGTACAGGTGGGGATTCCTATTTTCTCATCCCCTTTATTCAAGTTTTTCCACTGTCATACGTGCACCTACAAGCCATTTTCCTCATTACTAACTGGACCAGTGGTGTGTGCATGAATATTGACTCTGGAGGTTACAGTGAGGCAAACTCATGGTATTTTCTCTTTATGGAGCAGATGCATTGGCAGTTCATAAGTTATTCATGCCCAGTGCCCTCAGGGATCCATTTATATAAGCTAGAGAGATGTATTCGGTGCCTACTATCTCTTTTGCCTGCCTATCAGATGGCCCTCATAACCATAATCGTATCCCAATTTATACTGTCATCATCTCAACATGCTTTTGAGGAAGAAAATTGCAACTGTTCCCAGTTTTCTCAAGGCCAAAAGGGCCCTGGGGGACTTGAGCTGGTTGCCCCACGTCTCAAGAAGTTCATCTTGGCTCTGAAAACCCAAACTAACTCTGTTGTCTGTTGGACCTCTGTTACCCTCTCTGCCAGGGTGTGTGAAATCTCCTGTCAAACACTTAAGCAGCAGAAATTGGCAGATCCCAGCTTGGCTGCTGCAGCGCCAGCTCTAAGCATTGACCTTGTCATTAGACACCAACTCTTTTCTTAGTGGAAGACACTGTTCAGTATGTTCCACTCAGCTTTTGCCAGTACTCTTCAGAGGAGGAATGGGTCACAGGTTTTGACATTTCTGTCACTGGACAGATCGATGGATATAAATTCTTTTGGTCCATTTGGTGTGGTTTGGTTTGCATTTTATAACAGATTAAAAACATTATGCAAAACAAATGCATGCTTGGGTGCCTTCTTAATGCCTGTTTAGAGTAATGTGCATCATTCCTTGTACTTTGTTTACTGTTGGATTTGCCTGCTTTTCTAAATCAGCTGTGGATGTCCAGCTTCCAATTTATATAGAGCCAGAGATGCACTAGTTATCTCTGAGCCTAGTTTTTCTGTGGAAAAACTCCAGGGAAAGTCATGGATGCACTGTTGAATTAATCAGGAGGAGGAAGTTTTCTTGGAAGAAGCAGAACTTCCTTTCATGCAGGATAAGACACAGCCAGATGCCAAGGGTGGGGAATAGGGACATGATTAAAGATCTAGATAAAGAAGGAAGTGCTTTCCCCTGCAAAGATGATGCATTTTCCTAAAATTTGAATTCTTACATTGCTAGGAAATCAAGTTGTTCCACCCTTTTTTTTTCTTTATCTTCTGCTTCAGTTGCAAATTTTCCCTCTTACTCAGCAGACCGACCAGTAGAAACAAAATTTCCTTCCTCTTTGAAGCTTGCAGATGCTCAATTCAGGAAAGGGCAAATGGAGGAAGAGCACAGGCCATGCCCATTTTTGGCAATTTATCCCCCCAAGGCGTGGATGATGGAGGGAGACACCATGCTCCTTTCCAGCTTTATTCTCAGTATTAGACCACTGATGTCATCAGAATTTGTTCCACACTCAACTTTAGCCTCATCACCGTTATTTCCTGCAGATCTATAATTAGCAGAGGTACATATGTGCATGTGTACACTCACAGAAAGGGATTTATGGAGACAGAAGTGTGTTTCATTGCTGCAATCACTGCCAGGTGTTTAAGTGTAGTAGGCTTGATATTTATACAACAGCAGGACATGAGTTCTCACCCTCCATGTAAATCCTTTTGACTTTGTATGACCATACATCTAATGGTGCTGGCTTTCCCACCAGACTCCCATATCTTGTTCTTGCTGCCTGCATGGATATATTTCCTTTCATTTCCATGCAGAGTGTGTTACTGTTTCATAACTTGGTAAATCAGCTCACTCTTTTGATTCCTCCCACCAGCGCAGCTGTACATCAGAGCAGAGCTCTGTGTCCCCCCACGTGGTTTGCCAGCTGTGGCAGATGAACAAGGAAGCCACCAGAGCTCTGCACTTCTATTTTCTTAGCTTCCATGTAAAGACATATATATGTGGGGTTTTTTACCATGCAGACATCCGCCAGAGCTAGCATTGTTTTCATTGATTGCTGCCACTGGAGCTCTGGAGGCAGCAGTACTGATCCATATGGAAACAAGGTTTCCATAAATCTGTCAGACTTAAATTCTCTTGCAGAGCCTCATCCGGTTGCTTGCTCCTATTTTCTTTTCCGTGTTTTCAATTCCTGATTGAGTCAAGTTCAAAGAAGCAACTTATTTGGCAGTGCCCTTGAAATAAAGGTCTGGTTTAATTGTGCCTTGGGAAGCCTGGGAACATAAGGTTTCCTCATGCATTCAGAAAAAGTATATTCGCAGGTACATGTGCATCTGCTGTCCCACGTCCTCTGGCACACTCAGAGTAGAGCTCTCCCACATGCCTCTTTTTAGCATGTGGGGGCTGAATGCTTTTCAAAGCCAGGGATTAGACTCTTTCTTCTGTTAAGGAGTGGCTATTAGCATTTGATGCCTTCTGTCCTGCCTGCTGCTTTTATGCTCCATTGGCGCTGTTTCAGAAATGACATTATCATGGGATTGAGCAGCTCAAGGGATTGCAAGCCAGCAGCAGAGTCTTTCCCCTCCAGGTCAGGAGTTCATCGCTGACCTGAGCTAATACGGGCTGAACTTCATTAGCATCTGAAATGAGTTAGGGATCTCCTTTCCAGTTCCTACCAAACAAATATCTCATGGCTCCCCAACACAAAATTTTGCTTTACTGAACACTCTCTCAGGGTGCTGCAAAGGCACCCACAGCTAGGAAGTGTCCTTTCAGTGATGGTGTCAGGGCAGAGTGGCCAGGCAGTGTGAGCATAATACGCATAATATGCAGATGTGTTCTCCACCATTGCCCCTCTCTATCTGTCACCACTATCAAAGCTAACTTGCACAACCTTGGGCTACAACGGATGATGAAGAGCAGGAGACAATGCTAGACTGAGAGGGTTGTTCATAAGCAGAACCATTTGCAAGTAAATGAAAAAGTCTGTTCTCAATAAAGGCTTCAGACTTTCACCGCCCATTCCTGTGTTTCTGTGGAAGGTTATCGTTGTGAATCGGAAAGAAATTATGCTAATTCGTTGTCACCTTTGGGGATCAGAAGATGGTGTGGTGATAAAATCAAAAAGGATTTTTTTTCTTCATCTGGAGTAAACCGCGTGAAAGAAAATTTGCTTTCCATATGATACAAGATGCTACATAGATACCACATGCCTGACCTGCTCTAAAACCATCTGTCATCAGCTCTAGGGAGCGCCCATTTGTCTCGGTGGAAGATCTCCTCTGGTCGGTTTAGTGGTCTGTCTGTTTGTATTCATACGCCTAACAGTGCTGCAGCTGGCTTAAACAGCTTATTGTTTACTGTATTTTGTTGTTTAATCAGAAAGACTGATAAGCAATCTAAAAACTGGTGGTTTTTCAAAGGCTTTCACATAAGAGTGGCATTGGCATGGAAGTACAAAATCAAGTCTTGTGAAGATGCAGCTGAAGTCTCTGTCCTTTGCTCCTCCCCTTAGCTTTGTATTTTATGCCTCAGGAATGCAGGGAAATTTTCCCCCTCAGAGCAGCCTTTGAGTTCTTCACCTGTGGTGGGTTTATTATATGACCTTTTTTTTGTATCTAAGGAGGTTTGCTCATATAATTTCTACAAAGAATTAATATTTCAGGTTCTCTTCTCCTCTGGCAAGCATCAGGGTGTTTAAACCAGGGCATCCTGCTGGAGACCATTCCTACAGCTTTTCTGCCCTTTCCTCTCCAGTACTGAGCACTGAACCCAGCGCCAAGCTTGCTCTGTGGTCTGTGTTCATGGAGGTTACTGTGTCTGTGTGTGGGGACCTACCAAATGCAATCTGTCCTAAACCTGTCTCTCAGTATGAATCAGCTGTTGGGAAAGCTTGAGGAACCACTGGACTGCCATGAGAGCAACCACATTATTAATTCCTGGCACACAAGAAGGAAAGGCGTGGAAGAAACCCAAAGGCTTTCTTAGGGCTCTGTCACACATGGCCATACATGGTATTGCTACCCAGACAACACCATGGCTATTTGGCTTCCCCTTGCCTTTTTCTGTGATGCTGTCTCCATGTGCAATATTTGCCTCTCTCCTTAGTTGCCATGCTACTGTTCATTCCCTTTTAATCCTCACTAAAGAGTCCCATTCTCCCGTGATTTCCTCAGGAAATGGAACAAACTTGAGTAAGTTCTTGAGTCCTCTGCCCACCCCCTTCCCCTTCTGATTTCTGCACATCTGCCTATTAGATTATAAGTGATTTGTAGAGAGGCTTGGCTTTAACTGGAGCATTGTACATGGTCAACTTCATTGTTGTCCGTAAATGCATATTTTACCTGGGCTTCTTGCTTTCTTCTTTTCCTTTTAAAAATGAAAAATCCCTTGAAGTTCTAAAATAAAACTACAAATCCACAAAGGTTTACCTGCAGTGCCTTAAACAGGTGCTTTATCCACTGTTCTCTTTGAAATGTGGATTCTAGCTTTTGTGACAATCTAACAGCGATGCTTTGTCCACTAGAGAAAGCCTAATTGCTCCACATGATGGCAAATAAATCCGTGGAGATTTTCAAGTTCAAATTTGGATTTCAGACTAGCTGCATTGTACAATGCACAGCACTATCTCCACATCACAGATTCAAATGCGCTAGCAATTTTCCTGGAAAAGCAATGCATTTTCTCTTTTTATTAGTATTTATTTATTTGTTTTATCTAACTGCAGTACTTGTCAGAAAAACATTTGTTGGTCCAAAATGGAAATCAGATATTCTACTCTGTAAGAAATTACTTGGAGCATCACTGTGAGAAGCTGGTGTGACCAGAGGGGCAAGGCCAGTTTATTCATCTGGGCATTAATCTTGATATTGGAATATGAATAGGTCTTTGGGCATTTCAGCAAGACTTAGGATTAGTTCCTGAGAAGTCTGGAAATCAGCCTCATCTCTACTTGTCTAAGTTCCCCATAAGAACAGTTCCCTTTTCCTAGCATAAAATGGACAGGGTTTCACAGAAAATCAGGCTTTGCACTGAGGCAATGCTTTATTTTTAAGAATTCCCAGATGTTGTTGGTTTAGGGTCACTTTGAAATTTTCCATGATAGCAAAGCTGCTTGTGAGAGAATATTTAGACAGCACAGGCTTGTCTTGAAGCCGAATAGGTATGAGGAAGCACCTCACCATTAGGCTGACTCACACCACGCGA
This sequence comes from Geospiza fortis, assembly GCF_000277835.1. NCBI lineage: Eukaryota > Metazoa > Chordata > Aves > Passeriformes > Thraupidae > Geospiza > Geospiza fortis. The sequence continues at coordinate 5,067,928 of NW_005054325.1, read as the reverse complement.
GGCAGCCAAAGCTAAAGCAGAGACCTGGCAGTCTGGAGACCTGGGCTCTCCTTCACTCTGCCGTGGAATTGAGGTGACAATGGCCTCAGGTTACACCAAGGGAAGTTTGGAAAAATTAGGAAAAATTATTAGGAAAAATTTCTTCACTGAAAGGGTTGTCAAGCATTGAAACAGGCTGCCCAGGGAAGTGGTTGTGTCACTGTCCCTGGAGGGATTTAAAAGATATGTAGATGTCGAACTTGGAGACATGGTTCTCTCTGTGCATCAGCAACTTTACATCATTTCCAAAGAAGGTGAGAGGGTGACGGTCACTGTGGGTTTGGGTCTTACCCTGAATCTGTTCAGAGCTCACTCAGAATTCAGCGTGGTGTGAATTTTTGCATGAATAAATTTGACTTTGTTGCCAAGTTGATGGACATCACCCACACATCCTGTCATTGTTTGGGAGCAAGTGCCTTGGCTGGGATGCTGAAGGAATGCTGTATGCCCAGTTTGTCGAGGTGCTTGGAGTGCTAAAGGGCTGACATGCAGAGAGGTTGCTCTGCTAATGGATCAGGATTTTTATAGGCAGAAGGGATATGCCATTGTTGGAGTGGTAAATCTGTAATGACAGACGTTCGTTCTATATTTGTGAATGACCTGATTTGGCATGCATGCAGTTCATTCTCCTGACAATAATGGAAACATGGTGTGAGACAGACAGAGAAATAAAACTGTGGTTAAGTGAAGCTATACCTTTATAAACGTTTTGATTTAAAGTATTTGCCTCACTTAATTTCTCGCCTTGTTTAAAAAAAAAGCAGCCCCCCTGTTTGAATAGTCTTTGTAAAGCTTTCAGCTCTCCTCCTCCTTGTTTTTTCTCCTCCCTCACCTCCCTCCTAAGCTGAAGAGATGAGTGTAAGACATCTGTCAAAGCTGTGGTAGCGTATTTCTGCTGCTCTGTGAGGACCCCAGGAATCTGTCAGAGCATCCCTGGCTGCTGCAGTCCTGTCACTGGGTGATGCCTGCCCCAGAAGGTGAGTCAGGCACTGCTGGGACACAGACCACTTTGTCCCAATGTTAATTTCTCCCTGAATGGAGGGAGGAGAAGGGGAGGTATGAAAAGAGGGTGTGAGGGGAAGATACCGTAAAGTTCAGGAAACACTGGCAGAGGCTGTTTTGCCCTTAAAGAGCCCTTGCTTTCTGCTTCACATTTCTTCCTCCCTCCTTCAGGAAAAATTCCTAAACTGCTTTGGCTCAGAACCAACTATTCCTTTGGCCTCCTAGCCAGAAAAGCTTGCTGAGGATGGAGAAATAGCCATACACAATGGTTTTGAGAACTAATAACACAGGCATGCAGTCCAGCCTTGAATTATGTGAAATATGGTGCATAGCTTTCAATCCTGTTTTGTCAGAGCCTTTGGCTTAAAAGCCTTCCAGTCCCTCTCCTGCCTCTCTTCCCCCTCAAAAATAAATCCTACACATTTTCTCCCAACTTCCAGCATGTGTGACCATAATTGTGTCTCAGATGCTGGCAGAGTGCCCGATCTGTCAGCCTCACGTGGGAATGAGGAAGGATGCCTGCTGGATCAGCTCAGCTGGGAGGGGACGTTGGGGCCAGAGGCTGGGACACTTGCTCCCACGGCCCCACAGAGGAATGGGAGAGCATGGGGCTGCCACTCCTCTGGGATGCACATGGCAGGTCAGGATCTGCCCCAGTGGCTGCTTCCTTCTGGGGCAACTGCTTGGGACCAGTGGGTATAACAGAGAGCAATTAGTTAATCAAGGGGCCAGCCTCAAGTGAACTAATTACATTGGGGCATTGTACTCCACAGCCTGTAATTCTTCTGCCCTGTGTTAGTACAGATGGCTCCTCCCTCAGTAAATGAAGACACTCTGTGTGTTAGTCACGCTGCTGGATCAAGGAAAGTGCAGTACTGGGTTTGCAACTGAGCTGGATGAACCTGCTCAGGACCTGGCCCTTCTTGCATGGCCTCTAGCATGGCTACTTGTGTTAGTTAAAATACACAAAGGTGCAGATCGCACAGCTCTCCAGAGAGGATAACTCTTGGAAGTTGTGTGGTGCCTAGGGAAACAGATATCTCTCTTATATTATGACCCATAGGGACTGATGTGATAGAAAAATCAATTTAATTCTGGAAGAACTTACCCTTAAAAGACAACTTGTGGAACTTAATTGCTTGAAATAATTTGAGGTAAGCACAATTCTGGAAAATCTATCAGCGATAACCGTATACCAATGGGAGTAGCATCATCCTCTAGTTCTTAAGAAACTCAGTTTCAATGGAAAAGGCCTTCAGAAGGCTTATGCTGTGATCAGCAGTGAAATAATTTGTTGTTGTTAATCATTAAGCATTGATTTGCCACAATATGAGCCAGCAACTGAGCATTACTGAGCTCTTGCTTCTTGGTACTTAAGCCATCTCTTGTATCCACTGGCATGGCAGAAGCAAATTTCCCTCTGGATTGTCCTCCAAAAGCAGGTTCAGTGTGAGAGATGTGGATACAGAGTGATGCCATGGCTGGAAGGGAGAGAGTGAGCAAGGAGCCAGTGTGCACAGCGAGTGTGATGAGTGTGCCAAAAGACAAACAGCAGGAGAGGTGCTGGAGCTGTGCTGGGGACTCCAAGCCCTTGTTCTCACTCAAAACTTCCAGGCAAACAAGACTCTGTTGCTTTTTCCTGCCCTGCAATGGAGATGAGGGTTCAGCTCCACAGCAGAATAATGTTATCAGTGGACACTTCAGCCATCATCACTGGCATTCTGCCTTGGTTTCCTGTGGATGTGGTAGATACTGAGTGTACACAAGGACACTGATATGCCAGGCACTTTAAAACCACCACTGGCCTGAAGTTCTTGCATCCTGAGGGAGCATCCTTTTCCCCAGGGACAGCCAAGCAGTGGAAGAGCTCACAGAGGCTATGAAGCCTCTTTCTTTGGAGGTTCTCAGGACCCGACTGGACAAAGCCCTGGGCAGACTGATCTGATCCCATTGATGGCCATCACTGAGCAAGCGGTTATCCCAGGGGCCTCATAGATTCCCTCACCCTGAGTTATGATCCTGTGATCTTTATCTGGGGTTGTTTGTGTTTTTGCAGAGCACACAAATACTGTGTCCTGTCTGCAGGCAGGCACCTGCCTCCAAACAAACTCAATGGTGTTTTTTCCCATGCAGGGCCTTCTGAAGGAAGTGTTATGCATATGGATGAAGGCAGTCTTAGTTTCTTCTCACCTGCATCTTAATGACTGGGGCAGTTCAACATTAATTGGGAATGTTTCTTAGAAGTATTATTTGTTAGCTCTTTGGTACATTTTCCTTTAGTTCATTAAGTAATTACTCACTATTCTGTCACTCCTCTGACAGAGGCTGAGTACAGCAAAGCATTTTTTTTCTTTCTTCTGCTGCTAAGTACATATTTGGACAGGCTTTTTTGTTTTACCTGATGATGCTATTTTGTTTCCCCACAAGTGGATACTTCCTTTGCTCTTCATCCTTCTTTCTCCTCACTCCGTCTACGCCCCCATGCCTTCAGTGCCATGATGGCAGCTCTCAGACTGCTGGTAGTCCCTTGGCTTTTGCAAATCAAGGACTTTAATCACAGCATGTGAGCAAATAGGATATTGATGGTGTTTGCTAATTTTTTTAAAAATGAAAATCTTAAAAATTTCTCTTTTTTGGGGCGTTACATATTAATGTGTGGTAATTTGAATATGTGCTAATACATTTTGCATTTGGAATGCTTAATTGATAAAGATTATGTGGATAAAGATCTATAATTAACTGATAAACCTTAAAACATTAACAGATAAAGATTTATATTGTTCCTGAGAAAAATGATAAGAGTTTTTCCTCTGCTGCGCCCTTTTAAGAAGCAATAAAGGAAGAAAAATAAGAATATGGTATTTAGTGCAGCTTAAATGTAACTTGCTTTGTTGTGTTGTTGCTGAATTGAGGTAATTAAACTTTACACAAACTTAAAAAAAATTATTTTTGGAAGAGACAGAAGTTAATTTCAGCCTAATTGTTATACTTTATTTTTGGGACCTAGAATTCCCATAATCAAGGATCAAAGCAGACAGGCAGTTTTCCTTCATGTGGAAATCAGCAGACACCACAGCTTGCATAACAAAAGATCAGAGACTAAAGGCTGTGCAGTCTGTCTTCATGAGACTAAAAATTTGCTCACATACGAGGAAGTCCATCAAAGCTTGTCTAAAACTTGTATGTGACAGGAAATACACCAATTTTATATGCAGAGTGGTTAAACAGATTTTCCTACCAAATCAAAAGTATAAGGAAGATTAGATCCAAATCCACCCACCTGTGGGACTTCAGTGAAAACACTCCCCTTGACTCTGCATCTGGGAATAGTCCATCAGACTTGCAGACCTCACTCCTGCTGATCCCACCCTAGACTCACCAGATTTTGCTGCAACTCTGCTGAGGAGGCTGCAGCCCTTGACTCCAATGGCCCAAGGGCTTGGCTCACTGCTGTCTGTTCACTCTCAGTGGCACACTGAACCTTCCTTCTTATTATGTCAGTTCCAAATCCATCCTACATTTTAAAATACATCTCGTATGCCACTGTTTGCAAGCACTGTTTTCTTTTTCTCAGCCTTTTAAAGGGCTACTCAATATAGATGTCTTGAATTAGTACTCCTGCAGAACAGTGCAGGTGTAATGATCAGTACAGTCCTAATGATGTTGCTCCTTTAGCCTCTGTGCTCTAGGTGTTTGCAATGTAGAATGTATTTATGATCACTTCTCCCAGTGGAAAGAGT